>NC_053391.1:628916642-629273142 GCF_905171765.1 Bufo bufo
CGAACTGTATAGTTCGGGTTCGTACCGAATTTTGGGGTGTCCGTGACACGGACCCGAACCCGAACATTTTCGTAAAAGTCCGGGTTCGGTGTTCGGCGCTTTCTTGGCGCTTTTTGAAAGGCTGCAAAGCAGCCAATCAACAAGCGTCATACTACTTGGCCCAAGAGGCCATCACAGCCATGCCTACTATTGGCATGGCTGTGATTGGCCAGTGCACCATGTGACCCAGCCTCTATTTAAGCTGGAGTCACGTAGCGCCGCACGTCACTCTGCTATGATCAGTATAGGGAGAGGTTGCAGCTGTGACGTTAGGGCGAGATTAGGCAGATTAACTCCTCCAAAAGACTTCATTCTGTGATCGATCTGCAGCTGTGGATCATTAAGGTGCTATTAGTGACTTGCTCACTTTTTTGAGGCTGCCCAGAGCGTTTTTAGATCACTTTTTTTCTGGGGTGATCGGCGGCCATTTTGTGACTTGTGGTGCGCCAGCACGAGCTATCACCAAGTGTATTTAACCATCGATAGTGTGGTTATTTTGTGCTATATCCTACATCAGCTGCAGGCTGAGCCTGTGTCACCGAAGTGCATTTAACCATCAACAGTCTGGTTATTTTTTATCCATATACTACATCAGCTGCAGGCTGAGCCTGTGTCACCCAAGTGCATTTAACCATCAACAGTCTGATTATTTTTTGGCCATATACTACATCAGCTGCAGGCTGAGCCTGTGTCACCCAAGTGCATTTAACCATCAACAGTGTGGTTATTTTTTGGCCATATATTACATCAGGGGCAAGTTGAGCCTGTCACCCAGCGCCTAAAAAATAGACCTGACATTTCTATTCAACCAAATCTGCACAGTTTTAGCTGGTCAAGTTATTTGTAGTGACCGTAAAAGCAGACTTTTTGTTCTGGGTTGAAAAAGCATTCCCAAATTTGCCATTCTGAAAATAACTAGTTTGTGGTATTTGAGGCCTACTTGAAATCTATCCCAAAAAGAAAATCTTACATTGAAGGTATTGATAGTGTCATTCAGAAAAACCTAAGACACACGCTAGCGTGCTGATAGAAGTGTCATTCTGTGATTAAACCTATAACTGTCACACAGCGCAAAAAAAAACAGGTCTCACATCTCTATTCAACCAAATCTGCACAGTTTTAGCTGGTCAAGTTATTTGTAGTGACCGTAAAAGCAGACTTTTTGTTCTGGGTTGAAAAAGCATTCCCAAATTTGCCATTCTCAAAATAACTAGTTTGTGGTATTTGAGGCCTACTTGAAATCTATCCCAAAAAGAAAATCTTACATTGAAGGTATTGATAGTGTCATTCAGAAAAACCTAAGACACACGCTAGCGTGCTGATAGAAGTGTCATTCTGTGATTAAACCTATAACTGTCACACAGCGCAAAAAAAAACAGGTCTCACATCTCTATTCAACCAAATCTGCACAGTTTTAGCTGGTCAAGTTATTTGTAGTGACCGTAAAAGCAGACTTTTTGTTCTGGGTTGAAAAAGCATTCCCAAATTTGCCATTCTGAAAATAACTAGTTTGTGGTATTTGAGGCCTACTTGAAATCTATCCCAAAAAGAAAATCTTACATTGAAGGTATTGATAGTGTCATTCAGAAAAACCTAAGACACACGCTAGCGTGCTGATAGAAGTGTCATTCTGTGATTAAACCTATAACTGTCACACAGCGCAAAAAAAAAACAGGTCTCACATCTCTATTCAACCAAATCTGCACAGTTTTAGCTGGTCAAGTTATTTGTAGTGACCGTAAAAGCAGACTTTTTGTTCTGGGTTGAAAAAGCATTCCCAAATTTGCCATTCTGAAAATAACTAGTTTGTGGTATTTGAGGCCTACTTGAAATCTATCCCAAAAAGAAAATCTTACATTGAAGGTATTGATAGTGTCATTCAGAAAAACCTAAGACACACGCTAGCGTGCTGATAGAAGTGTCATTCTGTGATTAAACCTATAACTGTCACACAGCGCAAAAAAAAAACAGGTCTCACATCTCTATTCAACCAAATCTGCACAGTTTTAGCTGGTCAAGTTATTTGTAGTGACCGTAAAAGCAGACTTTTTGTTCTGGGTTGAAAAAGCATTCCCAAATTTGCCATTCTCAAAATAACTAGTTTGTGGTATTTGAGGCCTACTTGAAATCTATCCCAAAAAGAAAATCTTACATTGAAGGTATTGATAGTGTCATTCAGAAAAACCTAAGACACACGCTAGCGTGCTGATAGAAGTGTCATTCTGTGATTAAACCTATAACTGTCACACAGCGCAAAAAAAAAACAGGTCTCACATCTCTATTCAACCAAATCTGCACAATAATTTTTTTATTATTGTGGTGAACGGTAACAATGAGGAAAACATCTAGTAAGGGACGCGGACTTGGACATGGTCGTGGTGGTGTTAGTGGACCCTCTGGTGCTGGAAGAGGACGTGGCCGTTCTGCCACAGCCACACGTCCTAGTGAACCAACTACCTCAGGTCCCAGTAGCCAGAAGAATTTACAGCGATATTTGGTGGGGCCCAATGCCGTTCTAAGGATGGTAATGCCTGAGCAGGTACAGGCATTAGTCAATTGGGTGGATCCAGCACATTCACATTATCTCCCACCCAGTCTTCTGCAGAAAGCGCACAGATGGCGCATGAAAACCAAGCCCATCAGTCTGTCACATCACCCCCATGCATATCAGGGAAACTGTCTGAGCCTTAAGTTATGCAGCAGTCTCTTATGCTGTTTGAAGACTCTGCTGGCAGGGTTTCCCAAGGGCATCCACCTAGCCCTTCCCCAGGGGTGGAAGAGATAGAATGCACTAACGCACAACCACTTATGTTTCCTAATGATGAGAACATGGGAATACCACCTCAGCACGTCTCTGATGATGACGAAACACAGGTGTCACGAACCGGCAGGACAGGTAGTGAATCCTCTGGACCAGAGAGGCGATGGCGCGGGTTGTACTAGAGGACCGGTTCTAAGCAGTTACTGGTCTTCACCAGAGCCCGCCGCAAGGCGGGATGGATTTGCCGCGGCGGTAACTACCAGGTCGTGTCCCCTAGTAACAACTCGACCTCTCTGGCAGCTGATAAGGCGTGGTACACAGGGAGAAGGTAAGAGCGTAGTCGGACGTAGCAGCGGTCAGGGCAGGCGGCAAAGGTTCAAAGGCGAGTGGACGGTAGCAACGGGTACGGCAACAGGTAAGGCAAACTAACATAGTAGGGAACGCTTTCTCTGAGGCACAAGGCACAAAGATCCGGCAGAAGGCTGTGGGAGGAGAAGGTATAAATGGGCAGTGCACAGGTGCAGCCTAATTAAGTCAGCACTGCCTCTCACAACCTTAACCCTTAATAACCCCTTTGGACCAGGCACAAATCACTGGTGCACTGGTCCTTTGAATCTAAGAGTCCCGGCGCACGCGCGCCCTAGAGAGCTAGGACGCACACGCCGAGACGCTGGAGTGCTGCCTGGGGGCATACGCTGTGAGCGCTCCGAGGCCAGCAGGGGACCCGGAGCGCTCAGCGTAACAGTGCCCCCCCCCTTTTGGTCTCCCTCCCTTTTTGGTACCGAAGAACTCGCAGCCCTCCCAGTCGACCAAAAAAAATCTTTTCCCCCGGGAGATCTTGGTCGCCAAGATCTCCTTGACAGAGAATATATCGGAGGTACCGGCGACAGGGGTGGGAGAAACAAGCTTGGGAAAAAAACGGTTAAAGACTGCAGGTTTAAGAAGGGAGACATGGAAGGAGTTATGGATTCGGAGGGAGGGAGGAAGATGGGGCTGATAAGAAACTTGATTGATACGACTCTTGATTTTATAGGGTCCCAAGAAACGAGGGCCCAACTTGTAACTTGGGACCCTAAATCGGATGTACCTAGAGGAGAGCCACACCTTGTCACCCGGACGAAATTCCGGTGGAGATCTGCGTCTCTTGTCAGCTTGAACCTTCATATGGGCGGAAGCCCTGAGGAGAGCAGCGTGGGTTTCTCGCCAGATGGAGGAAAAATCCTGTACAAGACTGTCAACGGCAGGTACAGAAGAAGGAGTGGGAGACTGCGGCAGAGGTGGAAGAGGATGACGGCCAAAAACTACAAGGAAAGGAGACTTGTTAGAGGCAGAGGATTGTTTGTAGTTGTAGGAGAACTCCGCCCAGGGAAGTAGATCAGCCCAGTCGTCATGGCGTGAGGATAAAAAGTGACGCAGATAGTCACCCAAAATCTGGTTCACCCGTTCTACTTGGCCGTTAGACTGAGGATGGTACGAAGAAAAAAAGTCCAATTTGATCCCGAGCTGAGCACATAGAGCCCTCCAGAATTTGGAGACGAATTGTACCCCACGATCCGAGACAATATGTTTGGGAAGGCCATGGAGACGGAAGATGTGTTGGAAAAAATTTTGGCCAACATGGGTGCAGAGGGTAGACCGGGCAGGGGTACAAAGTGAGCCATCTTGGAGAAGCGATCCACCACGACCCAAATAACGGACTTGCCATGGGAGGAGGGAAGATCTGTAATTAAGTCCATGGCGATGTGAGACCAGGAAACTTCAGGAACAGGTAGAGGCAAGAGAAGACCCGCTGGTTTCTGGCGAGGCGATTTATCCCGGGCGCAAATCGTACAGGCCTGGACGAAGTCCGAGACATCTTTCTCCAGGGAAGACCACCAGTACCTTTGGGAGATTAGTTGGAGAGACTTTAGCACCCCTGGATGACCGGCAAAAGGGGAGGCGTGGCCCCACTTGAGAATTCGCAGCCGCTGACGTGGAGGTACGTAGGATTTGCCAGGAGGAAGAAGGCGCAGGTCCACGGGAGCGACTGTAATAAGGCGTTCTGGAGGGATAATATATCGAGGTGTTAACTCGTCGCCCACCACATCAGAGGAGCGAGACAGAGCATCTGCCCTAATGTTCTTACAAGCCGGACGGAAATGGATCTCAAAGTTAAAGCGGGCGAAGAACAGAGACCAACGAGCCTGACGGGGATTTAATCTCTGAGCAGACTGGAGATAAGCCAGGTTCTTGTGGTCCGTGAAGATGTACACAGGATGTGTGGCGCCTTCGAGTAAATGTCTCCATTCCTCCAGTGCCAATTTAATAGCCAGCAGTTCCCTGTCCCCAATGGAGTAATTTCTCTCTGCGGAAGAGAATGTTTTAGAAAAGAAGCCACAAGTTGAAGTCTTGCCCCGGGAAGACTTCTGGGTGAGGACAGCTCCGGCTCCCACCGAGGAGGCATCCACTTCAAGAGAGAAGGGCTTGGTGGAATCTGGTCTAGAGAGAACTGGTGCAGAGGCAAAGGCGGATTTCAGGGACTGGAAGGCTTCCTCGGCTTGGGAAGGCCAGGATTTGGGGTTAGCTCCTTTTCTAGTGAGGGCCACGATAGGAGCTACCAGAGTGGAATAGTGAGGGATGAATTGCCTGTAGTAATTCGCAAAGCCCAGAAATCTTTGTATGGCTCGGAGACCAGAGGGACGTGGCCAATCCAGAACCGCCGAGAGTTTGGCTGGGTCCATTTGAAGTCCTTGGGCTGAGATAATGTAACCCAGGAAAGGCAGGGAGGTCCGTTCAAAAAGACATTTTTCAAGTTTAGCGTACAGGCGATTTCTCCTAAGACGAGTAAGAACTTGTTGCACATGGACCCGGTGTAGATCCAAATTGGAGGAAAAGATGAGGATATCATCCAGGTATACGACCACGCAGGTGTAAAGTAAGTCCCTGAAAATATCATTGACGAATTCCTGGAAGACAGCAGGTGCGTTGCAGAGGCCGAAGGGCATCACCAAATACTCTAAATGGCCGTCCCTTGTGTTAAAGGCGGTCTTCCATTCGTCTCCCTCACGGATACGGATCAGATTATATGCCCCTCGAAGGTCCAATTTAGTGAAGATCTTAGCCCCTCGGAGACGATCAAATAGCTCAGAGATTAGAGGCAGAGGGTACCGGTTCTTGATGGTAATTTTATTAAGACCTTTGTAGTCAATGCAGGGGCGGAGGGAGCCGTCTTTTTTAGTCACGAAGAAAAAACCGGCCCCAGCAGGAGAAGAAGATTTTCTTATGAATCCTCTCTGTAGGTTCTCACGTATATAGTCGGACATGGCAAGAGTCTCAGGAGGTGAGAGAGGATAAATTCTGCCCCGAGGTGGAGTAGAACCGAGTATCAGATCGATCGGGCAATCATAGGATCGGTGAGGAGGAAGAACCGCTTGTTTCTTGCAGAAGACATTCGTAAAGGAATGGTATGGCTTGGGCAGCCCAGAAGGCGGAGAAACTTGCGGGTTCTGTTTGACCAGAGCAGGCTTGAGACAGCGGTCCGAACAGGAGGAGCCCCAACGCAGGATCTCACCGGTGGACCAATTCAGGACAGGGCTATGACGTTGAAGCCACGGCAGACCCAGGAGGAGTTCGGAGGAACAGAAGGGAAGGACAAAGAATTCTAAAGTCTCGGTATGAAATATTCCGATGTCCATCTGCAGAGGCTGGGTACGGAACTGCACGGTGGCTGAGAGTCTCTCACCATTAACAGTAGAAATGAAAAACGGCTTGGGTAGATGGATTACTGGAATACGGTACTTGTCAACCAAGGAGGCGTGAATGAAGTTGCCAGCTGAACCGGAATCCAAGAAGGCGGCTGCGGAGAAAGAGGACTTGGAAGAGATGATCAACTGCACGGGTATGATGAGACGTGGAGAGGAAGAATCCACACCTAGCAACGCCTCTCCCACGCTTACTAGGTGCGAGCGTTTCCCGAACGCGGTGGACGGAGAGGACAATCTCTAAGGAAGTGCTCGGTACTGGCACAGTACAGACACAGGTTCTCATTTCTGCGGCGGCTTCGTTCTTGCGGAGTCAAGCGTGACCGATCCACCTGCCAGTAGCGGGTTCAGGGGGATACGGAAAACCGGGAGCCAGACGAGGAAAGCGTCTAGGACGAGCTTTTTCCTTTTCAAGGAGGAGTTCCTCTTGTCTTTCGGCGAAACGTTTGTCTATCCTAGTGGCCAGCAAGATGAGGTCACTAAGAGTGGAAGGAAGCTCACGTGCAGCCAGAACGTCCTTTACTTCACTGTTAAGTCTTTTCTTGAAGGTGGCGCAAAGGGCTTCATTGTTCCAGTTCAGCTCAGAGGCCAGGGTGCGGAACTGAATGGCATAGTCACCCACGGAAGAACCTCCTTGGGTCAAATTTAGTAAGGCAGTCTCTGCGGAGGTAACCCGGGCAGGCTCCTCAAAAACATACCGGAACTCTAGGCAGAAGCTCTGGACGGAAGCGGTGGCAGGATCTGCGCGGTCCCATAGTGGTGTAGCCCAGGCCAGGGCCTTCCAGGACAGTAAACTGAGAATAAAGGCTACCTTGGCTCGCTCAGAAGGAAACTGGTCGGACAGAAGCTCGAGGTGGAGAGAGCACTGCGAAGAGAACCCACGGCACTGCTTAGGATCTCCGTCATATTTGTCTGGTAAGGACAAACAGATTCTGGAACTGGTGGTAACGGCAGGCGGAGGTGATGCAGCAGGAGCAGACGGAGGAGCTGGCTGTTGCAGAGAAGGCAGGAGCTGCTGCAACATAGCGGTCAACTGGGCCAGCTGTTGACCCTGCTGGGCCACAATGGTGGTGAGGTCCTCCAGGCTTGGCAGGGGAACATCAGCGGGATTCATGGCCGGATCTTACTGTCACGAACCGGCAGGACAGGTAGTGATTCCTCTGGACCAGAGACGCGATGGCGCGGGTTGTACTAGAGGACCGGTTCTAAGCAGTTACTGGTCTTCACCAGAGCCCGCCGCAAGGCGGGATGGATTTGCCGCGGCGGTAACTACCAGGTCGTGTCCCCTAGTAACAACTCAACCTCTCTGGCAGCTGATAAGGCGTGGTACACAGGGAGAAGGTAAGAGCGTAGTCGGACGTAGCAGCGGTCAGGGCAGGCGGCAAAGGTTCAAAGGCGAGTGGACGATAGCAACGGGTACGGCAACAGGTAAGGCAAACTAACATAGTAGGGAACACTTTCTCTGAGGCACAAGGCACAAAGATCCGGCAGAAGACTGTGGGAGGAGAAGGTATAAATGGGCAGTGCACAGGTGCAGCCTAATTAAGTCAGCACTGCCTCTCACAACCTTAATCCTTAATAACCCCTTTGGACCAGGCACAAATCACTGGTGCACTGGTCCTTTGAATCTAAGAGTCCCGGCGTGCGCGCGCCCTAGAGAGCTAGGACGCACACGCCGAGACGCTGGAGTGCTGCCTGGGGGCATACGCTGTGAGCGCTCTGAGGCCAGCAGGGGACCCGGAGCGCTCAGCGTAACAACAGGTGCCAACTGCTGCGTCTTTCTGCAGTGTGCAGACTGAACAGGAGGTCAGGTAGGAAGACTGGGTGGAAGACGATGCAGGGGATGATGAGGTCCTAGACCCCACATGGAATGAAGGTCGTGCCACTGACTTTCAGAATTCGGAGGAAGAGGCAGTGGTGAGACCGAGACAACAGCGTAGCAAAAGAGGGAGCAGTGGGCAAAAGCAGAACACCCGCCGCCAAGAGAGTCCGTCTGCTACTGGCCACCGCCATCTGGGACCCAGCACCCCAAAGGCAGATTCAAGGAGTTCTCTGGCGTGGCAGTTCTTCAAACAATGTGCTGACGACAAGACCCGAGTGGTTTGCACGCTGTGCCATCAGAGCCTGAAGCGAGGCATTAACGTTCTGAACCTTAGCACAACCTGCATGACCAGGCACCTGCATGCAAAGCATGAACTGCAGTGGAGTAAACACCTTAAAAAAAAGGAACTCACTCAGGCTCCCCCTGCTATCTCTTCTGCTGCTGCCGCCTCGGCCTCTTTCTCCGCCTGGAAGAACGTTGGCACCTGCCGCCCAGCAAACAGAGGATGTACCACAAACACCACCACCACCTCCGTCACCAAGCATCTCAACCATGTCACACGGCAGCGTTCAGCTCTCCATCTCACAAACATTTGAGAGAAAGCGTAAATTCCCACCTAGCCACCCTCGATCCCTGGCCCTGAATGCCAGCATTTCTAAACTACTGGCCTATGAAATGCTGTCATTCAGGCTGGTGGACACAGACAGCTTCAAACAGCTCATGTCGCTTGCTGTCCCACAGTATGTTGTTCCCAGCCGCCACTACTTCTCCAAGAGAGCCGTGCCTTCCCTGCACAACCAAGTATCCGATAAAATCAAGTGTGCACTGCGCAACGCCATCTGTGGCAAGGTCCACCTAACCACAGATACGTGGACCAGTAAGCACGGCCAGGGACGCTATATCTCTCTAACTGCACACTGGGTAAATGTAGTGGCGGCTGGGCCCCAGGAGAAGAGCTGTTTGGCGCACGTCCTTCCGCCGTCAAGTATCGCAGGGCAACATTCTTTGCCTCCTGTTGCCTCCTCCTCCTACTCGGCTTCTTCCTCCTCTTCTCCCACCTGCTCATCCAGTCAGCCACACACCTTCACCACCAACTTCAGCACAGCCCGGGGTAAACGTCAGCAGGCCATTCTGAAACTCATATGTTTGGGGGACAGGCCCCACACCGCGCAGGAGTTGTGGCGGGGTATAGAACAACAGACCGACGAGTGGTTGCTGCCGGTAAGCCTCAAGCCCGGCCTGGTAGTGTGCGATAATGGGCGAAATCTCGTTGCAGCTCTGGGACTAGCCGGTTTGACGCACATCCCTTGCCTGGCGCATGTGCTGAATTTGGTGGTGCAGAAGTTCATTCACAACTACCCCGACATGTCAGAGCTGCTGCATAAAGTGCGGGCCGTATGTGCGCGCTTCCGGCGTTCTCATCCTGCCGCTGCTCGCCTGTCTGCGCTACAGCGTAACTTCGGCCTTCCCGCTCACTGCCTCATATGCGACGTGCCCACCAGGTGGAACTCCACCTTGCACATGCTGGACAGACTGTGCGAGCAGCAGCAGGCCATAGTGGAGTTTCAGCTGCAGCACGCACGGGTCAGTCGCACTGCGGAACAGCACCACTTCACCACCAATGATTGGGCCTCCATGCGAGACCTGTGTGCCCTGTTGCGCTGTTGGAGTACTCCATCAACATGGCCAGTGGCGATGACGCTGTTATCAGCATTACAATACCACTTCTATGTCTCCTTGAGAAAACACTTAGGGCGATGATGGAAGAGGAGGTGGCCCAGGAGGAGGAGGAGGAGGAAGAGGGGTCATTTTTAGCACTTTCAGGCCAGTCTCTTAGGAGTCACTCAGAGGGAGGCTTTTTGCAACAGCAGAGGCCAGGTACAAATGTGGCCAGCCAGGGCCCACTACTGAAGGACGAGGAGGACGAGGAGGAGGTGGAGGAGGATCAGGATGAAGCATGTTCACAGCGGGGTGGCACCCAACGCAGCTCGGGCCCATCACTGGTGCGTGGCTGGGGGGAAACGCAGGACGATGACGATACGCCTCCCACAGAGGACAGCTTGTCCTTACCTCTGGGCAGCCTGGCACACATGAGCGACTACATGCTGCAGTGCCTGCGCAACGACAGCAGAGTTGCCCACATTTTAACGTGTGCGGACTACTGGGTTGCCACCCTGCTGGATCCACGGTACAAAGACAATGTGCCCACCTAGCTTCCTGCACTGGAGCGTGATAGGAAGATGCGCGAGTACAAGCGCACATTGGTAGACGCGCTACTGAGAGCATTCCCAAATGTCACAGGGGAACAAGTGGAAGCCCAAGGCGAAGGCAGAGGAGGAGCAAGAGGTCGCCAACACAGCTGTGTCACGGCCAGCTCCTCTGAGGGCAGGGTTAGCATGGCAGAGATGTGGAAAAGTTTTGTCAACACGCCACAGCTAACTGCACCACCACCTGATACGGAACGTGTTAGCAGGAGGCAGCATTTCACTAACATGGTGGAACAGTACCTGTGCACACCCCTCCACGTACTGACTGATGGTTCGGCCCCATTCAACTTCTGGGTCTCCAAATTGTCCACGTGGCCAGAGCTAGCCTTTTATGCCTTGGAGGTGCTGGCCTGCCCGGCGGCCAGCGTTTTGTCTGAACGTGTATTCAGCACGGCAGGGGGCGTCATTACAGACAAACGCAGCCGCCTGTCTACAGCCAATGTGGACAAGCTGACGTTCATAAAAATGAACCAGGCATGGATCCCACAGGACCTGTCCATCCCTTGTGCAGATTAGACATTAACTACCTCCCCTTAACCATATATTATTGTACTCCAGGGCACTTCCTCATTCAATCCTATTTTTATTTTCATTTTACCATTATATTGCGGGGCAACCCAAAGTTGAATGAACCTCTCCTCTGTCTGGGTGCCGGGGCCTAAAAATATCTGACAGTGGCCTGTTCCAGTGTTGGGTGACGTGAAGCCTGAATCTCTGCTATGGGACCTCTCTCCTCTGTCTGGGTGCCGGGGCCAAAATATCTGACAATGGACTGTTCCAGTTTTGGCTGACATAAAGCCTGATTCTCTGCTATGACATGAAGACTGATTCTCTGCTGACATGAAGCCTGAATCTCTGTTATGGGACCTCTCTCCTCTGCCTGGGTGCCGGGGCCTAAATATCTGACAATGGACTATTCCAGTGTTGGGTGACGTGAAGCCTGATTCTCTGCTATGACATGAAGACTGATTCTCTGCTGACATGAAGCCTGAATCTCTGTTATGGGACCTCTCTCCTCTGCCTGGGTGCCGGGGCCTAAATATATGACAATGGACTGTTCCAGTGTTGGGTGACGTGAAGCATGATTCTCTGCTATGACATGAAGACTGATTCTCTGCTGACATGAAGCCTGAATCTCTGTTATGGGACCTCTCTCCTCTGCCTGGGTGCCGGGGCCTAAATATCTGACAATGGACTGTTCCAGTTTTGTGTGACGTGAAGCCTGATTCTCTGCTATGACATGAAGACTAATTCTCTGCTGAAATGAAGCCTGAATCTCTGTTATGGGACCTCTCTCCTCTGCCTGGGTGCGGGGCCTAAATATCTGACAGTGGACTGTTCCAGTGTTGGGTGACGTGAAGCCTGATTCTCTGCTATGACATGAAGACTGTTCTCTGCTGACATGAAGCCTGAATCTCTGTTATGGGACCTCTCTCCTCTGCCTGGGTGCCGGGACCTAAATATATGACAGTGGCCTGTTCCAGTGGTGGGTGACGTGAAGCATGATTCTCTGCTATGACATGAAGACTGATTCTCTGCTGACATGAAGCCAGATTCTCTGCTATGGGACCTCTCTCCAATTGATATTGGTTAATTTTTATTTATTTTATTTTTATTCATTTCCCTATCCACATTTGTTTGCAGGGGATTTAACTACATTTTGCTGCCTTTTGCAGCCCTCTAGCCCTTTCCTGGGCTGTTTTACAGCCTTTTTAGTGCCGAAAAGTTCGGGTCCCCATTTACTTCAATGGGGTTCGGGACGAAGTTCGGGTCGGGTTCGGCCGAACTTCTCGAACCCGAACATCCAGGTGTTCGCTTAACTCTAGTGACGTCACCAAAGGTCCTTTTCTCCCAGGTTCTCAAAGAGGAAGAAAGAAGACAAGCCGGGCTAAGCGAACAAGTGGATGAGGTGAGTTAAATTTTTATTTTATTTTTTTAACCCCTCCATCCCTAATTTACTTAGCATTCTGTATTAAAGGGGTTGTCCGGGTTCAGAGCTAAACACGGACATACCTCCATTTTCACCCCGGAAGCCCCCCTGACATGAACATCGGAGCAGGTTATGCTCCTATGCTCTCCTTTGCCCTGCGCTAAATTGCGCAAGGCAAAGGCATTTTTTGGAGATCCGATGACGTACCGGGACTCTCCATGGGGCTGCCAGGAACCTCGATGACGTCACCGGCACTGATGGGGAGGATTTAGCTCTGCCCTAGCCAGTAAAACGTCTAAGGCAATGCTAAAGCCTGTCTCTCAGAGCGGGTGACGTCACCGAACACACTGCCGGGCAGAAGTTACCGCCCGGCAGTGTGTTATTAAAAACAAAAGAGCCTGTGCCAATGCGCGATTTAGCACAGGGCAAGGGAGCGCATCGGAGCATGAGATGCTCCGATGCTAGCCTCAGGGGGGCTGTCTGGGTGAAAATAAGGGTATGTCCGGGTTCAGCTCTGAACCCGGGCAACCCCTTTAAGAATGCTATTATTTTCCCTTATAACCATGTTATAAGGGAAAAATTTTAAATCTACATAATACCTAACCCAAACCCGAACTTTAGTGAAGAAGTCCGGGTTTGGATCTGGGTACCACATTCAGTTTTTTCCCACGCGCATGCAAAATGCATTGCACTCGCAAAACTGAAGAACGCAACGCAATCGCATACAAAACTTACCCCACTTGCAGGCAAAATCGCACGATTTACCCGCAATGCACCCGCATCCTATCCTATCCGGCCCTCACACGTGACGCCCGTGTGAAAGAGGCCTAACAGCGCTCCTGAGGCTATGTGAGTACGCTACCTGGAAGAAGCCATCGGGCGAAACGTACGTCGGGGAGTTGCTGGAGGTCACACTATACAGTGATCTGTATCATTTCATGTTTTTATGTTTGTTCCATTTATTATACTTATTATCTTTGAGTCTAGCCTTCTGCCTTACCTATCTTGTATTGTGGTTTATACAGTCGGGTTGGTTATCCACCATGCACTAACATGATATGGCCATTAGGCCTGCCTGCTTTGTAGGTTGGCTAGGGAACTTTTTACCTAGCTATATAAATCATCCTGACTGACCGGATTAGTGCACTGATGGATATGGGCCCCTCTGATTAGTGGACTTGTACAGGTGTTCTTTGATATGCATAGATCGCTGTATGCTTTTATGTGTGACTTGCCACATGCTGCTATATGGGATCCGCTTTTAACCGTATCACTGTGATTGTATCATTATACTTTTTATTATATGGAATTCAAGAAATATTATATTTATTTACATTTTTGTAGTGTGGCTTTTTGGGTGTTTTCTGTTTATATGGCCACACACATGGTTTTGAATCATTGGTGTGTTGTGGGACATCTGGAAAAATTCCTTGCGGGTGTAGTTTCTAGTATGGGGTCACTTTTGGGGGGTTTCCACTCAGGGGTACCTCAGGGTGTCTTCATATGCGACATAGCTCCCAAAAGCCAATCCTGCAAAATCTGTCCTCCAAAAGCCCTATGGTGCTACTTCAATTTTGAACCCTGCCATGCATCTTTTTTTTTTAGCACATATGGGGTGTTGTCGCATTCGGTAGAAAATGGGGGACAAAATCTGGGGTGCATTTTGTCCTGTTACCCCTTGTGAAAGTGAAAAATCTTGGTGTAAAGCAACGTTTTCTGGAAAAAATTTAAATTTTTCATTTTCACAGCCAAGCGTTTATGAATTCTGTGAAACGCCTGATGGGTAAAGTACTCTCTACACATCTTGAAATATTCCTCAGGGTGTGTTCAATTGCAAGATGGCGCCTGTCAATTATTCTGGTGAAATCTGCCTTCCAGAAGCCATTTGGTGCTCCTTTCCTTCTGACCTATGTGGGGTATTGCTGTAATCAGGATAAAATGGGCAATATATTAAGGGGTGTATTTTCTCCAGTTCTCCCTTGTAAATTCGGGCCTAAAGTCCATTTTTCTCGAAAAAATTTTAATTTTTCATTTTCACAGCCAATTCAATGAATCCCTTGTGAGGACAAAGTTCTCACTACACATCTTGAAATATTCCTTGAGGGGTGTGATTTCCAGAATGGGTCACTTTTTGGGTGTTTCCACTCTAGGTGTACCTCAGGGTGTCTTCATATATGACATAGCTTCCAAAAGCCACTCTTACAATATCTGTCCTCCAAAAGCCCTATGGTGCTACTTCCCTTTTGAACCCTGCCATGCATCCATACATCATTTTCTGAGCACATATGGGGTGTTGGCGTATTCGGGGGGAAATGGGGAACAAAATGTGGGGTGCATTTTGTTCTTTTTCTTCTTGTGAATTTGGGTGGAAAGCAACTTTTTCTGGAAAAAAATTAAATTTTTCATTTTCACAGCCAAGCGTTTCCTAACATCTGTGAAACGCGTGATGGGTAAAAGTGCTCACTACACACCTTGAAATATTCCTTGAGGGGTGCAATTTCCGTAATGGCGTCACTTTTTGGGGGTTTCCACTCTAGGGGTACCTCAGGGTGTATTCAATTGCAAGATGGCGCCTGTCAAATATTTCGGTGAAATCTGCCTTCCAGAAGCCATTTGGCGATCCTTTCCTTCTGACCCCTGTGGTACGCCCATATAGCAGCATACAAGCACATATGGGGTTGTGGCGAAACCAACCTCACCACTGGGTTTTGGAGAGGCCTGGCTACCAGCCTCTTGCCTCAGGATTATGGCCCATACTAACTTTAAAGGAGAAGACAGACACAGCTTAAATCTGTCTTTGGAATGGTATTTTGTTATGTGAGGGTACCCAGATAGCTAATTTTATTGTATTCGTGTATTCTGAGTGCCATTCACCTAATGATATGCACTCAGACTTGAGCTATCTGGGGCTATGTTAAATGTCTGTGTTTGCTGTGGGGGTGTGACATTGTGTGTTTGGGTGGTGATTTCTGTCCTGCTGTCTCCACATGTGTATTGGCGATTTCCCTTTGTCCTGAGAGATAATTGAATTGATCCTCGGGTGTCTCCAGGGCAGAGAGGAGGAAACCATGATGCATTGTGGGGATGTGTTGTGTCTGTGTATCCTGAGTGCTACGTATCTGTCCTGTGTCACAGTCTTCCTTCTGGTCCCCTAGGGGCGTGTCCACCAGATGGGGACATGCATAAATACGGGCGGGTAGCCCTCAATAAAGAGTTCCTGTTTTATACCTTCATGAAGTCTTGGCTCATGTTTGGGGGATGGAATAACTACACTCTTGGGGATTGCTATATCACAATACTCCCCTGAGTATAAGCTCTTGTAAGAGCTTGCTCCTGGTTCCTGTCTCTGGATTTAGGAGAGGTTCACCAACTGGAGCCTGGAGCCTTGTCGTAGGTCCAGGGTGGGTAGGAGACGGCGAGACCTCCACCAAGCTTCGGCGGTTCGTGGGGTCTGCAGTGCTGACGGTGTCAAGTGGAGTGCTTGGAGTCCTCTGGAAGCACTAGGAGCAACTATCGACGGAGGTACCCGGTCGGGGTGCTAGGCGTTCCGTTACATTGGTGGCAAGCAGTGGGATGGCGTCCTAGTGCGAGGAGAAGCAGCTCAGAGACACTGGTAACGTGTGGAGTTACAAATTGAGGGCAAATTCTGTATGTCCCCAGCTGTTGAGGGGTCATCTGCTACTCCTTGCTTCCTTGCCCCTGGGAGCAGAGGTATCCAGCGACTTGGAGCAGACAAGTATGGAAGGCTCTGAAGATGACTGGCTGGCCGAGGTGAGGCAGCAAGTGGCCCATTATGGAGATAATGTGTCCATGGATATATACCAGGCCATCTGGAACCAGGTCACAGCCAAGCGACACGCAAGGATGGAACGAGAATTTCGACTGGCGAAAGAGAGAGAAATTGCCCAGCGGAAGGAGTGTTACAGCAGCCGAGCAGAGGCTGCATCCGAGGAGGTTAGCAGTCTCCCCCTGAGGCGGCAAGAGGAACCCGAAGTAGGGGTCCTCATAGACTGGTCCTGTGAGGAACCACAACAGGCAGGTGGAGACGGGACCGAGGTCTCTCCACCGGGATGCTGGGCAGCTGGCCCAGATCCTCAACAGCAGCCGAAGTTGCCAGGTGTGGACGCAGGTGGTCCTTACTCGCAAATGTTGAGGGACCTCACAGACTGGTCCTGGGAGGACCCACAGATGGCAGGTGGAGATGGGACTGAGGTCTCTCTACCAGTCCTACAGGGATGCTGGACGGTCGGTCCAGATCCCCAGCCATCTCCGCAGGGATACCAGGAGGAGGAGGTAAGCGAGCCCTCCCCTTCCCAGCTACTTCCCAACCGAGTTCTGGGGGCAGGGGATGAGCCTGCGATACCCACTGATCTCTCTCCCCAATCACAGGGGGACAGCACCCCTAACTCCGATGGTGCAGATGGGCAGAGAGGAGGAAACCATGATGCATTGTGGGGATGTGTTGTGTCTGTGTATCCTGAGTGCTACGTATCTGTCCTGTGTCAAAATCTTCCTTCTGGTCCCCTAGGGGCGTGTCCACCAGATGGGGACCTGCATAAATACGGGCGGGTAGCCCTCAATAAAGAGTTCCTGTTTTATACCTTCATGAAGTCTTGGCTCATGTTTGGGGGATGGAATAACTACACTCTTGGGGATTGCTATATCACAATACTCCCCTGAGTATAAGCTCTTGTAAGAGCTTTCTCCTGGTTCCTGTCTCTGGATTTAGGAGAGGTTCACCCACTGGAGCCTGGAGCCTTGTCGTAGGTCCAGGGTGGGTAGGAGACGGCGAAACCTCCACCAAACTTCGGCAGTTCGTGGGGTCTGCAGTGCTGACGGTGTCAAGTGGAGTGCTTGGAGTCCTCTGGAAGCACTAGGAGCAACTATCGACGGAGGTACTCGGTCGGGGTGCTAGGCGTTCCGTTACAGGGGTATTGCTGTAATTATGAGAAAATGGGCAATAAATTAGGGGGTGCATTTTCTCCAGTTGCCCCTTGTGAAAGTAAAAATTTGGGGGTTTTCACTGTAGGGCCACCTCAGGGTGTCTTCATATGCGACATAGCTCCCAATTACCATTCCAGCTAAATCCGCTCTCCAAAATCCATATGTTGCTCCTTCCAATCTGAAGCATGCTGTGCCATACATCAGTTTTTGAGCACACATGGGGTTTTTCTGTAAACTCCAGATTCAGGGTAATAGACTTTGGGTTTTGTTTGGCTGTTAACTCTTGATGTGTTGCAGAAAAAATAGATTAAAATTTAAAATCTGCTAAAAAAGTGAAATTTTCAAATTTCATTCCCATTTTCATTTAATTCTCGCGTGGCACCTAAAAGGTTAACAAAGTTTGTAAAATCAGTTTTGAATAGCTTGAGGGGTGTAGTTTCTAAAATGGGGTGATTTATGGGTGGTTTCTAATATATCAGCCCCAGAAAGTAACTGAACTGGTCCTGAAAAAATTGGGGTTTGGAAATGTTCTTAAAAATTTGCTTCTAAACTTCTAAGCCTTCTAACGTCCCCAAAAAATTAAATATCATTTTCAAAATGATCCAAACATGAAGTAGACATATGGGGAATGTAAAGTAATAACTATATTTGGAGTTATTACTATCATAAAATTAGAGAAATTGAAATTTGGAAATTTGCTAATTTTTCTAAAATGTTTGTAAATTTTGAATTTTTTATAAATAAAAAAATAGTTTTGACTCAATTTTACCACTGTCATAAAGTACAATATGTGACGAGAAAACTATCTCAGAATGGCCTGGATAAGTGAAAGCATTTTAAAGTTATTACCACATAAAGTGACACATGTCAGATTTGCAAAAATCGGCCTTGGAATTAAGGTGAAAAGTGGCTCAGTAGTGAAGGGGTTAAACCTCATCTGACACTTCTATGCCAAGCCTCCAATCTATACAGATCCATCTGTAGTAGTACATTGTCCTTTTTATGTTAATTACTACAAGATCATTAATAATTATATTGAATAGGGCCCAATACTGATTCCTGTGGTACCTCACTGGTTACTGATGTAGGCACGCCGAAACGCGCGTTGGGGTAGCGCCATCCTGGGTTGTTTCTCTCCTGGTCTGATTTAGGTGAGCCTCGGCTGCAACCTTACTTCCATGGTCCTTTCTGACCTGGATGTTTTCTATACGTTAGGTCTTGATCCATTGTGGTATGCTGTTTATTATTCATTCTTTATCTTATAGCTTTTGCTCAACATACCTTGCTTCATGCCCGTGTTTGTTCTTTGCAGCTGATTTTCATTCACCTTCTATTATGTATATACATTTGGTTTTTGGGCTGGTCACTGTACCATGCACTTCCCGTTGACCTCCATATATTTATGCATTTCTGACCGGTGTGTTCTCCCCAGGGTGGCGACTTTCTTTCCCTCTCCCTGCTTTCTTTTACCCTGTCCTCTGGCATCACATGTATGTAATTTTAATCATGTCTTGTTATACCATAATAAAATTTAATATTTATCATTTGGTACTTTGAGCTCCATTTTCTTTGTTGTTCTCTCTTCTGATGTCCTACAATGCAACATTTTCATAGTGTTTCTTGAGTATGGATACTGAAAAAAAAAACTTTGAAAAAAAAATTGTTTTTTGCCTTTCATAATCATATTTTGACCCCTATAACTTTTTTTATACTTACTTCTACAGAGCTGTGTGCAGGCTCATTTTTTGAGTTGTTTGCGTGTGCGATAAATATTTTTATATTTTTATAGTACAGGCATTTTTGGACATGTCAATGCCTATTATGTTTATTTTTTTAATTGTTTATTTTTATTTTGGGGAAAAGGGGGTGATTTTAATTTTTTTAAAATATTTTTAAAAACTTTTTAATTTTATTTTTACAATTTTTAAAAGTTCCCCTAGGGATTTCTTCTGTCATAGACTCCAATTAGAAACAATGAGAATTTTACTATGTTCCTATGGAGCCCTAACAAGATCTACATAGGAATATATCTGTGGCAGCCTCGGATGATTCATGAGGACCAGGGCTGCTGCAGGGAATGAATGGCTTAACTGATTGCCGCTGGGGGGAACAATTATAGGAAGTGCAGAACCCAGCGGCAATAGCACTCAGTGAACTTGCGGGAGGGAGCCGTATTTAAACAGACAATTTCTGCCATCATCTAAAGGTTAATTTCAAGTCACACATCTAAGACAAAACACACTTTAGATTGGAACACACTCACAAGCTTGTTGTTTCTGATTGTTTCTAATACTGTTTTTTTCCATTTAGCTGCAACATACTCTGCAGACTATTCCTCTGGATTCAATAGAAGAAATTAGGCATTTCATACAAGCCACTTAAATGAATGACAATGTGATACAGGAAATTGAATGGTAATATAAAGTGATTAACAAGTGAATCCAATTAGCATATTTGAATATATTGACAAATTAGTGTTTGCCCCCTGTCAACCCTCATTTCTAGTTTACTGTAGAGTATTCAGATAAACTGCATTCCATTTAGCAGGCCTGGATTTAGCTACTGTTGTAGATGAGATGCTTGCTGGATTCTGCAATGCTTTATGTAAAAGTATGCTGCTCAGCTTCATAGAAATGAAGCAGAGAGAGGCAGCACAGTCCATTGATCAGTAAATGCAGCGTGATTTCTTCACTAATGTTCTTATGGAACTGGAGTAGATATCACATCATGCAAGCACTTTGTGCACAACTATGTCATGGTATTTAGTCTCATGGTCTCATTGTCCAGCCAACAACTGCAAATCACTTTCAGAACTTGAAAATATGGATGTCCCAATACATGTCTACAGAACAGATAATGGAAATCTTTTATTAAAATAAGGTGACAACACTGTGGATACGTTATTATGTATCAAACTATTATACTAGGGTAGGAGTATTATTTTTTATTGATGTACAGTATATCGTGGGAAAAAAACTTAGGGAGAGATTTATCAAGACTAGTGCTTTCTGCGTTGGTCTTGAGATCCCCTGCGCTTCCGGAGATGGTGCCTAATTTATAATGAGGCGCAAGTCTTTTCATATATTAGACGCATCTTCCAACAGTCTGTATGCCTAAACAGAAAGCTGGAGAAAATTAAGATAAATTTACTGCGGCTGCTTGTCACTCCCCCTTCCCACCTTCACCACGCCACCTGAGACAATATCAGAAACCCCAGAAATTAGGCACAGAGAGATAATAAATCCCTCTTAGTGTGCCCCAATATTACATAGACTTAAAAGGAATCTTTCACCATGAAAATGCAGTCTAGTATAGGCAGCATATTATAAAGCAGGAGGAGCTGAGTAGTATGTTGTTTTTTGAGAAAAGAGTGGATGCCACTTATTGGGCCAGCACCTGTCCACTTTATTCTTGGGGTACTTAAGACACTATCCACTGTGGGAAGGTGCCTGATGAATAAGTTTATAGATTGCTTCTTTCCTGCGAAGGTATGCCATTTCTGTTGTCTGCCCGTGTACTGACCTCTGTCTGTTTATTTGACTCTCTGCTGTATGGCCTGTGCCTGACCTCTGTTTTGACCCTTCGCTGCCTGCCCTGACCTCGGACTGTTTACATTTAAGCACATATTCTGCCTGCCCTGACATCAGCCTGTCCTTAATTATGATTTTGCCAGACCCCTTGGTGCCCCACACAGTTGTCTCCAACCAGTATGGGTCATCTGTGAATCACACATAGACTACTACAGAAGGTAGTTGCCTGGTGGTTCACCTGCAGTGAAGTCCAGATTCATGTACAGGTGTCAACGGGTGACTGCCAGGATAAGGCCCTTTGGATTAGCACAAAGTCAAATATGTGATTAATAATTGCCACGTAAGGTCGGGAACAGTGTAGCTTTGTACTCCACCAGCACCACTCTGGCAAAGAAGACCAATCACAGGCACCTCTTACCAGCAGCTGTCTGTTTCCATCTGCCACTGACAGAAGCATGTGACGCCAGAACAAAGCATGATTGGACCCTCGTCCGTGCTCCCTGATAGGCTGACCACTACGACTGTCAAAGGGGCTGTTTGCCAAAGCAATGGAACAACTCCTGCTGTGACACAACACAGAGGCCGGGCTCACCACTGTAGAAAAGACAAGTAAGTATGTGACAATAATGGTACCATTATGACTATCATTTGGCATACCAATGATGGTAGAAGGCCTTTGTGTGACAATAATGTATTTGACAACTGTTATGATGTGAGGATGAAAAGTGTCTTATATTTTTTTGCATGGTCTTATTCACTTTTTATTGAACAATAATCAGGAATCCAGTATATTCTGGTTAAAGGAAGTCACCTTGACACCAATAGATGGGCCCAACACACATTTGCCATGCCCTGCTCTGACTATGTGCGGAGGTCGGCCAGATTAGCAGCACGTGTTTAGTTTTTTGTTTTGTTTTGGAGTCGTGCTAGATCCGCCTCCCTTCAGGTGCACTGGGTGGGGTTATTGGTTTAAATCACACTCAATCCCAGTGTTCCGTGCGGGTTATAGAAATCAGTCTGGCCTTGGGAGCAAGGAAGGAAGGATTGTCTATTCCGGCTCAGATAAGAGAAGTTTGGTTTCTGTTTTTGTGGTTTGCTGTCTAGGCTGTTTGTGTTTCGTCTTTCCCCTCCAGGTTCTGAGGGAGCAGGCTGCCCTATTCCCCTTTCACCATCTCAGGGATTCTAGGGTATTTGCAGCCCAGGGACGAGGACACATTATTCCCACCTTAAGGGTCTGAATGTGGGCTGAGCAGTATAGGGAGAGCTGTTAGGGATTTGCTAGGAGGTGACCTTACCCCAGCTTCTCGCCTAGAAACTTGTTGCTTGGTTTATCTGTGTATCTGAGATCCTGTCCACCGTGACAACATTTGATCAAAAATGGTCGCAAAGAGCTTCGATTTTTCATGTATAGTAGGTATAGTACCACTTTAATCCAGAATAATCTCTAATCCCTTGTTCTATTGTTTTCATGTGTAATGGAGTACTGCCATATGTTTTTAATTTCTTTTCTGGTTAAAAGGAGTCATTGGGGTACTTTCACACTTGCGGCAGAGGATTCCGGCAGGCAGTTCCATCGCCGGAACTGCCTGCCGGATCTGTCAAAACATATTCAAACGGAAAATGGCGGATCCATCTCTCCGGTGTCATCCGGAAAAACGTATCCTGCATTTATTTTTTTCAAATTTTTTGTGGTCTGAGCATTCGCAGACCGCAAAAAACGGATCTGCTTTCCTGGAACACTCGGGCCGGCATTAAAGGGACACTGACAGGCCAAAACAGCATATATAGTTAGATATATCTCATTACAGGTCTTATACAGTCTTTTAAAAGCATATAAGTATCCCCCCCTGTCCACCTTATAAAGAGCGAAATATAAAGTTTTATAACCTGCTTCTCCTGTCAGCAATCTGCCCAAGGGGCGGCGTTTCATGTGAAAATGCGCCCAGCCAGCCTTCCCAACTGCCGTTCTTAAGCCCCGCCCAGCTCATCATTATTCACTTCGCTGGGCGGCGGCTAGAACTCTCCCCAGTCCCGATCCTGCGCCTGCGCAATTCAATCCTCCGGGCATCGTTCATGCCCAATCTTCTGCGCCTGCGCCCCGCCGTGCCGTTAGATCGCGCCTGCGTATACACACCAGCCTGCGTCTTCGAGGCGCAGGCTGGTGTGTGTATGCAGGCGCGATCTAACGGCACGGCGGGGCGCATGCGCAGAAGATTGGGCATGAACGATGCCCGGAGGATTGAATTGCGCAGGATCGGGACTGGGGAGAGTTCTAGCCGCCGCCCAGCGAAGTGAATAATGATGAGCTGGGCGGGGCTTAAGAACGGCAGTTGGGAAGGCTGGCTGGGCGCATTTTCACATGAAACGCCGCCCCTTGGGCAGATTGCTGACAGGAGAAGCAGGTTATAAAACTTTATATTTCGCTCTTTATAAGGTGGACAGGGGGGATACTTATATGCTTTCAAAAGACTGTATAAGACCTGTAATGAGATATATCTAACTATATATGCTGTTTTGGCCTGTCAGTGCCCCATTAATGCATGTCAATGGGAAAAAATGGCATTCAGGCAAGTGTTCCGGAATTTTGGATGGAGATAAAACCGCAACATGCAACTTATTTTTGCGGTGCGGACGGATGACGAACCCATTCAAGTTAAATGGGTCTCGATCCGTCCCAATGGATGTTGCTGTGCATTGGGGACCGCAAATTGCAACGGATGCGGACAGCACACTAAGTGCTGTTTGCTCTTTTGCGGTCCCATTGAAATTAATAGGTCCGCACCCGAGCCGCAAAAACTGCGGCTTGGATTATGCATGAGGCCTTAAACGAACAAAAAAAGGCCCCATTGTATGCTATAGGATGAAGGTATTCTACCACAGAAGCATTCATTCTTAGAAAGAATTAGGGTTGAGCGAACCCGAACTGGAAAGTTCGGGTTCGTACCAAACTTTAGGATTTTTGGACGCCGGACCCGAACCTGAACATTTCAGTAAAAGTTCGAGTTCGGTGTTTGGCGATTTATTGGCGCTTTTTGAAAGGCTGCAGAGCAGCCAATCAACAAGCATTTAACTCTGTGCCCTCAGAAGCCATCACAGCCATGCCTACTATTGGCATGGCTGTGATTGGCCAGTGCCGCATTCGACCGAGCCTCTATATAAGCTGGAGTCACGTAGCGCTGCACGTCACTCTGCTGTTACTAGTGTAGGGATAGGATGCTGCTGCTGTGAGGGAGAGAATAGGAAAGAATCTTTAATTTGAAGTGCTTGTTAACTCAGCGATCTACATAGATTTAGTTGTGTGGGTGCAGTGCACAATCTTTTTACCCTGCCCTGAGCCCAGTGACCCAGAAAAATAGCTTTTATCCATCTGTTAGTTAGGTGGGCGGCGGTGGCCATTTTATGCAAGCTCAGTGCACCAGCACAGCATATGTGCTTTTGTGACATTAAAATCCAAGCTTGAAATACTGCAATAATAATCTGGGTTTAAAAAACACACATTTTTTGCAATATCCTACATCTCGTGCCTTTGCAGCATTTGTCAGTGTGCAATTTAAGCTAGAAATACAGCAATAATTTTCTGGGTTTTAAAAAAAACACCCTTTTAGGGAAAAATGCTCAATTTTACAGCCCTTGCTGCATCTTTCAGTGTGAGATACACACTTTAGATACTGCTGTCATATTCTGTCAGTAAAAGAAAAACACCCATTTTGGGCAAAGTACTTAATATTGCAGCCTTTGCTGCATCTGTGATTATTAAAAACAAGCTTGAAATACTTCAATAATTTTCTGGGTTTTAAAAAACACCCATTTTTGGCAATACCCTCCATCTTGGGCTTTTGCCGCATTAGTCAGTGTGCAATTTAAGCTAGAAATACAGCTATAATTTGATGGGTTTTAAAAAACACCCATTTTGGGCAAAAATCTTAATTTGCGGCCTTGTCTGCATCTGTACGTGTGAGATAGACGCTTTAGATACTGCTGTGCTATGCTGGTATTAAAAAAACACCCATTTTGTGCAAAAATCCTAATTTGCGGCCTTCTCTGCATCTGTAGGTCTGAGATACACACTTTAGATACTGTTGTTCTATTCTGCTATAAAAAAAATCCACCCATTTAGGGCAAAAATCTTGATGCCTTTGCTGCATCTGTCATTGTGAGATACACGCGTTAGATACTGTTGTTCTATTCTGTTATTAAAAAAACACCCATTTTGGGCAAGATCCTAAATTTGAGAAA
Source organism: Bufo bufo (assembly GCF_905171765.1). Classification (NCBI taxonomy): domain Eukaryota; kingdom Metazoa; phylum Chordata; class Amphibia; order Anura; family Bufonidae; genus Bufo; species Bufo bufo. Next base: position 628,941,912 of record NC_053391.1, read on the forward strand.
TATGAGGAGAGCGTCAAATAAGGGACGTGGCCCCGGTCGTGGTGGTGCTGGTGGAGCTCCTGTTGCAGGGAGAGGACGTGGTCGATCTGTGCCAGCTACACGCACAAGTGAAACACCTTCCTCAGGTGCGAGTGGGTGACAGAACCTTCAGCGGTATTTGGTCGGGCCTAATGCGGCTCTACCAATGGTGAGCCCAGAACAAGTACAGGCGATAGTAGATTGGGTTGCTTGGGTTGCTGACAGTGCCTCCAGTTCCTTTACATTGTCTCCCACCCAGTCTCCTGCTGAAAGATCAGAGTTGGCACCTGCAGCCGATGTCCATCAGTCTTTCACCTCACCCCCTTGCAAATCAGCCAAGCATTATGAGCTCCAAGTCATGCAGCAGTCTCTTCTGCTTTTTTATGACTCTGTTAGCAGGGTTTCCCAGGGCCATCCACCTAGCCCTTCCCCAGAAGTGGAAGATATTGAGTGCACCGATGCCCAACTACTTATGTTTTAAGATGAGTACATGGGAGGACCACCGCAGCACGTCTCGGATGATGACAAAACACAGATGCCAACTGCTGTGGCTTTCGAAAGTGTGCAGACCGACAAGGAGAGCAGGGCTGAAGACTGGGTGGAAGATGATGTGGAGGACGATGAGGTCCTCGACCCCACATGGAATGAAGGTCATGCGAGTGACCTGTGTAGTTCGGAGGAAGAGGCGGTGGTCGCACAGAGCCACCAGCACAGCAGAAGAGGGAGCAGGGTGCAAAAGCGGATCGGCCGTCCCCTAGACAGTATGCCTGCTACTGCCCACCGCAGCAAGAGATCGAGCACACCAAAGCCAGCTCCAAGGAGTTCCCTGGCGTGGCAGTTCTTCAGACAATGTTCTGACGACAAGACACGAGTGGTTTGCACGCTGTGCAATCAGAGCCTGAAGCGAGGCATAAACGTTCTCAACCTGAGTACAACCTGCATGACTAGGCATCTAAGTGCAATGCACAAGCTGCAGTGGAGTAGACACCTCAAAAACCAAGAATGATCTCTGTCTCTTCCTGCTTCCTCTTCTGCTGCAGTCTCGGCCTCTTCATCCACCTCTGGAGTGACAGTGGCACCTGTCACTCCACAAATAGAGGATCTGCCAGGAACACAACCACCTGGGTCACCAAGCATCTCCATAATGTCCCACGGAAGCGTTCAGCTCTCCATCTCCCAAACACTGGAGCGGAAGAGGAAGTACCCCCCTACCCACCCACGATCCCTGGCCCTGAATGCCAGCATTTCAAAATTACTGGCCTTTGAAATGCTGTAATTTCGTCTGGTGGAGACTGAGAGTTTTAAAAGCCTTATGGCGGTGGCTGTCCCACAGTACGTCGTGCCCAGCCGCCACTACTTTTCCAGGCGAGCCATCCCTTCCCTACACAACAAGTGGGGGACAAAATCAGGTGTGCACTGCGCAACGCCATCTGTAGCAAGGTCCACCTAACTACGGATACGTGGACCAGTAAGCACGTCCAGGGACGTCATATATCTCCCTAACAGCACACTGGGTAAATGCAGTGACGGCTGGGCCTGAGGCGGATGACAGTTTGGCGCATGTCCTTCCACCACCGAGGATTGCAGGGGGCTTCAGTTTGCCTCCTGTTGCTTCCTCCTCCTATTCCGCTTCCTTATCCTCTACTGCCTCCTCATCTGGTCAGTGTAACACCTTCACCACCAACTTCAGCACAGCCAGGGGTAAACGAAAGCAGGCAGTTTTAAAACTTATCTGTTTGGGGGACAAACCCCACACAGTGCAGGAACTGTGGACGGGCATGGAACAACAGACCGATGAGTGGTTGGCGCCAGTGAGCCTCAAGCCCGGCCTGGTGGTGTGCAATAATGGGCGAAATCTCGTAGCAGCTCTGGGACTAGCCGGTTTGACGCACATCCCTTGCTTGGAGCATGTGCTGAATTTGGTGGTGCAGAGATTCCTTAAAAATTACCCCGATATGTCAGAGCTGCTGCATAAAGTGCAGGCTGTCTGTGCGCGCTTTCGGCGTTCTCACCCTGCTGCTGCTCGCCTGTCAGCGATGCAGCGCAACTTTGGCCTTCCAGCTCACCGCCTCATAAGCGACGTACCCACAAGGTGGACATCCACCTTGCACATGCTGGCCAGACTGTGCGAGCAGCAGCAGACGATAGTGGAGTTTCAGCAGCAGCGCGCATGGGTGAGTCGCTCGGCGGAACAGCAGCACTTCACCACTAATGACTGGGCCTCCATGCGAGACCTGTGTTCCTTGTTGCGCTGTTTCGAGTACTCCACCAACATCGCCATTGCCGATAACGCCGCTCTCAGCGTTACTAAACCACTTCTATGCCTCCTTGAAAAAACGCTTCTGGTGATGATGGAAGAGGATGAGGCACAGGAGGAAGAGGAGAAATAGGGATCATTTAATAGGGTTTCCGGACAGTCATTCACAAGTGGCTTCGAGGGTGGGTTCCTGCACCCACATACACCAGGTAAACAATTGTCCAGCCAGGGTACAGTTCTGGAGGATGATGAGGTGGAGAATGAGGAGGAGGAGATGGAGGAGGAGGAACCATGTTCACAGCAGGGTGGCACCCAAACCAGCTCATGGCCATCACTGGTGCGTGGCTGGGGGGATACAGAGGGCACAGATGATACAGCTCCCACAGAGGACAGCTTTTCGTTGCCTCTGGGCAGCCTGGCACTCATGAGCAATTACATGCTGCAGTGTCTCCGCAATGACCGCCGAGTTGCCCATATTCTAACTTGTGCTGATTACTGGATGGCCATGCTGCTGGATCCCCATTACAAGGACAATGTACCGTCCTTAATTCCGTCACTGGAGCGTGATTGTAAGATGCGCGAGTACAAGCGGACGCTGGTAGACGCGCTGCTGGTGGCATTCCCACCTGACAGTGGGGGCACAGTGTAAGCACAAGGCGAAGGCAGAGGAGGAGGAAGAGGTCGCCAATGCAGCTGGAGCACCACCAGCACCTCAGAAGGCAAGGTTAGCATGGCCGAAATATGGAAAAGCTTTGTCAGCATGCCACAACAACCAGCACCACCAACTCATATGGAACGTCTTAGCAGGAGGCAGCATTTCAGCAACATGGTTGAGCAGTATGTGTGCACACGCCTACACGTCCTGAATGACGGGTCTGCCCCCTTCAACTTCTGGGTCTCCAAATTGGGCACATGGTCTGAGCTTGACCTTTACGCCTTGGGAGGAGCTGTGGCCTGCCCTGCAGCCAGTGTATCATCTGATCGTGTGTTTAGCACGGCTGGAGGGGGTTATCACAGGTTATATTTCCCAATGTTTTGGGGTGTACCCTAATTTAAAAAATAAAAATAAATTTAAAACCAAAATCCAGTGTAGGCTACCTCCTCCACCGCTGCTTCCACCTACACCGCCACATCCACTGCCTCCTCAACCCTACTACTCCATATGGACCTCGTCCTCCTAAATCAAGATTATTATTTTATTATTTGAAGTCATTTCCCTATCCATATTTGTTTGCAGAGCACTTGCCATGCTCTTAACCACATTTTGCTGGCATTTTCAGCCCTCTAGCCCTTTCCATGACATTTTTAGAGCCATTTTAGTGCTCAAAAGTTCGGGTCCCCATTGACTTTAACCGCCTCCGGACCGCCTAACGCAGGATCGCGTTCCGGAGGCGGCAGCCCTGCGCACAGTCACGCATATATGCGCCATCTCGCGAGACGCGAGATTTCCTGTGAACGCGCGCACACAGGCGCGCGCGTTCACAGGATCGGAAGGTAAGCGAGTGGATCTCCAGCCTGCCAGTGGCGATCGTTTGCTGGCAGGCTGGAGATGCGATTTTTTTAACCCCTAACAGGTATATTAGACACTGTTTTGATAACAGCGTCTAATATACCTGCTACCTGGTCCTCTGGTGGTCCCTTTTGTTTGGATCGACCACCAGAGGACACAGGTAGCTCAGTAGTAAGTAGCACCAAGCACCACACTACACTACACCCCCCCGTCACTTATTAACCCCTTATTCACCCCTGATCACCCCCCTGTCATTGATCACCCCCCCTGTAAGGCTCCATTCAGACGTCCGTATGATTTTTACGGATCCACTGATGCATGGATCGGATCCGCAAAACACATACGGACGTCTGAATGAAGCCTTACAGCGGGGTGATCAATGACGGGGGTGATCACCCCATATAGACTCCCTGATCACCCCCCTGTCATTGATAACCCCCCTGTCATTGATCACCCCCCTGTAAGGCTGCATTCAGATGTCCGTATGTTTTTTACGGATCCACGGATACATGGATCGGATCCGCAAAACACATACAGACGTCTGAGTGGAGCCTTACAGGGGGGTGATCACCCCATATAGACTCCCTGATCACCCCCCTGTCATTGCTCACCCCCTTGTAAGGCTCCATTCAGAAGTCCGTATGATTTTTACGGATCCACTGATAGATGGATCGGATCCGCAAAACACATTCGGACGTCTGAATGGAGCCTTACAGGGGGGTGATCAATGACAGGGGGTGATCACCCCATATAGACTCCCTGATCACCCCCCTGTCATTGATCACCCCCCTGTCATTGATCACCCCCCTGTAAGGCTGCATTCAGATGTCCGTATGTTTTTTACGTATCCACGGATACATGGATCGGATCCGCAAAACACATACAGACGTCTGAATAGAGCCTTACAGGGGGGTGATCACCCCATATAGACTTCCTGATCACCCCCCTGTTATTGATCACCCCCCTGTCATTGATCACCCCCTTGTAAGGCTCCATTCAGACGTCCGTATGATTTTTACGGATCCACTGATACATGGATCGGATCCGCAAAACACATACGGACGTCTGAATGGAGCCTTACAAGGGGGTGATCAATTACAGGGGGTGATCACCCCATATAGACTCCCTGATCACCCCCCTGTCATTGATCACCCCCCTGTCATTGATCACCCCCCTGTAAAGCTCCATTCAGACATTTTTTTGGCCCAAGTTAGCGGAAATTATATATTTTTTTTCTTACAAAGTCTCATATTCCACTAACTTGTGTCAAAAAATAAAATCTCACATGAACTCCCCATACCCCTCATGGAATCCAAATGCGTAAAACTTTTTAGACATTTATATTCCAGACTTCTTCTCACGCTTTAGGACCCCTAGAATGCCAGGGCAGTATAAATACCCCACGTGACCCCATTTCAGAAAGAAGACACCCCAAGGTATTCGCTGAGGGGAATATTGAGTCCATGAAAGATTGAAATTTTTGTCCCAAGTTAGCGGAAAGGGAGACTTTGTAAGAAAAAAAAAAAAAAATCAATTTCCGCTAACTTGTGCTAAAAAAATAAAAATTAGATGAACTCGCCATGCCCCTCATTGAATACCTTGGGGTGTCTTCTTTCCAAAATGGGGTCACATGTGGGGTATTTATACTGCCCTGGCATTTTAGGGGCCCTAAAGCGTGAGAAGAAGTCTGGGATCTAAATGTCTAAAAATGCCCTCATAAAAGGAATGTGGGCCCCTTTGCGCATCTAGGCTGCAAAAAAGTGTCACACATCTGGTATCGCCGTACTCAGGAGAAGTTGGGCAATGTGTTTTGGGGTGTCATTTTACATATACCCATGCTGGGTGAGATAAATATCTTGATCAAATGCCAACTTTGTATAAAAAATGGGAAAAGTTGTCTTTTGCGGAGATATTTCTCTCACCCTGCATGAGTATATGTAAAAGGACACCCCAACACATTGCCCAACTTCTCCTGAATACGGCGATACCACATGTGTGACACTTTTTTGCAGCCTAGGTGGGCAAAGGGGCCCACATTCCAAAGAGCACCTTTCGGATTTCACAGGTCATTTACCTACTTACCACACATTAGGGCCCCTAGAATGCCAGGGCAGTATAACTACCCCACAAGTGACCCCATTTTGGAAAGAAGACACCCCAAGGTACAAGGTATTCCGTGAGGGGCATGGCGAGTTCCTAGAATTTTTTATTTTTTGTCACAAGTTAGCGGAAAATTATCATTTTTTCTTTATTTTTTCTTACAAAGACTCATATTCCACTAACTTGTGACAAAAAATAAAACTTCCATGAACTCACTATGCCCATCACGAAATACCTTGGGGTGTCGTCTTTCCAAAATGGGGTCACTTGTGGGGTAGTTATACTGCCCTGGCATTTTAGGGGCCGAATGCGTGAGAAGTGGTTTGAAATCAAAATCTGTAAAAAATGGCCGGTGAAATCCGAAAGGTGCTCTTTGGAATGTGTGCCCCTTTGCCCACCTAGGCTGCAAAAAAGTGTCACACATCTGGTATCCCCGTACTCAGGAGAAGTTGGGAAATGTGTTTTGGGGTGTCATTTTACATATACCCATGCTGGGTGAGAGAAATATCTTGGCAAAAGACAACTTTTCCCTTTTTTTTTTTTACAAAGTTGGCATTTGACCAAGATATTTATCTCACCCAGATGTGTGACACTTTTTTGCAGCCTAGGTGGGCAAAGGGGCTCACATTCCAAAGAGCACCTTTCGGATTTCACCGGCCATTTTTTACAGATTTTGATTTCAAAGTACTTCTCAAGCATTCGGGCCCCTAAAATGCCAGGGCAGTATAACTACCCCACAAGTGACCCCATTTTGGAAAGAAGACACCCCCAGGTATTTCGTGATGGGCATAGTGAGCTCATGGAAGTTTTTATTTTTTGTCAAAAGTTAGTGGAATATGAGACTTTGTAAGAAAAAAGCAAAAATAAAAAAAATCATCATTTTCCGCTAACTTGTGACAAAAAATAAAAAGTTCTATGAACTCACTATGCCCATCAGCGAATACCTTAGGGTGTCTACTTTCCAAAATGGGGTCATTTGTGAGGTGTTTGTACTGTCTGGGCATTGTAGAACCTCAGGAAACATGACAGGTGCTCAGAAAGTCAGAGCTGCTTCCAAAAGCGGAAATTCACATTTTTGTACCCTAGTTTGTAAATGCTATAACTTTTACCCAAACCATTTTTTTTTTACCCAAACATTTTTTTTTTATCAAAGACATGTAGAACAATAAATTTAGAGAAAATTTTTTATATGGATGTCGTTTTTTTTGCAAAATTTTACAACTGAAAGAGAAAAATGTCATTTTTTTGAAAAAAAATCGTTAAATTTTGATTAATAACAAAAAAAGTTAAAATGTCAGCAGCAATGAAATACCACCAAATGAAAGCTCTATTAGTGAGAAGAAAAGGAGGTAAAATTCATTTCGGTGGTAAGTTGCATGACCGAGCAATAAACGGTTAAAGTAGTGTAGGTCAGAAGTGTAAAAAGTGGCCTGGTCATTAAGGGTGTTTAAGCTAGGGGGGCTGAGGTGGTTAATGGAGTTCGGGGTCAACTTCGGGTCAAGTTCGGGTCCCAAACTCGAACTTTTTTGTGAAGTTCGGTCGAACCTGAACATAAAGGTGTCCGTTCAACTCTACCCATGATCCCTCACTGGTCCTTGCTTGTGGGCCAATGAGAAGGCTGCAATATCTTTGACTTTAGGAGTAGTATTGATTGCAAATTCTAATTTTTGCAATCAAGAAAATAATGACTGGAGATCACGAATTCTCGAATATATGACGAATATTCACCTAAATATTTACGAAATATTGCGAATTCAAATATTCCTCCTGACACTCATCCCTGTTAGCAAGGACATTGTGTGCACCCACCAAGTCATATGGGCAGCAGAAAGTTCTCCCATTTTGTTCTCCATATGGTCTATATATACATAGTAACATAGTTTATAAGGCTGAAAAAAAACATCTTGCCATCCATTTCAGCCTACCATTCTGCAAGTAAATCCAAAGAAAGGCAAAAAACTGAGGTAGAAGCCAATTTTCCCCACTTTAGAGGAAATAAATTCCTTCCCGACTTCAATCAGGCAATCACAATAACTCCCTGGATCAACAACCTATCTCTAGTAGCTATAGTGAATAACCCTAACTTTGATTTTTTTAATCCTTCATGTTAATGTAGTCCACCCATTCCAGCTATTACTTTAGTTGCCTTCCTCTGAACCCTCTCCAACTCTGCTATGTCTGCCTTGTCCCCAGGAGCCCAGACCTATACAGAGTCCTCCATGTGTGGTCTGACTAGTGATTTGTAAAGTGGCAGAACTATGTTCTCATCGCAGGCATCTATGCCCCTTTTGATGCAACCCCTTATCTTATTGGCCTTCGCAGCAGCTGCCTGACACTGGTTTCTACAGCTTAGTTTGCTGTTCACTAAAATTCCTTGGTCCTTTTACATGTCTGTGTGCAGCCAGCCAGTCGCAGGGGCAACACGTGAGGTGCACGGTGGACCGATGAGGGGCCAAATAGTATAACACACAGTTCATCAGTTTACTCACGGTTAGCAGATAGCCTCCCTGGGCTGGCAGCACAGTGTTGAGGTGGACAGCACGAAATCCTCCAGGGCACGCTCTGTGGTAGGAAGCATCAGCCAAGATGGTGGTTGAGGTGCACTTGATGTTAGGGGTGCTTAGGGTGCTTGTTGTGGCTGAGTCCCTTGATGGTTTTTGTCGTGACGCCAGTACCGTTAATGGTAGTACAACCATAGGTAGTAATAATGAGGTAGACAGTGGTAAGATGCAACTCACAACTTTTACTTTGGATGTCTTTTGGTTGCAGCAGTACAATTATGCAGTCTCTAGATGGTACAGAGTTAATTCTGCAAATCCACTGTTTTAGGCTGTTTAGGTTTCTTGGTTTTGGAGCAGTGGGTTACTTCAATGTCAGTGGAATTTCTGGTGAGGTTGCCGGAGGCTAGGGTATCCTTCACCTAAAATATCCCAAAGGTCCTTTATGCCTGGTTTACGGCTTTTATCCTTTGGATGAATTTAAATTTGTCCTTTTCTCTTGTCCCTTTCTGGACTAGAACTTTTCTTTAGAGCTGACGTGCTGGATCTGCACCTTTTCACTCTCTGAGTGTCAATATGCACACTGATCTTCACACTGACCTGTGGTCTCAACTGAACTGTCTCCACTAACCAGAACTGATCTGTCTCACTAGGCTTGACCTGGGCATATATAGGACCCGAACTTTATCCCCATCTAGTGGTGGGTTGTATAAATTGCACCTAATAGGCCTGTTAACAGGGATTTTGCAGATACACAAATGCAAAGCTATACCATATTGTACAATGCAATTGTTAAGATCAAAAAGTACTTTTAAGCACTACCCACACACACATAGTGGGACGCTGCATGTGTTACCCAGTGTTTTACCATTTAGGATGTACGGGTGACATTATTCCTTCCCATGTGCATAACCTTACATTTGTCAGTGTTAAACCTCATCTGCCACATATCTGCCCAAGCCTCCATTCTATCCACATCCATCTGTAGCAGTGTACTATCCTGTTCTGTGTTAATTACTTTACACAGTTTAGGGTCATCTTCAAAAATTGATACTTTACTATGCAAGCCTTCTACAAGATCATTAATAAATATATTGAAGAGAATAGGGCCCAATACTGACTCCTTAGGTACTCCACTAGTGACAGTGAGTGTGTACCATTAATAACAACCCTCTGTTTTCTATCACTGAGCCAGTTACTTACCCACATACAGACATTTTTCCCCAGTCCAAGCATTCTCATTTTATATACTAACCTTTTATGTGGTACAGTGTCAAATACTTTGGAGAAGTCCAGATATATACGACATCCATTGATTTGTCACAGTCAAGTGTAGAACTTACCTCCTCATCGAAACTAATTAAATTAGTTTGGCATGACCGATCCCTCATGAAGCCATGCTGATATAGCGTGATCTGCTTATTTTCATTGAGGTACTCCAAGATAGCATCTCTTAGAAAACCTTCAAACAGTTTACCCACAACAGATGTGAAACTTACCAGCCTATAGTTTCCAGGCTCTGCTTTTGGACCCTTTTTGAATATTGGAACCATATTTGCTATGCGCTAATCTTGTGGAACACACCCTGTCAGTATAGATAGGGCCGGCTCCAGGATCATGTGGGCCCTTGTGCGATAAAGTCTCAGTGGGCCCCCTTACACAGTGATAACTCTCTGAGTACAGTTAATACAGTAGATATCACCTGCAGTCCTATGTAACAGCATAGATAACACAGTCATGGCTATCTGAGTACAGAAAATGTAGTAGTGTTACCTGCAGTTCTATGTAAAACCACAGATAACACTAGTGCTGATAATGTGATAGTGTTACCTGTAGTCCTATGTAAACCACAGATAACACTAGTGTAGATCATGTAGTAGTGTTACCTGCGTCCTTAGTGTGCCTCTACCACGGACTCCATGCTGGCGGTGCTGCCTCCTCTTCCATCTTCATCTTGCCCCGCACAGAATGTCCTGATGCAGCTGTGTCAAGTCAAAGGGAACACTGTGGGCATGGTGATGGTGACACACACACGGGGGACACACAGGGACAGACACACGCACATGGGGACAGACACAGGGACAGACACTCACACACACAGGGACAGACACACACACACACACACACACAGACACACACACACACACACACACACACAGGGACAGACACACACACACACGGGGACAGACACACACACACGGGGACAGACACACACAGGGACAGACACACACACATGGGGACAGACACACACACAGGGACAGACACACACGGGGACAGACACACACACACACACACACACACAGGGACAGACACACACACACACAGGGACAGACACACACACACACACACAGGGACAGACAGACACACACACACAGGGACAGACACACACACGGGGACAGACACATACACACGGGGACAGACACCTGTGCGATCATCAACCAACTTCTATCTAATGTGTGGACACCTTAAGGGGGCATAAAAGGGAATTCCACCTTTAGTTATGCTCCAACCTTTTGTTACCTTATAATATGACTCCCACTGATTCCCAGTACTGAGGAGACATGGACTGAGGTTTAAAAGGGAATTATCAACATGTACCAGAAGGTGGTCTAAACCGTAACCCATTAGGCACTGGCTAGACTGTGGGATGGAGTCTAAGCAATGCCTCAGGCCTCATGCACACTGCCATTATGCGTCCGCTCCGTGCATTGGGGACCACAATTTGTGGTCCCCAATGCACTGGCAACATCCGTGTGGCGGCCGGGACAGATTGAGACCCATTCAACCTGAATGGGTCCATGATCCGTCCGCACCGCACAAAAAATAGAACATGTTCAATTTTTTTGCTGTGCGGAGGCATGGACAGAAACACCACAGAAGCACTCCGTAGTGCTTCCCATTGAGCGATTGCGGACCCATTCAAGTGAATGGGTCCACATCCGTGATGCACATGGCCGGTGTGCATGAGGCCATAGACACAGAAAGGGGCACACACACAGGGACAGACACACACACACACACACAGGGACAGACACAGACACAAACACAGGGACAGACAGACTGACACACACACACACAGGGACAGACAGACACACACATCATGGCCCTCAGAATACACCCGGATCTGTATGATAAACCCCTTTGATTCCACTAGATTCCACTCCACTTGAACCCCACTGCCCCTGAGTGCTCCACCCGCCCACTCATATATGAGCTCCATATGCTTCCCCTCACGAAGTTCTATGTACTCCAGCAGCACATCTTACCTCACTCTGCATCTTGCAGGCACACACAGCCCCTCCTCCTTCAACAAGCTGCTGCTGCCGTCAGGGTTTGTCATGTGACCATGAAGGAGCATGTGACCAGTGATGTCACAGACCTTCGTCTAACAACTACATTCTAGCATAGGATCGATCATCTACCGAAACTCCATCTACCCTGTTCTGAGTTCTGGGGCCATTTACCCCAGCAGTGCACATGGCGAAAATTGCCTGCATTGCTGGGGTAAACTGCCCTAGAATTCAAAACAGGCAGGACACAGCTGCAGGAGTGAGCGGGCACAGTGGGCCCCCCCAGGAGCAGGGGGCCCCAGCACTTGTCCGAGTTTGCCGGGTGGTGGCGCCGGCCCTGAGTATAGATTCCTTAAATATCAAAAATAAGGGTTTGCCTATGACATTACTTAATTCTCTTAGGATACAGGGGTGTATGCCATCTGGTTCCGGCTATTTGTCTATTTTAATCTTTTTGAGACGCCGCTATACTTCTTCCTGGGTCAGACAGGGCACTTTTAATGGGGAATTTACTTTTACATTCTGCATTTCATCTGACAGTTTATTTTCCTTAGTGAATACAGTGGAGAAAAAAATATTTAATAACTTTGCTTTCTCCTTATCACTCTGTGAAGGTCCGACAACTTCAGATTTATACTTTTTATCATTTATATAATTGAAGAACATTTTAGGGTTAGTTTTACTCTCTTTGGCAATTAATCTCTCGGTCTCTAGTCTGGCTGCTTTTATTTGTCTTTTACATATTCTATTTTTTTCCTTATAGTTTTTCAATGCTTCCTCGCAACCCTCCTGTTTTAGTTATTTAAATGCTTTCTTTATAATTCTATTTATCCACATTGTTTTTTTCTTGTTCTTTAACCTTTTATTATTATAAGGTATGTACCTCTCACAATTAGATGTTAGGATGCTTTTAAAAATATCCCATTTTGTGGCTGTATTTTTATTTTTGAGGACTTAGCCAACTAAGAGAGGCCATAGGCCTAACTAACTGGGAAAAAGCTTTTTTGAAGTTTGGTATATTTGTTCCCTCCCTGAAGAAACACTCTTTTGAATGACAATTGGAAAATTACTTTATGGTCACTATTTCCCAGGTGTTCCCCAACCTGCACATCTTTTCTTCTGTCAGGTCTATTTGTTAATACTAAGTCCAGTATGGCTGCCCCTGTAGTCAGGTCCTGAACCATTTGGGAAAGGTAATTGTCTTTGGTTATTGCCAAGAACCTGTTTCCTTTATGAGATGTACAGGTTTCAGTTTCCCAGTCTATATCTGGGTAGTTGAAGTCCCCCATAATAACTACCTCATTATGATTTGCCGTCTTGTCTATTTCATTTAGTAGTACATTTTTTGTGGACTCTGGTATATTAGGTGGTTTATAATAAACTCCTATTAGTATTTTATTATTGTTTTTGCCTCCATGTATTTATACCCACAGTGACTCTACATGTTCATGTCCCTCATTTATATCTTCCCTGAGTGTGGGCTTTAGACAGGACTTTACATAAATGCAAACCCCGGCCCCTCTTCGGTTTTGGCGATCCTTTCTAAAAAGACTATAACCCTGTCCATTAACTGCCCAGTCATAGCTATCATCCAGCTATGTCTCAGTTATTCCCACTATATCATAGTCCTTCTCACATATCACTAATTCCAGTTAACCAGTTTTACTAGTCTGGTGTCTGGCATTATTGTACATACAATTAAGAGTTTTATGTATATTTGTTTTACCCTACACCTTTCCTTCTGAACTGTTCTAGTCACTCCTTCCATTCCTTCCCCAGTTCCATTACCTCGTCCCAGGTCTCTATCTTCCCCTCCTATAATGTTATTTTGGACCCCCCCCCCAGTTCCTTGTTTAAACACTCCTCCAACCTTCTAGCCATCTTCTCCCCTAAAACAGCTGCCCTTTCCCCATTGAGGTGCATCCCATCCCTACGATAGAGCCTGTAGCCGACAGAGAAGTCAGCCTAGTTCTCCAGGAACCCAAACTCTTCGTTCCTACACCAGTTCTTGAGCCACTTGTTTACCTCCCTAATATCCCACTGCCTTTCTTGTGACTTGTGGTACAGGTATTATTTTGGAAAACACTACCTTTGAGGTCCTTGCCCTAATCTTGTGACCTAAATCCCTAAAATAATTTTTAAGGATGCTCCACCTACCTCTAACTTTGTCTACACGAACCCGAACTATAAAGTTCGGGTTCGTACCGAACTTTAGGATTTTTGGACCCCGGACCTGAACATTTCAGTAAAAGTTCGGGTTCGGGTTCAGTGTTCGGCGCTTTCTTGGTGCTTTTTGAAAGGCTGCAGAGCAGCCAATCAACAAGCGGTTACTGTCTGACCTTAGAAGCCATCACAGCCATGCCTACTAATGGCATGGCTATGATTGGCCAGTGCGGCATGTGACTCAGCCTCTATATAAGCTGGAGTCACGTATCCCAGCACGTCACTCTGCTGTGCTTAGTGTAAGGAGAGGATAGGAGAGAATCAAAATCTGAATTTAATTCAGCGATCTACATACATTGTGTTTTGTGGGTGCAGGGCACAATTTTTTTTAGTTAGGTGGGCGGCGGCCATTTTATGCAAGCTCAGTGCACCAGCACTGCATCTGAGCTTTTGGGACATTGAAAATCCCAATTTTTTGGGCAATTTAAAACATCCGGGTTAGTCAGAGTGCAATTTAAGCTAGAAATACAGCCATCATTTTCTGGGGTTTTAAAAACCCAATTTTTGTTTGCCAAAAAACACTATTTTCCTGATCTGCAAGTGCTAAATTCATGTTTAATATATACAGCTTTCATATACTGTTACCAAAAAAACACTTTTTTGGCAATATACAACATCTGGATTAGTCAGTGTGCAATTTAACCACCTCAGCCCCCAGTGCTTAAACACCCTGAAAGACCAGGCCACTTTTTACACTTCTGACCTACACTACTTTCACCGTTTATTGCTCGGTCATGCAACTTACCACCCAAATGAATTTTACCTCCTTTTCTTCTCACTAATAGAGCTTTCATTTGGTGGTATTTCATTGCTGCTGACATTTTTACTTTTTTTGTTATTAATCGAAATTTAACGATTTTTTTGCAAAAAAATGACATTTTTCACTTTCAGTTGTAAAATTTTGCAAAAAAAACGACATCCATATAGAAATTTTGCTCTAAATTTATTGTTCTACATGTCTTTGATAAAAAAAAAATGTTTGGGTAAAAAAAAAATGGTTTGGGTAAAAGTTATAGCGTTTACAAACTATGGTACAAAAATGTGAATTTCCGCTTTTTGAAGCAGCTCTGACTTTCTGAGCACCTGTCATGTTTCCTGAGGTTCTACAATGCCCAGACAGTACAAACACCCCACAAATGACCCCATTTCGGAAAGTACACACCCTAAGGTATTCGCTGATGGGCATAGTGAGTTCATAGAACTTTTTATTTTTTGTCACAAGTTAGTGGAAAATGATGATTTTTTATTTATTTTTCCTTTTCTTACAAAGTCTCATATTCCACTAACTTGTGACAAAAAATAAAAACTTCTATGAACTCACTATGCCCATCACGAAATACCTTGGGGTCTCTTCTTTCCAAAATGGGGTCACTTGTGGGGTGGTTATACTGCCCTGGCATTCTAGGGGCCCAAATGTGTGGTAAGGAGTTTGAAATCAAATTCTGTAAAAAATGACCTGTGAAATCCGAAAGGTGCTCTTTGGAATATGGGCCCCTTTGCCCACCTAGGCTGCAAAAAAGTGTCACACATCTGGTATCTCCGTACTCAGGAGAAGGTGGGGAATGTGTTTTGGGGTGTCATTTTATATATACCCATGCTGGGTGAGAGAAATATCTTGGTCAAATGCCAACTTTGTATAAAAAAATTGGAAAAGTTGTCTTTTGCCAAGATATTTCTCTCACCCAGCATGGGTATATGTAAAATGACACCCCAAAACACATTCCCCAACTTCTCCTGAGTACGGAGATACCAGATGTGTGACACTTTTTTGCAGCCTAGGTGGGCAAAGGGGCCCATATTCCAAAGAGGACCTTTCGGATTTCACAGGTCATTTTTTACAGAATTTGATTTCAAACTCCTTACCACACATTTGGGCCCCTAGAATGCCAGGACAGTATAACTACCCCACAAGTGACCCCATTTTGGAAAGAAGACACCCCAAGGTATTCCGTGAGGGGCATGGCAAGTTCCTAGAATTTTTTATTTTTTGTCACAAGTTAGTGGAAAATGATGATTTTTTTTTTTTTTTTTTTTTTCATACAAAGTCTCATATTCCACTAACTTGTGACAAAAAATAAAAACTTCCATGAACTCACTATGCCCATCAGCGAATACCTTGGGGTCTCTTCTTTCCAAAATGGGGTGACTTGTGGGGTAGTTATACTGCCCTGGCATTCTAGGGGCCCAAATGTGTGGTAAGGAGTTTGAAATCAAATTCTCTAAAAAATGACCTATGAAATCCGAAAGGTGCTCTTTGGAATATGGGCCCCTTTGTCCACCTAGGCTGCAAAAAAGTGTCACACATCTGGTATCTCCGTACTCAGGAGAAGTTGAGGAATGTGTTTTGGGGTGTCTTTTTACATATACCCATGCTGGGTGAGATAAATATCTTGGTCAAATGCCAACTTTGTATAAAAAAATGGGAAAAGTTGTCTTTTGCCAAGATATTTCTCTCACCCAGCATGTCACAAGTTAGTGGAATATGAGACTTTGTATGAAAAAAAATAAATAAAAAAAATCAGCATTTTCCACTAACTTGTGACAAAAAATAAAAAATTCTAGGAACTCGCCATGCCCCTCACGGAATACCTTGGGGTGTCTTCTTTCCAAAATGGGGTCACTTGTGGGGTAGTTATACTGCCCTGGCATTTTCCAGGGTCCCAATGTGTGGTAAGTAGGTAAATGACCTGTGAAATCCTAAAGGTGCTCTTTGGAATATGGGCCCCTTTGCCCACCTAGGCTGCAAAAAAGTGTCACACATGTGGTATCGCCGTATTCAGGAGAAGTTGGGGAATGTGTTTTGGGGTGTCATTTTACATATACCCTTGCTGGGTGAGAGAAATATCTTGGCAAAAGACAACTTTTCCCATTTTTTTCTACAAAGTTGGCATTTGACCAAGATATTTATCTCACCCAGCATGGGTATATGTAAAAAGACACCCCAAAACACATTCCTCAACTTCTCCTGAGTACGGAGATACCAGATGTGTGACACTTTTTTGCAGCCTAGGTGGACAAAGGGGCCCATATACCCTTGCTGGGTGAGAGAAATATCTTGACAAAAGACAACTTTTCCCATTTTTTTATACAAAGTTGGCATTTGACCAAGATATTTCTCTCACCCAGCATGGGTATATGTAAAATGACACCCCAAAACACATTCCCCAACTTCTCCTGAGTACGGCGATACCAGATGTGTGACACTTTTTTGCAGCCTAGATGCGCAATGGTGCCCAAATTCCTTTTAGGAGGGCATTTTTAGACATTTTAGACTTCTTCTCACGCTTTGGGGCCCCTAGAATGCCAGGGCAGTATAAATACCCCACATGTGACCCCATTTTGGAAAGAAGACACCCCAAGGTATTCAATGAGGTGCATGGCGAGTTCATAGAAATTTTTTTTTTTTGGCACTAGTTAGCGGAAATTGATATTTTTAATTTTTTTCTCACAAAGTCTCCCGTTCCGCTAACTTGGGACAAAAATTTCAATCTTTCATGGACTCAATATGCCCCTCACGGAATACCTGGGGGTGTCTTCTTTCCGAAATGGGGTCACATGTGGGGTATTTATACTGCCCTGGCATTCTAGGGGCCCTAAAGCGTGAGAAGAAGTCTGGAATATAAATGTCTAAAAAATTTTACGCATTTGGATTCCGTGAGGGGCATGGTGAGTTCATGTGAGATTTTATTTTTTGACACAAGTTAGTGGAATATGAGACTTTGTAAGAAAAAAAAAAAATAATTCCGCTAACTTGGGCCAAAAAAATGTCTGAATGGAGCCTTACAGAGGGGTGATAAATGACAGGGGGGGTGATAAATGACAGGGGGGGTGATCAATGACGGATCCGATCCATCTATCAGTGCATCCGTAAAAATCATGCGGACATCTGAATGGAGCTCTACAGGGGGGTAATCAATGACAGGGGGGTGATCAGGGAGTCTATATGGGGTGATCACCACAGTCATTGATCATGCCCCTGTAAGGCTTCATTCAGACGTCCGGATGCGTTTTGCGGATCCGATCCATCTATCAGTGGATCCGTAAAAATCATGCGGACGTCTGAATGGAGCTTTACAGGGGGGGAATCAATGACAGGGGGGTGATCAGGGAGTCTATATGGGGTGATCACCACAGTCATTGATCACGCCCCTGTAAGGCTTCATTCAGACGTCCGGATGCGTTTTGCGGATCCGATCCATCTATCAGTGCATCCGTAAAAATCATGCGGACATCTGAATGGAGCTTTACAGGGGGTTGATCAATGACAGGGGGGTGATCAGGGAGTCTATATGGGGTGATCACCACAGTCATTGATCACGCCCCTGTAAGGCTTCATTCAGACGTCCGGATGCGTTTTGCGGATCCGATCCATCTATCAGTGCATCCGTAAAAATCATGCGGACATCTGAATGGAGCTTTACAGGGGGTTGATCAATGACAGGGGTGTAATCAATGACAGGGGGGTGATCAGGGAGTCTATATGGGGTGATCACCACAGTCATTGATCATGCCCCTGTAAGGCTTCATTCAGACGTCCGGATGCGTTTTGCGGATCCGATCCATCTATCAGTGCATCCGTAAAAATCATGCGGACATCTGAATGGAGCTTTACAGGGGGGTGATCAATGACAGGGGTGTAATCAATGACAGGGGGGTGATCAGGGAGTCTATATGGGGTGATCACCACAGTCATTGATCATGCCCCTGTAAGGCTTCATTCAGACGTCCGGATGCGTTTTGCGGATCGGATCCATCTATCAGTGCATCCGTAAAAATCATGCGGACATCTGAATGGAGCTTTACAGGGGGGTGATCAATGACAGGGGTGTAATCAATGACAGGGGGGTGATCAGGGAGTCTATATGGGGTGATCACCACAGTCATTGATCATGCCCCTGTAAGGCTTCATTCAGACGTCCGGATGCGTTTTGCGGATCCGATCCATCTATCAGTGCATCCGTAAAAATCATGCGGACATCTGAATGGAGCTTTACAGGGGGGTGATCAGGGAGTCTATATGGGGTGATCACCACAGTCATTGATCATGCCCCTGTAAGGCTTCATTCAGACGTCCGGATGCGTTTTGCGGATCCGATCCATCTATCAGTGGATCCGTAAAAATCATGCGGACGTCTGAATGGAGCTTTACAGGGGGGTGATCAATGACAGGGGGGTAATCAATGACAGGGGGGTGATCAGGGAGTTTATATGGGGTGATCACCACAGTCATTGATCACGCCCCTGTAAGGCTTCATTCAGACGTCCGGATGCGTTTTGCGGATCCGATCCATCTATCAGTGGATCCGTAAAAATCATGCGGACGTCTGAATGGAGCTTTACAGGGGGGTGATCAATGACAGGGGGGTAATCAATGACAGGGGGGTGATCAGGGAGTCTATATGGGGTGATCAGGGGTGATCAGGGGCTAATAAGGGGTTAATAAGTGACGGGGGGGGGGGGTGTAGTGTAGTGTAGTGGTGCTTGGTGCTACTTTACTGAGCTACCTGTGTCCTCTGGTGGTCGATCCAAACAAAGGGGACCACCAGAGGACCAGGTAGCAGGTATATTAGACGCTGTTATCAAAACAGCGTCTAATATACCTGTTAGGGGTTAAAAAAAACACATCTCCAGCCTGCCAGCGAACGATCGCCGCTGGCAGGCTGGAGATCAACTCTCTTACCTTCCGTTCCTGTGAGCGCGCGCGCCTGTGTGCGCGCGTTCACAGGAAATCTCGCTTCTCGCGAGAGGACGCGCCGGCGCGTCCAGGAGGAATAAATCAACCACCTCCAGGACGCGTCTGTGCGTACAGCGGTCCGGAGGTGGTTAAGCTAGAAATACAGCCATCATTTTCTGGGGTTTTAAAAACACACTTTTTTGCCAAAAAACACTATTTTCCTGATCTGCAAGTGTTCAATTCAAGTTTAATATATACAGCTTTCATATTCTTGTAAATTTAAGTTTATTTAAACATTTTTTTTTTTTTTTTCCAAAAAGAACATTGTTTTAATAACATAATACTGGAAAAGCATGACATACAAAATAAATGTTTACAACAGAGTTTTCAATGTGTTATTTATTACTACTATTAGACTGCATAGCAGATTTTAAAGCAAAATAATCATATAGCATATCAGTAAGGTAATTGAAATTTGAGAGCTTATACATAAATCTTCATATTTCCTTCTTTTCCTATTACTAATAAGCTTGTTGTATGCTTCTCCATGGTAAGAAGGGATAGGGAAGAAGGGGGAATGGGAGGGGAGGGAAGGAAGGGGAAGATCAATATACCAAACAAAACAAAAACAAAAGATACCCCTGGCGCTTATTTCGACCGACGCAGAAAAAGCGTTCGATCGCCTCAACTGGAATTTTCTCCTGGCATCACTGACTAGGTTTGGTCTCCCTGAAATGTTTATTAATAAAGTTAAAGCCTTATACTCTCAACCTTCAGCTTCGGTGGGCGTGAACGGCACAAGGTCCAGATCATTTTCCATACAAAACGGAACTAGACAAGGCTTCCCCCTCTCACCTCTCCTCTTTATTATTTCATTAGAACCCCTATTAGCCAAAATTAGACAAAATGAAAACATTTCAGGGATAAATACACCTAATATGTCCCACAAAATAGCAGCCTTCGCTGATGATATATTAATATACGTCACAGACCCCTTGACCTCAATACCCAACATAATAGAAGAATTAGACACCTATGGGAAACTTTCATATTTTAAGATCAACCTAAATAAATCTACAATTTTTAACACAAATATAGACAAACACACCTGGGAAGAAGTAAAATCTATTAGTCACCTGAAACCGTCCACCACCCATTTCAAATATCTAGGGGTTTACATGGCCTCCTCACAAAAGGATTTATATGACTTAAACTTCACACCCCTCTTAGCTAGCCTAAAAAAAGACCTAACGCAGTGGAACGATTTATTCATCTCCTGGATGGGGAGGGTCAATATAATCAAGATGATTGCCCTAACTAAAGTATTATACTTCCTGCAAAGTATCCCCCTAAAAATTCCAAAAAATTTCTTCACAACATTAAAGAGAATAATACTCTCTTTTATCTGGAAGAAAGGTCAACACAGAACTGCTTATAACATTTTAACAAAACCCAAAAAAACAGGGGGTCTTGGCCTGCCAGACTTTGAAAAATACCGAGATGCAGCGACCATATCTAGAATCCTAGAATGGAATACTAGACCAATTAGGAAACCATGGGTAGACCTGGAGGAGAGTTGTGTGTGGTGACAGCTTTCATATTCTGTTACAAAAAAAAAACACTTTTTTGGCAATATACAACATCTGGATTAGGCCGAATGCACACAGCCGTGTTCTGCGGCCGAGACCGGTCCGTGGTATGCCGGGCTGGATTCCTGTTCAGAGCAGGAGCGCACGGCGTCATTGGTTGCTATGACGCCGTGCGCTTCATGTCTCCGCTGAACTACAGTAATACACTATACGAGTGTATTACTGTAGTGCAGCGGCGGCATGAAGCGCACGGCGTCATAGTAACCAATGACGCCGAGCGCTCCTGCTCTGAACAGGAATCCAGCACGGCATACCGCGGACCGCTCTCGGCCATGGAACACGGCCGTGTGCATTCGGCCTTAGTCAGTGTGCAATTTAAGCTATAAATACAGCCATCATTTTCTGGGGTTTTAAAAACAATTTTTTTTGCCAAAAACCACTATTTTCAGGCCTTGCAGCATCAGCACGTGTGAAATTACAGGCTTATATACTGCTGTCAAATTCAGTTATTAAACAATTACCCATTTGGGCAAAAAAAAATTGTTGGCAGCCTTTGATGCAGATGTCATTGTGAGATACACCCTTTATACATTTGGGTTAGATTCAGATATTTGAAATACCGTCATTTGGTGCACAAATCTTTAATTCAGGCCTACTGTGGGTCAGGCCATGTGAGATACACCCTGTATATACAGGGCTTATATTCTTTCATTAATAAAACACCCTTTTTGGGGCAAAATACACAATATTTCAGGCCTTGCAGCATCTTGACGTTTGACATTCCTGGGTTATATACTGCTGCCATATTGAGTTCTTAAACAAACACCCGTTTGGGCAAAAAAAGTTCATTTGGCAGCCTTTGCTGCATATGTCATTGTGAGATACACCCTTTATACATTTTAGTTATATTCAGATATTTGAAATACCGCCATTTGGTGCACAAATATTTAATTCAGGCCTACTGTGGGTCAGGCCGTGTGAGATACACCCTTTACATACAGGGGTTTGATTCAGGCATTTGAAATACAACCATTTTGGGCAAAGAAATGTTTAATTGAGGCCTACTGTGGGTCAGGCCGTGTGAGATACATCCTTTACATACAGGGGTTTGATTCAGGTATTTGAAATACAGCCATTTTGGGCAGCCATTTTGGGCAAACAAATCTTTAATTGAGGCCTACTGTGGGTCAGGCCGTGTGAGATACACCCTGTTTATATTGGGGTTTGATTCAGGCATTTGAAATACAGCCATTTTGGGCAAAGAAATCTTTAATTGAGGCCTACTGTGGGTCAGGCCGTGTGAGATACACCCTTTACATACAGGGGTTTGATTCAGGCATTTGAAATACAGCCATTTTGGGCAAAGAAATCTTTAATTGAGGCCTACTGTGGGTCAGGCCGTGTGAGATACACCCTTTACATACAGGGGTTTGATTCAGGTATTTGAAATACAGCCATTTTGGGCAAACAAATCTTTAATTGAAGCCTACTGTGGGTCAGGCCGTGTGAGATACACCCTTTACATACAGGGGTTTGATTCAGGTATTTGAAATACAGCCATTTTGGGCAAAGAAATCTTTAATTGAGGTCTACTGTGGGTCAGGCCGTGTGAGATACACCCTTTACATACAGGGGTTTGATTCAGGTATTTGAAATACAGCCATTTTGGGCAAAGAAATCTTTAATTGAGGCCTAAAATGGGTCAGGCCGTGTGAGATACACCCTATAAATACAGGGGTTTGATTCAGGCATTTGAAATACAGCCATTTTGGGCAAAGAAATCTTTAATTGAGGCCTACTGTAGGTCAGGCCGTGTGAGATACACCCTTTACATACAGGGGTTTGATCCAGGTATTTGAAATACAGCTATTTTGGGAAAAGAAATCTTTAATTGAGGCCTAGTCTGGTTCAGGCCGTGTGAGATACACCTGTAACGAATCCGCTTCCGTTAATGGACGCTTCCTAGCTTGTGCCGAGGACCACAAGCACCGCACTGGACACCACAACCACCGCAGACTCCACAACCGCCGTAGCTTAACTGGAGCCGCGCCGTCTTCCTTCCACCCTGAATGAACCTCCAGCATTCAGGACCGTGTGGGAAAGATCTCTCCTCCAGGGAATATGCAGAGCATAGCAATCCCCAGCGTGATACAGCAATTCCCTCCAATAACGAGACAAGGCTGCGTTTTGAAGGGTTAGCAAAACATGAACTGAACTCTTTATTGAGGGCTACCCGCCCGTATTTATGCAGGTCCCCACAATGCATCATGGTTTCCTCCTCTCTGCCCTGGAGACACCCGAAGAGCAATTCAATTATCTCTCAGGACAAAGGGAAATCACCAATACACATGTGGGAACAACAGGGCAGGAATTACCACCCAAATACACAAAATCCTCCCTTCTGTCTGTGATATAATTATGGATTAACATAACTATCACAGACAGTAAAAATACAGTTTTTTTTTAAATACATTGTAACTTTAAAACCATACATTCCATCTCCATAAAAAATACATATTTAAACTCAGCATACATCAAACATAAACACTTCCAAAAATCACACAAATCCCTCCAGCGGATCAAAAGTTAAGTGGAAGTCCTTTATGACCGACCGCAAGCACAATTTCCTGCCCAAAACAGTTCCATAGATTTGGGCTGTGCGGTCGGTCAATTTCATGCAGAAAAACGACTAAGTCCCATCTTCGAACGGGACTAGAAGGACTAGAAGTGAGAGTTGGAATGGAACAGTGGTCACACATATGTAAATCCTGAAGCTTCATGTCTCTGAGACTGGCTTGAGCAGTCCATCAGTCCCACAGACGTTAAAGGCAGCAGTAGTGTGCATGTTGACCACTGCTCCATAAAATTTCTCTGTTCAAAAAGGTTTGATATGCATGAAGCCCCACATTTATAAAAAATAGAGTGTTTGAAGTTTGTGAGCCCTTCAGAAGTTTTTATATTTCTGCTATATTTCACCTAAAACTGCATCAGCACTAAAAGTAAACATAAGAAAAACAAATGAAAACAAAATTAGACTTGTTCATTTATTTATTGAGGAAAATGATCCAATATAACATGTCTGTGAGTGGCAAAAGTATGTCAACTATTAGGAGTAAGAGATAATTTGAAGGGGAAATTGGATTCGGGTGTTTTCAATCAACTGGATGACATTCAGGTGTGAGTGGGTGACTTGTTTTATTTAAAGAAAAGGGATCTATCAAAGTCTGATAATAGTCTGCAAGGTCACAAAGGAATCCAAGGTAACTTCTAATCAACTAAAGGCTAAATTAAAACTTTTTTTTTATTAAATGAGAAGTGTTATGTTTGAAGAAAGGAGAACACTGAATTCCAGCATAAAAACCTCATCCTATCTGTAAAACATGGTGGTGGTCAGGCCGGTGTCAGCACCCGGCATACCTGGGCAAGTGCCGGGGCCTTCTGCTTATGGGGAGGGGGGGCCACTGCCAGTAGTGCAGCTATAGGGGTCAGAGCTGTAATTTTCACTTTATAAGATGCAGTGCGTCTTATATGGCGAATACTATTGAGCGCTTCCATTATGGAAGCATTCACTAGTCTGCAGGAGGCAGGGGAGTGAAGCACTTTGAGTGGTGTACTCAGGATGTAGTGCCTGCATTATGACTGAACACTGCAGGCAGTCAGGTGACTGTGCAGAGCGGGCCCAGAGAAGATGAGAGGGTGCAACTGCAGGGAAGAATGCCAGACCAGGAGAGTGGTGGTGGAGCAGGAGATGTAAGTACATTTTTTTTATTTTAAAGTCTGATCTGAGGTCTGATACTTGAGGGGTCTGACATGGAGGTCTAATGGAGGTCTGATCTGAGGTCTGCTATGGGGGCTCTGTCTCATACGGAGTCCTGATCTGAGGTCTCACATTGAGGTCTAAAGGGGGTCTGATATAGGGGTGGGGTCTGACATGTAGTCCTGATCTGGGTTCTGATATGGGGGGTCTGACATAGAGGTCTAAAAGGGGTTTGATTTGAGGTCTGATATGGGAAGGTTTAACATGAAGGTCTGATGAGGGGGTCTCACGTGAGGTTTCATATGGGAGTATGATCTGAGGATCTGTTATGAGGTCTGAGGATCTGATATGTACCGACGCACATTATAAGAGGGTCGTTTTTGTACTGGTACACATGCTCTGTCTATTGTATTTGGCAACATCTATAATACATGCAGTTTCATTGCCACATGTGTCATGCAAAATGCCACAAGTGGGCCCAATGAGACTTTATCACCCAAGGGCCTAGATGAACCTGGAACCAGTCCTGGTGGTGTTAGTATTATAGTTTGGGCAAATTTTAGTGCATCAAGGCTAGTATGATAGAACATTGGATTTTTAATTATACTAGCAAATTCTAAAGGAAAATGTCAGGACATCTGTCTGTGAGCTGGTCAGCTGGTCTGATCTTGAGAGAAGGTCAGCAAGACAACTACCCTATGAACACAAGTCGTTCTACCAAAAAATGGTTAAATAAGAATAAAGTTAACGTTTTGGAATGACCACGTCAAAGTCCTGACTTTAATGAGGTGAGCAGTTGATGGGAGGAAACCCATCAACATAACAGAATTCTAGCTGTTTTGTACAGAGGAATTGGTTAAAATTCCTCTGAGCCGATGTGCAGGACTATTAAAAAAATACTGGAAACATTTCATTGTCATTATTGCTGCACAAGGGGGGTCACATGAGATACGGAAAGCAAAGGTTTACAAAACTTCACGTACTTTTGACCTTCACAGATATATGATACTGGATTGTTTTCCTTAGCGTTGAGCAAAGCGAAGCATTTGAAGCGGAATTCGGTCTGAAGTTTAGGAAAGCTTTTATTTGCAACAAATCCAAATTTCCTTGCGCTTCGTAGTAATAAATCAGTTTTTCCTAAAATGGCTGCTGCACATGTTACTAAGTGAAAGTAAGGCCTCTTTCACAGGGGCACCGCGTGTGAGGGCAGGATAGGATGCCGGTGCATCACGGGAAAATGCACAATTTTTCTGCGCAAGTGCAAAGCGTTTTAATGCATTTTGCACGCGTGTGAGAAAGATTGGCGTGTTTAGTACCCAGACCCGAACCCGGACTTCTTCACAGAAGTTCAGGTTTGGGTTAGGTGTTCTGTAGATTTTATTATTTTCCCTTATAACATGGTTATAAGGGAAAATAATAGCATTCTTAATACAGAATGCTAAGTAAAATGTCTATTAAGGGGTTAAAAATAATAAACAAATTTAACTGACCCCATCCACTTGGTCGCGTAGCGGATCTCCTCTTCTTTCTTTAGGACCTGGGTAAAGGACCTTTGATGACGTCACTGTGCTCATCACATGGTCCATCACCATGGCGATGGGCCATGTGATGGATCATGTGATGGACCATGTGATGAGCGCAGTGACGTCATCAAAGGTCCTTTACCCAGGTCCTGAAGAAAGAAGAAGAGATCCGCTACGCAACCAAGTGGATGGGGTGTGTTAAATTTGTTTATTATTTTTTAACCCCTCCATCCCTAATTTACTTAGCATTCTGTATTAAGAATGCTATTATTTTCCCTTATAAGCATGTTCTTATTATAACCATGTTCTTATTCTGCATCAGTTTTCTTTATTTTTTCCTACATTTACGTATTCCTACATCAGCCATAAACTAAGATATGTAATTTAATATCAATAAGATGTAAGCCTGTATTATTTCAGTGCCAGTGTGCCAACCAATAGCATCCAGTCTGCACCCCTTAGGGGGGACACGTATTAATCATAGGTGTGCGCAGCCTATTGCATTAGGGTGTGCACCCTAAAGCACAAACACACGCCGTGCGCACGTGTGTATATATATATATATATATACACACACACACAAATACACTAAGGGGTATCAGGGTACATTATTATACAGGGGTAATATAACTAAGGGCTATCAGGGTAAATTATACTGGAGTAATATAACTGAGGAGGGCTATCAGGGACATTATACAGGGGTAATATAACTTATATTATATAAGTTATATTACCCCTTCATCATGTCCCCTGAGATAGCCCTCCTCAGTTATATTACCCCTGTATAATAATGTACCCTAATACCCCTTAGTTTTACCCCCTGTATAATTTACCCTAATCCTTCAGTTATATTACCCCCTGTAATTTACCCTGATACCCCTCAGTTATACAGTATCACATAACTGAGGGGTATAAGGGTACTTTATACAGGGGTGTAATTGAGGAGGGGTAGCAAGCAGCAGGGAACATACAGGGCAGAGTTCCAGTCGTGTAGCGTGGGTTGTCAGCACCCGGGGCAAGCCAAGTATTTCTCCCCCCAATCTTTTTACAAATAATGCAGTACATGTCACCTGCAGTCCTATGTAACACCACAGATGACACAGTGGTAACTGAGTACAGATACTGTAGTAGATGTCACCTGCAGTCCTATGTAATACCACAGATGACACAGTGGTAACTCTCTGAGTACAGATAATGTAGTAGATGGGTATGAGGCCCCAGAATTCAGAACACGCACAGTGTGACCTGAAGTCTGGGACTATAGCCCCCCCCAAACAGATATGTGGATGGACATTACATATAATGGTGCACACTATACAGTAGAGTACAGCAGCACATACCTGTTACATCCAGTGACGTCTCCTCTGATGTAGACTTTCCTCAACGTCTTCATTCGGAGATAAGACCGCCATGATACCTTCTTTCAGCCGCGTATCTGCATAGTTTCACAGAAAAATGTTTAGATTTCTCACTTTACTATCCTCCTCAGATAACAGACCCCCCCTCCACCCGTAGTGCCCATAAATATAATGCCCTCTGTATAATTATAATATATACTGGCCCCTCTGTGTTGTTGTTATTCTTAATATTATAATGGCCCCCTCTGTATTAGGCTCCATTCACACGTCCGCAAAATGTGTCCGCATCCATTCCGCAATTGTGCGGAACGGGTGCGGACCCATGCATTCTCCATGGGGACGGAATGGATGCGGAAAGCACACAGTGTGCTCTTCGCATCCGCATTTCCGGAGCGGTCTGACGAACTTCCGGTCCGTGGATCTGGAAAAAAATAGAACATGTCCTATTCTTGTCCGCAGCTGTGGACAAGAATAGGCTGTTCTATGGGGGTGCCTGGCGGGTGTGTTGCGGATCCGCAAAACACTGCAGACTTGTGAATGAACCCTAATAGTAATAATTATGGCGCTCTAAGTTCAGCCCCTCCAGCATACAGTCCCATGTAAAATACATCACTCCTTGCCTTCAGCCCCTCCAACATACAGTCCCATGTAAATAATATCACCCTTCCTCTCTTCGCTGCCTGCCTTGAGCCCCTTCAGCAAACAGTCCCATGTAAAATAATATCACCCTTACTCTCTTCGCTGCCTGCCTTGAGCCCCTTCAGCATACAGTCCCATGTAAAATACATCACGCCCTGCCTTCAGCCCCTCCAACATACAGTCCCATGTAAAATACAAAACTCCCCCGGCCTTCAGCCCTTCCAGCATACAGTCCCATGTAAAATAATATCACCCTTACTCTCTTCGCTGCCTGCCTTGAGCCCCTTCAGCATACAGTCCCATGTAAAATACATCACGCCCTGCCTTCAGCCCCTCCAACATACAGTCCCATGTAAAATACAAAACTCCCCCGGCCTTCAGCCCTTCCAGCATACAGTCCCATGTAAAATAATATCACCCCTCCTGCCTTCAGCCCCTCCAGCATACAGTCCCATATAAAATACATTACTATCTCTGCCTTTAGCCCCTCCAGCATACAGTCCCCAGGTAAATAATATCACTTCACCCCCTCTCTTCAGACCCCTCTAACATACAGTCTCCAGTACAAGGATTATTCCTCCTCCCTTCAGCCCCTGCAAACCCCTCCCCCCCCAAGTACACATAACAGTCACTATTCTCCTCCACATACTGACCTGCTGCTTCTGCTCCTCTCTGCAATATCCTGCTCTGTTGAATTTCCTGCACATCTTGAGGCCCAGCCCCCTGTATGACAAGACTCCGCCTCTTTCCCGACATCATACCTCCCTAGAGCAAATCCATTCTAGCGCTCTACTGTCTCATAGGCTTCAGACCCTTAGCCTGAAGCCTATGTGAAGGATCGCATCAGGAGTTGGCAGATGGCAGTGCAGCACGGAGGTGATGATTAGGGTGTGCCAGGCACACCCGGCTCACCCCGTGTGCACGCCTATGGTATTAATGATGGCCATCCTTATCTTTTGCTGGCTTTACTTCTTCCAAATCATCCTTCAAAGTCTCCATGACCTAGAAAAGTCAGCAAGATGCAGAGAGAGGAGGAGCTGTATGTTCCTGATGACATATTCTCATCGATAATGTAGAAAAGGAGGAAAAGCAGATGGCAGAAGAAGGGCTCCCACCTGTACGGCAGGAAAACGTTGGGCTTGCAGAAGTGGGTATGCCAGAGATTATTAATATTCAGTGTTTACTGTCAAATAACCTGCAGGAGATTGTAGGCAAGAACAGCAATAATATGCATATTGTATCCTCAACCTAACCAGCCAAACCTCATACCAGCAAGAGGTTCATTAAAGGTGTCATGCAGCCATTAACAACAAAGACCGACTATACAGTGTGGTCTTCATTATTACATGAAAGGCAGATGTGGGCTAATTGGCCGTAAAAGGGATGGCAAAACATGAAAGCAGCAACCTATTTGTCTATAGTTTGTGTCTGGCATTTATGGCTCAGCACATACCACAGACAACCTGTAGACAGATGTGGTCCTATATGTTTTAAGCAGCAGTATTTTTCTAACCCTGCACAATCCCTTTAAGTGATACTGATATTTTCCAATTTAATGTTCTGTACTTAAATATAGACGAAAGTTGAGAACATACATCATGTACTTAGGTTTGACAGTGCTTGAACAGACTTTAATCATGCTTGAATACCTTCAAAAGTAGATAATGAACCCACTTGACCCACATTCACTGTTTAAATTCTACTGAACTACTTTTACAGTCAGAGGGTCGAGCATCCTATATCCTAGAAAAAAAAATTATTGCCCTCTTGACTCCTAAAATTCATAATATCTAAATTTTATGTTACTCCACTGTTTACTTGTACAGTATTTCCCGTAGAGAAGTCATTACATAACATCACATGATTGATTACATGTGTTGAATTACTCTTAGTGATCTGGCTAAAACATTTTAAAATGAACTAAATACCTACGTCACGTCATGCATGATTCTCTTAACCTCCCTGGCGGTATGATTATGTCAGGAATTTTGTTCCAAAAGCGGTACCATTTTTTTGCATGGAAATTTGGTGTTATGTATTGTAGGCCTGCAATTCTTAGTAATTACTTACATAACCACCTCCGGACCGCCTAACGCAGGATCGCGTTCCGGAGGTGGCAGCCCTGCGCAGAGTCACGCATATATGCGTCATCTCGCGATGGGCGAGATTTCCTGTGAACGCGCGCACACAGGCGCGCGCGCTCACAGGAACGGAAGGTAAGAGAGTTGATCTCCAGCCTGCCAGCGGCGATCGTTCGCTGGCAGGCTGGAGATGTGTTTTTTTTAACCCCTAACAGGTATATTAGACGCTGTTTTGATAACAGCGTCTAATATACCTGCTACCTGGTCCTCTGGTGGTCCCATTTGTTTGGATCGACCACCAGAGGACACAGGTAGCTCAGTAAAGTCCCACCAAGCACCACTACACTACACTACACCCCCCCCCCCCGTCACTTATTAACCCCTTATTAGCCCCTGATCACCCCTGGTCACCCCATATAGACTCCCTGATCACCCCCCAGTCATTGATCACCCCCCTGTCATTGATTACCCCCCTGTAAAGCTCCATTCAGATGTCCGCATGATTTTTACGGATCCACTGATAGATGGATCGGATCCGCAAAACGCATCCGGACGTCTGAATGAAGCCTTACAGGGGCGTGATCAATGACTGTGGTTATCACCCCATATAGACTCCCTGATCACCCCCCCTGTCATTGATTACCCCCCTGTCATTGATCAACCCCCTGTAAAGCTCCATTCAGACGTCCGCATGATTTTTACGGATGCACTGATAGATGGATCCGATCCGCAAAACGCATCCGGACGTCTGAATGAAGCCTTACAGGGGCATGATCAATGACTGTGGTGATCACCCCATATAGACTCCCTGATCACCCCCCTGCCATTGATCACCCCCCTGTAAAGCTCCATTCAGATGTCCGCATGATTTTTACGGATGCACTGATAGATGGATCCGATCCGCAAAACGCATCCGGACGTCTGAATGAAGCCTTACAGGGGCATGATCAATGACTGTGGTGATCACCCCATATAGACTCCCTGATCACCCCCCTGTAAAGCTCCATTCAGATGTCCGCATGATTTTTACGGATGCACTGATAGATGGATCCGATCCGCAAAACGCATCCGGACGTCTGAATGAAGCCTTACAGGGGCATGATCAATGACTGTGGTGATCACCCCATATAGACTCCCTGATCACCCCCCTGTCATTGATTACCCCCCTGTAAAGCTCCATTCAGATGTCCGCATGATTTTTACGGATGCACTGATAGATGGATCGGATCCGCAAAACGCATCCGGACGTCTGAATGAAGCCTTACAGGGGAGTGATCAATGACTGTGGTGATCACCCCATATAGACTCCCTGATCACCCCCCTGTCATTGATTACCCCCCTGTAAAGCTCCATTCAGATGTCCGCATGATTTTTACGGATGCACTGATAGATGGATCGGATCCGCAAAACGCATCCGGACGTCTGAATGAAGCCTTACAGGGGCGTGATCAATGACTGTGGTGATCACCCCATATAGACTCCCTGATCACCCCCCTGTCATTGATCAACCCCCTGTCATTGATTACCCCCCTGTAAAGCTCCATTCAGACGTCCGCATGATTTTTACGGATCCACTGATAGATGGATCGGATCCGCAAAACGCATCCGGACGTCTGAATGAAGCCTTACAGGGGCGTGATCAATGACTGTGGTGATCACCCCATATAGACTCCCTGATCACCCCCCCTGTCATTGATCAACCCCCTGTCATTGATCAACCCCCCTGTCATTGATCACCCCCCTGTCATTGATCACCCCCCTGTCATTGATCACCCCCCTGTCATTGATCCCCCCCCCCTCTGTAAGGCTCCATTCAGATATTTTTTTGGCCCAAGTTAGCAGAATTTTTTTTTTTTTTTCTTACAAAGTCTCATATTCCACTAACTTGTGTCAAAAAATAAAATCTCACATGAACTCACCATACCCCTCACGGAATCCAAATGCGTAAAATTTTTTAGACATTTATATTCCAGACTTCTTCTCACGCTTTAGGGCCCGTAGAATGCCAGGGCAGTATAAATACCCCACATGTGACCCCATTTCGGAAAGAAGACACCCCCAGGTATTCCGTGAGGGGCATATTGAGTCCATGAAAGATTGAAATTTTTGTCCCAAGTTAGCGGAACGGGAGACTTTGTGAGAAAAAAATTAAAAATATCAATTTCCGCTAACTTGTGCCAAAAAAAAAAAATTTCTATGAACTCGCCATGCCCCTCATTGAATACCTTGGGGTGTCTTCTTTCCAAAATGGGGTCACATGTGGGGTATTTATACTGCCCTGGCATTCTAGGGGCCCCAAAGCGTGAGAAGAAGTCTGGTATCCAAATGTCTAAAAATGCCCTCCTAAAAGGAATTTGGGCACCTTTGCGCATCTAGGCTGCAAAAAAGTGTCACACATCTGGTATCGCCGTACTCAGGAGAAGTTGGGGAGTGTGTTTTGGGGTGTCATTTTACATATACCCATGCTGGGTGAGAGAAATATCTTGGTCAAATGCCAACTTTGTATAAAAAAAGGGAAAAGTTGTCTTTTGCCAAGATATTTCTCTCACCCAGCATGGGTATATGTAAAATGACACCCCAAAACACATTCCCCAACTTCTCCTGAATACGGCGATACCACATGTGTGACACTTTTTTGCAGCCTAGGTGGGCAAAGGGGCCCATATTCCAAAGAGCACCTTTAGGATTTCACAGGTCATTTACCTACTTACCACACATTAGGGCCCCTGGAAAATGCCAGGGCAGTATAACTACCCCACAAGTGACCCCATTTTGGAAAGAAGAGACCCCAAGGTATTCGCTGATGGGCATAGTGAGTTCATGGAAGTTTTTATTTTTTGTCACAAGTTTGTGGAATATGAGACTTTGTATGAAAAAAAAAATAAAAAAAAAAATCATCATTTTCCACTAACTTGTGACAAAAAATAAAAAATTCTAGGAACTCGCCATGCCCCTCACGGAATACCTTGGGGTGTCTTCTTTCCAAAATGGGGTCACTTGTGGGGTAGTTATACTGCCCTGGTATTCTAGGGGCCCAAATGTGTGGTAAGGAGTTTGAAATCAAATTCAGGAAAAAATGAGGAGTGAAATCCGAAAGGTGCTCTTTGGAATATGGGCCCCTTTGCCCACCTAGGCTGCAAAAAAGTGTCACACATCTGGTATCCCCGATATTTCTCTCACCCAGCATGGGTATATATAAAATGACACCCCAAAACACATTCCCCACCTTCTCCTGAGTACGGAGATACCAGATGTGTGACACTTTTTTGCAGCCTAGGTGGGCAAAGGGGCCCATATTCCAAAGAGCACCTTTCGGATTTCACAGGTCATTTTTTACAGAATTTGATTTCAAACTCCTTACCACACATTTGGGCCCCTAGAATGCCAGGGCAGTATAACTACCCCACAAGTGACCCCATTTTGGAAAGAAGAGACCCCAAGGTATTCGCTGATGGGCATAGTGAGTTCATAGAACTTTTTATTTTTTGTCACAAGTTAGTGGAATATGAGACTTTGTAAGAAAAAAAAAAAAAAAAAAAAAATCATAATTTTCCGCTAACTTGTGACAAAAAATAAAAAGTTCTATGAACTCACTATGCCCATCAGCGAATACCTTAGGGTGTGTACTTTCCGAAATGGGGTCATTTGTGGGGTGTTTGTACTGTCTGGGCATTGTAGAACCTCAGGAAACATGACAGGTGCTCAGAAAGTCAGAGCTGCTTCAAAAAGCGGAAATTCACATTTTTGTACCATAGTTTGTAAACGCTATAACTTTTACCCAAACCATTTTTTTTTTACCCAAACATTTTTTTTTTATCAAAGACATGTAGAACTATAAATTTAGAGCAAAATTTCTATATGGATGTCGTTTTTTTTGCAAAATTTTACAACTGAAAGTGAAAAATGTCATTTTTTTGCAAAAAAATCGTTAAATTTCGATTAATAACAAAAAAAGTAAAAATGTCAGCAGCAATGAAATACCACCAAATGAAAGCTCTATTAGTGAGAAGAAAAGGAGGTAAAATTCATTTGGGTGGTAAGTTGCATGACCGAGCAATAAATGGTGAAAGTAGTGTAGGTCAGAAGTGTAAAAAGTGGCCTGGTCTTTCAGGGTGTTTAAGCACTGGGGGCTGAGGTGGTTAAACCTGACCAATAAAGACTCTAGTAGACCTCTCAGATGTGATAAAGTTCGAAAAAATAAAATCATGAGTTATAATCTAATAAATAATATAATTTTATTCAGTAATGTAATAAATAATGAAATTTGTCAAACAAAAGAAAATTCAGTAAACATCCTGGGTGTGGTAAATTTTGAAACATGGGACTGCACATAGACCAACGTCACAATCAGGGCAATGGAACCTGGTTTCCTTTCGGATTTTTTTTCCATTTCCATCTCGCTTTGAGCAGCAAACTACACACATCCTTGTAGGTGCTGCCTTTTTTGCGCTTGGCGGGATGTAATCCATAAAGTGACGACCAGTCAGCCTCTCTGGGTTTACAACGTCAACAGCGCGACGTCCAGATCTGTTCACGGTCACTGATGGCGTTTGGTAGTTCACAAAAATCTGCTCCGCCACCTTCCAGATGAAGTCAGAGTGAACAAGAGGCTTGTCACTCTTTCCTCTGTGCAGTATATAGGCATTCCACAGACATTGTTCCAGGAGATGCCTGAATATTTTTTTGTAGTACTTTTTTTGTTGCTTCCGCATAGCTGGATAGAATGTCATCGCCTGATCGGCTCTATCGACTCCTCCCATGGTGTTATTATAGTCGATCACAAGTTGTGGCTTTATGACATCTTTCCCACCTCTTGTGTGGACCGTGGTAGTGGAGGTGTTATGTACTGTACTCATTAGGCACACGTCTTTTTTGTCACGCCAACGCATTGCCATCATCTTTCCTTTCTGCCAGGCCACCATTTCTCCTGTTTTCAGTTTTTTCTTGGAAAACATACATGGCAGGCCACGTCGGTTGGCCCTAACGGTTCCATATGCGTCAGTCTTGTTTTTTAGTAGAAACTCGTACAGCTCAGGCGACGTGTAAAAGTTGTCTGTTGTCACACAATACCCCTGATTGAGCAATGGTTCAAGCAGTGAAAGGACTGATGACGTTGCCATCCCATAGCCGCTGTACCTGGGGTTGAATTGTGTTCCTTTGCCGGTGTATATGATGGAATTCCATATATAGCCAGTTGTAGACTCGCAGAGCATATAGGATTTTATTCCAAACCGCGCTCTCTTGGATGCGATGTATTGAATCCAGCTGAGGCGTCCTTTGTAAGCCATCAGACTTTCATCAATGCTGATGTCTCTGTCTGGCACATAGGCCTGCTGGAAATTGGTTATGATCATTTGGAATACTTCCCAGATCTTCTTCAGTTTTGGCGCTGGATGTGTGGCTTCGTCAAATTCCTCATTGTTGGTGAAGTGTAAATTCTTCATTATGAGGGAAAATCGGTACTCGGACATGATGGTGCCAAAAAATGGGGTTGCCAGCAATTTATTGGTAGTCCAGTACCATTTCTGCAGGGGTTTCCCCACCACCCCCTGAAGAAGTATTAGCCCCAGAAATTTCCATATGTCCTCCTTACTCACCGGTTCCCATTTTCTGGTTCTGGAAAATCTGCTGTGCAGAGTAGTGGATTGCTGCTCTTTGTACCAGTTTGTCTCCGTGACAATGTTTTCAATGACGTCATCCGTCAGAAATAATTTTAGGTACGCCAAAGGATCATTGTGATCAACGTCTACCTTCATCCCAGGCGATCCTGTAAACGGGAATCTTGGCGGTGGTACTGCATCCATACCGCAATCAATAGGGCACCAAGAGCGCACCTCACTGAGCTCAAGTGCAGATTCGTCGCTGTCGCCACTTCTCTGGTCAGTGTCAGAGTCGGATGACAAATCTTTCCATGAATCGCTATCGCTGTCGCTCAATTCTGCGAGGGGCTCTGTGTCGCTGTCGCTGTCAATTATCTGATCCAAACCCGCTTTGGTGATGCTAAAGTGACGCTTTGATGCCATGGTAAAAAATATATATTTTTTTTGCTTAGAAAAAACAGCTAAAAGGGCAGCCAGGGCAGTGTAGAATGATCAGATGTCAAATCTGTCAAATCTGAGGTGATAGTGTAATCTGACAGGATTCCACTGTATCACCTAACTTTATGTGTGTGTTTGACTTTTATACAATGTATTTTTTTTGAATCTCCCGCCCAGTTCCGCCTCTGTGAGGCGCTGCGGCTCACAGAGACGAAACCAGGAAGAGAGATGAGACATCCGCCGGGGCTCTCACCGGCGATCACAGCGGGGAACATCGCTGGATCGCCGGGATTAGGTAAAGACACCCGCCGCTCCCTCTGCAATGTACCCCGAGCGTGACTCGGGGTTACCGCTTCTGGCAGCGAAAATTAACCCCGAGTCACGCTCGGGAATACCGTCAGGGAGGTTAAAGAGGTATTTGTGTCTTATTCCTATAAATTCTGCATTTATTTTTCTATTGTTGACTTGCTCCCTAAAGCATCTTAGTCTTCATTATAAAGCTTCCTTCCATTTTGTTGCCGTAGAGTCTATAAAACTCCTTTACATATCTGGCCGTACTGCTGCCGCCATATTGATAGGACAGCAAACTGCTTAAAGGGTACTTCCACATCGGTGTTATAGCTATACGGTTTTCGTCAGGGGATATCAAAACCACAGAAAAACGCTTCCATCCTAGTAATACAACCTGGTGCATCCACTCAAAAGGGACCTGGTTGTATTATATCTTAAATAAAGAAACCAAAAAATCCTGCGCCCATTGACTTACAATGGTTTTAGTGCCGGATCCGTTTTTTTCGCCCAGATCCAGCACTATTGATTTAGAAGTTTTTTTGTGCCGCATCAGGCTTGTTCAGTTTCCCATGCTGCACACAAAAACGCTGCCTGCGGAGATTGTGTCCGGCATGGGAACGCAACAAACTGAAATGGAATGCATTCTGGTTC
The DNA here is from genome assembly GCF_905171765.1 of Bufo bufo. Classification (NCBI taxonomy): domain Eukaryota; kingdom Metazoa; phylum Chordata; class Amphibia; order Anura; family Bufonidae; genus Bufo; species Bufo bufo. The sequence goes on from NC_053391.1 coordinate 628,979,409, forward strand.
ACTCCATTTCTGGTTTGTTCAGTTTTGTCCCCATTGACAATGAATGTGCTGAGTTGTGCTGAAGAGTTGTGCTGCAGTTTTGAGAGTCTGTGCCAGTAAAATTTTGTCTCATAGGGTACCATTTCCAATTGGTGGCACTAGCAAGATGTTTTTTTTTATTGGGAGATACCACTTTGCATATACTGTGTTACTTTGAGAGGAGTGAGATGAAGAGCAAACACAGTAAGGCTACTTTCACATCAGTGTTGTTCTGTCCGAACAACACTGATGTGAAAGTAGCCTTACTGTGTTTGCTCTTCATCTCACTCCTCTCAAAGTAACACAGTATATGCAAAGTGGTATCTCCCAATAAAAAAAAACATCTTGCTAGTGCCACCAATTGGAAATGGTACCCTATGAGACAAAATTTTACTTTCCAAAAAACCTTGCAATTTGACAAGGGAATATAGCCAGACTAGATATCCATCCATTGACAGCTATCTCAGAGTGCATTCCCCTCATCGGTATGGAGTAGGATTCTGGCTGGCTAAGCACAATGCCTTCGAAGCATCTTAGGTAAGCTGCTGAATCTCCTTAAAGAGACCAGTCCTGTATTGTAACTTACTGGAAGTACTCCATGGTATCAAGACTTATTGGCAATGTTCCATTGTAACCGAATATGCAAAGCTGGATCTCCCATGAAAGATAACCATCTTGCCAGCACCACCTATTGGAAGTGGTCTTGATGAGTCAAAATCTTACTTTCCAAGAAGCCATGGGATTCACTTCCAATATATGGCACTGGTGATATGGTTCTCTTTCTTAGGAGATAGCTGGTTGCATATTCGTTTCATATGGACCTTCGCCAATAGGTCTCCATATCATGCAGCACTTCCAGTTAATCTCCATACAGGACTGGTCTCTTTAAAGAGATTCTGCACCATATCTAAAATATCACAGTTTAACCCCTTAAGGACTCAGCCCTATTTCACCTTAAAGGGTACCTGTCACCTCAAAATTGCATATAAAACTGCCAGCATTATCTTATAGTAGCCCAGTCTGTTATTAATGATGTGTTAGATCTGATCTGATGCTCCATACATGCCAAAAACGATGTTTTAATCGCCGTCAGCGCTATCTCGCTGGTCAGTTTGACATCCTGCAGTGCGGCCGGGAATCGCATTAGTATCACGCATGCGCGGTGTGCTCCTTGTTACTGCGCGATCCCGGCTCCCGCAGTTAGCCGGGTTTCATCAGCACACCGCGCATGCGCGAGACTAATGCGATTCCCGGCCGCACTGCAGGATGTCAATCACACAGAAGAGGGGACGGTTAGGGGGCGTGCTTATCTTGACTTGCAGCAAGGAGGCCGCTGCCCCCTTGACTTCAAACTGACCGGCGAGATAGCGCTGACGGCGATTAAAACATCGTTTTTGGCATGTATGGAGCATCAGATTACCGGATCTAACACATCATTAATAACAGACTGGGGGCTACTATAAGGTAATGCTGGCAGTTTTATATGCGATTTTGAGGTGACAGGTTCCCTTTTTGCAAATCTGACCAGTGTCACTTTAAGTGCTGATAACTTTAAAACGCTTTGACTTATCCAGGCCATTCTGAGATTGTTTTTTCATCACATATTGTACTTCATGACTCTGGTAAAATGAAGTAAAAAAAATAGATTTTTATTTATAAAAAAAATACCTAATTTACCAAAAATTTGTTAAAAAAATGCAAATTTCCAAGTTTCAATTTCTCTACTTCTATAATACATAGTAATATCTACAAAAATAGTTATTACTTTACATTACCCATATGTCTACTTCATGTTTGGATCAATTTGGGAATGATATTTTATTTTTGGGAGATGTTACAAGGCTTAGAAGTTTAGGAGCAAATCTTGAAATTTTTCAGAAATTTTCAAAAACTCACTTTTTAGGGACCAGTTCAGGTCTGAAGTCACTTTGTGAGGCTTACATAATAGAAACCACCCAATTCTAGAAACTAAACCCCTCAAGGTATTCAAAACAGATTTTACAAACGTCGTTAACCCTTTAGGTGTTCCACAAGAGTTAATGGCAAATGGTAATAACATTTCAGAATTTAGATTTTTTGGCAAATTTTCCATTTTAATAATTTTTTTCCAGTAACAAAGCAAGGGTTAACAGCCAAACAAAATGCTATATTTATTGCCTCGATTCTGTAGTTTGCAGAAACACCCCATATGTGGCCGTAAACTACTGTACTGGCACACAGTAGGGCGTAGAGGGAAAGGTGCGCCGTATGGTTTTTGGAAGGCAGATTTTGCTGGACTGGTTTATTTACACCATGTCCCATTTGAAGCCCCCCTGATGCACCCCTAGAGTAGAAACTCCAAAAAAGTGACCCCATTTTAGAAACTATGGGATAGGGTGGCAGTTTTGTTGGTACAAGTTTAGGGTACATATGATTTTTGGTTGCTCTATATTACACTTTTTGTGAGGCAAGGTAACAAGAAATAACTTTTTTGGCACCGTTTTTTTTTTATTAAAAAATTCATCTGACAGGTTAGATCATGTGGTATTTTAATAGAGCAGGTTGTCACGGACGCGGCGATACCTAATATGTATACAATTTTTTTATTTATGTAAGTTTTACACAATGATTTCATTTTTGAAACAAAATAAATCATGTTTTAGTGTCTCCATAGTCTGAGAGCCATAGTTTTTTCAGTTTTTGGGCGATTATCTTAGGTAGGGTCTCATTTTTTGTGGGGTGAGATGAAGGTTTGATTGGCACTATTTTGGGGTGCATATGACTTTTTGATCGCTTGCTATTACACTTTTTGTGACGTAAGATGACAAAAAATGGCTTTTTTTACACCGTTTTTATTTTTATTTTTTTACGGTGGTCATCTGAGGGGTTAGGTCATGTGATATTTTTATAGAGCCGGTCGATATGGACACGGCGATACCTAATATGTATACTTCTTTTTATTTATGCAAGTTTTACACAATGATTTCATTTTTGAAACCAAAAAAAATCATGTTTTAGTGTTTCCATAGTCTAAGAGTCATAGTTTTTTCAGTTTTTGGGCGATTATCTTGGGTAGGGTAGGATTTTTGCGGGATGAGATGACGGTTTGGTACTATTTTGGCGTACATGCGACTTTTTTGATCATTTTTTTTTTTACCTTTTTTGGGAAGTAAGGTGGGCAAAATTTCAATTTCCTCATAGTTTTTATTTTTTTATTTTTATGGCGTTCACCGTGCGGGGAAAGTAACATGACCGTTTTATAGATCAGGTTATTACGGACGCAGTGATATCTAATATGTGTAGTGTATTTTATTAATTTTTATTCAGTGATAAATGTGTTTTTTTATCTTTACTTTTTTCCCTTTCTTTTACATTTTTTTTTGACCCAGACCCACTTGGTTCTTGAAGATCCAGTGGGTCTGATGTCTGTATAATACAGTACAATATATAGTGTATTGTACTGTATTTTACTTACACTTTGTCTGAACAGATCTATGCCTTTAGCACAGATCTGTTCAGCACCATGGACAGCAGGATGCCTGAGAAGGCGTCCTTTTGCCATGGGAACCTTCCCCGTATGCCACAACTGAGCAGACGGGGAAGGGGAAGGAGGGGAGCTCCCTGACTGTTAACCTTTTCCATACAGCGGTCCGTACGGACCGCGGTATGGAAAGGGTTAAACGGCTGACATCACAGCACAGATGCTAGCCGTTTATACCAGAGTGTCAGCAATGTGCTGACACTCTGGTATACCCACTGGACGCCAATGAATATTCAAGAGGAGGCGGGCGGGGGATCCCGCACCGCCTGCAACCGACTCCCTGCACCACCCGCCGGCATAAAATCATTCAGGGGTGCGGGGGGGTGAAAAAATCTTAATTTTGGGCAGGGACCGCGGGGATCAGAAACTGCAGAAAGCGCTGCAAACCGCAGGTCTGAATTGATAGGTCTGAATTGACCCCCCCCAGCATTGTGACAGGATGCCCGCTGAATGATTTCAGCGGGCATCCTGTTCCGATTAACCCCCGCCATGCCGCAATCGCGTACCGGTACGTCATGGGTCCTTAAGGACTCGGGAAACATAAGGGGTCAAGGTCAGTAAAAGATACTAGTATGGACAGGGGGAGGATATATACAGCAAGGAACAGGCTATATCACAGTGTAGAGAGGGAGGAGAGCACACATATACTTGGTAAGCAACAGAAGGAAGTGGAGATTTATGGTGCTGTATTATTAGATGATCGAAACATATTTATGCTTTATTTTTATAGTGTTTGCTGAAATACATTGTTCAGCAGGTGATATATTGACTAGTAATAGAGTTTAAGAGACTTCATACACCATACACCAGGGGGTTTGCATTGGTTAATTCCATTGTTTTTAAGATTTGAAAATACAGTTCACCAAGAGTCGACATCAGAGGATTAATACAAAACTAAATGGAGATAGAAAAGGCGATCAATACCCGTTCAGGCTTCAGTGCTACCAACTTCTGCCTACTGAACATATTTCTCTCTCAGAGTTTGAGACCAACGCTATTGAGAGACTTAAAGGGGTATCTGTCACTATAAAAATGCAGTGGAATCTACAGGCAACATTTTATAGAGCAGGAGGAGCTGAGCAGATTGAGATATAGTTTTGTGGGAAAAGATTAAGTAAAACTTGTAATTTATCCGTTCATAACTATGTTCATTCTGGGCTTTGAAGTCCTGGAGGCGGTCCTATCAGTGATTGACAACCTTCCCTCTATGACCGTGCTTACAGAGCTAGCTGTCAATCACTGATAGTTATTTACTTTGAGAAATTATGAGATCAAAATTCGGGTTAGGGGTAGTGAATGAAGTTCAGCAGTTTTTGGCAGATATACACTTGTCCAAATTAACAACTGAGCAAAAAGATATGTGAGATGCACCCATATCGTTTCAAGAGGCCGTTTGATTCTGGATTCTAAAATAAAGAATAAATCCGATGGATTAGAAGGCCTCCCGTTTGAATATTATTGTAGGAAGTCTTTACCTTCTAACTTAATAGAGGTATGGAATTTCTCAAGAAGTTTACCATCCTCGCTTCATGAAGCTCTCTCTGATTGTGTTACTTTTAAAACCTGGCAAGGACTGAGGGTATATTGATTCTTATCACCCCATATCATTAATAAACACAGAAAATAAACTGCTGGCGAGAAATTTGGCAAGTCGATTGAGGAGAGTGATCTCAAATATTATTCATGGGGATCTGCAGTACCCCAGATAGGGGGAAGTACAAATTAACACCTTGTCATTGTTTCTTATGGCTAGCTTTCTATGTTCCTACAGTATTTAATAAATGTCCTCCTTACTAAGTATTGTATTTATGAAACTGTTAACTTAGATTGCATTTGATGCTATATGCCTGGTTTCCAGCAGGTGGCGTAGGTCTCGCAGAGCGCAATGCACCAGCGCTGCATCTAAGCTTTTGTGACATTCAAATCCATACTTGAAATACTGCACTAATAATCTGGTTTTAAAAAAACACCCTTTTTTTTTGGCAATATACAACATCTGGTGCCTTTGCAGGATTAGTCAGTGTGTAATTTAAGCTAGAAATACAGCCATAATTTTCTGGGTTTTTAAAAACACCCTTTTTGTGCAAAATACACAATTTTACAGCCCCTGCTGCATCTGCACGTGTGAAATTCAATCGTTATATACAGCTTTCATATTCTGTTAGTAAAAAAACACCCTTTTTTTTTTGCTAAATACTTAATATTGCAGCCCTTGCTGCATCTGTGATTGTTAAAAACAAGTTTTAAAAAATTAAATAATTTTCTGGCTTTGAAAAAACACATATTTTTGCCAATATCCAACATCTGGTGCCTTTGCATGATTAGTCAGTGTGCAATTTAAGCTAGAAATACAGCCATAATTTTCTAGTTTAAAAAAAAAAAAAAACACCCTTTTTTGGCAAAATACACAATTTTACAGCCCTTGCTGCATCAGCACGTTTGAAATTTGAGGGTTATATACTGCTGTCGTATTCGGTTATTAAACAAACACACATTTTGGGCAAAAAACTTTAATTGCGGCCTATTCTGCATCTGTACGTGTGAGATACATCCTTTACATACTGTGGTTCTATTCAGTTATTTGAAAAACAGCCATTTTGTGAAAAAAAAACTTAGATTCCGGCCTAGTCTGGATCTGTACGTGTGAGATACACACTTTAGATACTGTGGTGATATTCTTCTATTAATAAAACACCCTTTTTGGCCAAAATACACAATTTTACAGCCCTTGCTGCAACAGCACATATGAAATTCAAGGGTTATATACTGGTGTCATATTCAGTTATTAAACAAACACACATTTTGGGCAAAAAACTTAATTTGGCAGCCTATGCTGCATATGTCATTGTGAAATACACACTTTAGATACTGTGGTTCTTTTCAGTTATTTGAAAAACAACCATTTTGGGCAGTCTAGTCTGGATCAGTATGTGTGAGATACACACTACTGATACTGTGGCGGATAGCAGTTTGTGCATGTCTTTCCACCACCGAGGATTGCAGGGCGCTTCAGTTTGCCTCCTGTTGCTTCCTCCTCCTACTCCGCTTCCTCATCCTCTACCGGCTCCTCATCCGATCAGCGTAACACCTTCACCTCCAACTTCAGCACAGCCAGGGGTAAACGACAGCAGGCAGGGGACAAACCCCACACCGTGCAGGAGCTGTGGACAGGCATGGAACAACAGACCGATGAGTGGTTGGTGCCAGTGAGCCTCAAGCCCGGCCTGGTAGTGTGCGACAATGGGCGAAATCTCATAGCAGCTCTGGGACTAGCCGGTTTGACGCACATCCCCTGCCTGGCGCATGTCCTGAATTTGGTGTTGCAGAGATTCCTTAAAAATTACCCCGATATGTCAGAGCTGCTGCATAAAGTGCGGGCTGTCTGTGCGCGCTTTCGGCGTTCTCACCCTGCTGCTGCTCGCCTGTCAAAACACATTGCCCTACTTCTCCTGAGCACGGCGATACCACATGTGTGACACTTTTTTTGCAGCCAAGGTGCGTAAAGGGGCCCAAATTCCAAGGAGTACCTTTTAGGAGGGCATTTTTAGACATTTGGATTCCAGACTTCTTCTCATGCTTTAGGTCCCCTAAAATGCCAGGCAGTATAAATACCCCACATGTGACCCCATTTTGGAAAGAAGACACCCCGAGGTATTCCGTGAGGGGCATGGCGAGTTCCTAGAATATTTTGTTTTTTGGCACAAGTTAGCGGAAAATAATAATTTTTTATTATTTTTTTCTTACAAAGTCTCATATTCCACTAACTTGTGACAAAAAATTAAATTTTACATGAACTCGCCATGCCACTCACGGAATACCTTGGGGTGTCTTCTTTCCAAAATGGGCTCACTTGTGGGGTATTTATACTGCCCTGGCATTTTAGGGGCCCTAATGCGTGAGAAGTAGTTTGAATATAAATGTCTAAAAATTTTACGCATTTGGATTCCGTGAGTTCATGTGAGATTTTATTTTTTGTCACAAATTAGTTGAATATGAGACTTTGTAAGAAAAAACAAAAAAAAATAATCAATTTCCGCTAACTTGTGCCCAAAAAAAAAAAAAATCTATGAACTCACCATGCCCCTCAAAAGTGATTTTTTTTTAGCCGCCGCAGCGATTTTACGGTGTTTTTGCAGTGATCAGAAAAAAAAAAATTTCTGTCACTGCGGTGGGGCGGACTGAACGCAAGTGTGCGCACAAGATCAGGCCTGATCGGGCGAACACTGCGTTTTTTTGTAAAGCCTATAGAACATGTCCTATTCTTGTCCGCAATTGCGGACAAGAAAAGGCATTTTCTATATAGTTCTGGCAATGTGCGGATCCGCAAAATGCGGAAAGCACACGTCCGTATGTGTTTTGCAGATCCGCGGATCCATGGATCCGCAAAACACATACCGACGTCTGAATGGAGCCTTACAGGGGGGTGATCAATGACAGGGGATGATCACCCCATATAGACTCCCTGATCACCCCCCTGTCATTGATCACCCCCCTGTAAGGCTCCATTCAGACGTCCGTATGTGTTTTGTGGATCCGCGGAACCGTGGATCTGTGGATCTGCGGATCAGCAAAACACATACGGACGTCTGAATGGAGCCTTGCAGGGGGGTGATCAGTGACAGGGGGGTGATCAGGGAGTCTATATAGGGGGATCAGGGGTTAATAAGTGACAGGGGGGTGTAGTGTAGTGGTGTTTGGTGCTACTTTACAGAGCTGTCTGTGTCCTCTGATGGTCGATCCAAGCAAAAGGGAGCACCAGAGGACCAGGTAGCAGGTATATTAGACGCTGTTATCAAAACAGCGTCTAATATACCTTTTAGGGGTTAAAAAAATCACATCTACAGCCTGCCAGCGAACGATCGCCGCTGGCAGGCTGTAGATCAGCTTGTTTACCTCCAGTTCCTGTGAACGCGCGCTCCTGTGTGCGCGCGTTCACAGGAAATCTCGGCTCACGCGAGATGACGCTTATTGGTGTTAGTGTGACCTGGCAGCGCCGCAGCAATCACGCCTTTTGGCGTTAGCGAGATGGGAGGTGGTTAAAAAAAAAATTCAACGAGTGTTGGCTACCTCGTCCTCCTCCAACGCTGCTTCCACCTACACCGCTACCTCTACTGCCTCCTCAAACTCCTACTCCATATGGACCTCCACCTCATAAATCAAATTTTTTTTTTATATTTGTACGTATTTACTTTTATTTTATGTCATTAACCAATTTTTGGGTGTGATATACCATTGCTATACCTAGTAGACAGGTTTAAAAAATTCACTAATTTGTCTGTTACATTCTTGGGTTAACATTTTACAATTTTGGACGTGAATAAACCCCTGCTCTGCATAGGTGACAGGGAATAAAATCTCTGAAATTCTTCTTTACGCCACCTCCTTTCATTCAATGCTTAAACTTTGACAAGTTGTCCCACATTTGCGCTTCAATAATTTTTCCCACATTTGCGCTTCAATAATTTTTCCCACATTTGGCGCTTTAATAATTTGTCTCACATTTGCGCTTTAATAATTTGTCTCACATTTGCGCTTCAATAATTTGTCCCACATTTGCACTTTAATAATTTGTCCCAATTCGCCTCAATAACTTTTCCCATATTTCCGCTTGATTAAAATAAAATTTCATCCATTTATCTCCCTTGGATGTGGTCTCTCTTTCTCACGCTCCCTTTCCGGCGTGGAACCCTGATTCGCCAATAACCGTGATCTACATGGTAGGCTCAGAAAAGAACATCGAAAGTTGATAGAGACGATATCCAAATGGATGGTGGACGTCACGTCTGCATAGGTGACAGCAACATAAATTTCTAAAAATCGTCTGTTAAATTTTCAGGTGAAATTTTGCCGAATAGAAACCCCTGCTCTGCATAGGTGACAGGGAATGAAATTTCAGAAATTCTTCTTTAATTGATGCGCTCCACCTCCTTTCATTCAATGCTTAAACTTTAACAAGTTGTCCCACATTTGAGCCTTAATACTTTGTCCCACATTTCCACTCTATCATATTTAATTTGAAACAATTAACCTCCCTTGGATGTGGTCTCTCTTTCTCACGCTCCCTCTCCGGCGTGGAACCCTGATTCGCCGATAAACGTGATCAACATGGTAGGCTCAGAAAAGAACATCGAAAGTTGATAGAGAATATATCCAAATGGATGGTGGACGTCACAGGGTCGTGCGATCAGGCAGAAGTTATCTAGAGTCAACAAAGCGGCAGCCGGGCCTCTCCTGGCTAACGTTTCCAAATCCAAAATACCACAGTGACATTCTGTATAAATTTTTATTAATCATTCCAATAACAGGGCATCTTAAGAGTCCTGTATTGTTATTTATCGTCACTACCTCCCCGAGTCGGGAGTGGGTAATTGCCGTGCGCCCCCCTCCTTAACTTGGAAGCTTATGCTTCAATACTTTGTCCCACATTTCCGCTCGATTACATTTAATTTCATCCATTGTCCTACCTTGGATGTGGTATCCCTTTCTCAGGCTCCCTCTCCGGCCTGGAACCCTGAATCCCCGCCACCCGTGATCACCATGATAGGCGCATAAAAGAACATCAAAAGTTGATAGAGAAGATATCCATCTGGATCGTGGACATCACAGGGACGTGTGACATGGTGGAGCAGTATGTATACACACGCCTACACGTACTGAATGATGGGTCTGCCCCTTTAACTTCTGGGTCTCCAAATTTGCCACATGGCCTGAGCTTGCCCTTTATGCCTTGGAGGTGCTGGCCTGCCCTGCAGCCAGTGTATTGTCTGAACGTGTGTTTAGCACGACTGGAGGGGGTTATCACAGGTTATATTACCCAATGTTTTGGGGTGTACATTTAAAACCAAAAAACTGTGTAGGCTACCTCCTCCTCCACTGCTGCTTCCACCTACACCGCCACATCCACCGCCTCCTCAACCTCCTACTCCATATGGACCTCATCCTCCTAGATCAAGATTATTTTTTATTTTTACGTACTTTGTTATTTAAAGTCATTCCCCTATCCACTTTTGTTTGCAGAGCACTTGTCATGCTCTTAACCACATTTTGCTGGCATTTGCCCTGTAGCCCTTTCCATGACATTTTTACAGCCATTTTAGTGCTCAAAAGTTCGGGTCCCCATTGGCTTCAATGGGGTTCGGGTTCAGGGTCAAGTTCGGGTCCCGAACTTTTTTTGTGAAGTTCGGCCGAACCCGTTGAACCCGAACATCCAGGTGTTTGCTCAACTCTACTAGAGACCAGAATGGAACTAACCATTACATTCATTTTCCCCCTTTGGGAAGAAGTAGGCTGACTTGCTTCCCACCAAGTGAGGAGGTTTCAGGAAGTTGGGTTAGTTGAAGTTGGAGTTCTAAGGGACAAGAAATGGCGCAGTGAGGGGATGCATTTCCCCCCATCTACTGCTGCTCCTTGCTTTTGACTAAACTATAGACTTTAGTTACATGACAGGGAAAACAGGCAAGAGACGCCCAGATCATTGAACAGATAACAAACTTAAGCCAGATAGGAACCAAGAGAAGCATATGGACCAATTGCCGCCATTTTTCACCCTGCTGGTACCAAGTGGAGTTAATTCCAATCAAGTATTAACTTGTATTGTGATCAGGATTTGAAGGGATACGAGGCGGCACTGCTGGTATGTCCAATGCTATCCGATACAAGACGTAGAACTATGCGGCTCAGTCAGGTGGTTACACTAATCAGTGGTGCTCTGCTATCAAAGAAAGTCCACAATGTAGCATACGGTAAGTAGATTGAATAACGATAGCGGCACTCACCCAAGTGTTGCAGAGTGTTTCTTTATTCGTATACTTCAGATACAAGTTCAGCGGGCTGGGGCGGACATTAGCATGTGTCTGCTGAGTGATCAGCTGGCGATGGCCGTTTCGCGCACTTGCGCTTCCTCTGGCCTCTGACCTAATCACGCTACCTGTGCTCTCCTTTTTAAAGTGTCCCTGTTGCCTTGGCAACCATTGACGCTAATAAAACAAGCAATCAACTGCCTCGCTTACTAAGATCTAGGATAGGGTAACGGACTAAAAACATCCCTGACACCTAATTAGTCTACTTACATGTGCGCATGCACTAGCGTATTACTGTTTGTATTTATAAACACACACTTAAGTCATTGCGTTCATTTAATCCCAGGGGGCCAATCGCAGACATGCAAATAATCCACTCCGCCTCCCTTTGCATAAGGAAGTAGTGGGTGGTTTGTGTGCTGGCACACGGTAGGGTACTTCTTTGGCGCACAAAAGACGACCTCAATTGGGGAACGTTTGGTTTAATAGCTGTTTATTGTGCAGTAGACAACGCGTTTCAGAGTTTATAACTCCTTTCTCAAGTCTAAAAGGATACAATGAAGGTGCCGTGCCGTATCCTTTTAGACTTGAGAAAGGAGTTATAAACTCTGAAACGCGTTGTCTACTGCACAATAAACAGCTATTAAACCAAACGTTCCCCAATTGAGGTCGTCTTTTCTGCGCCAAAGAAGTACCCTACCCTGTGCCAGCACACAAACCACCCACTACTTCCTCCACAGTCCCTAGGAGTTTTTGGCAACTCCATCCAAAGGGACCGAACGGGTACTGGCGGCACCGACCCCCCCCCTCCCTCTCTCTGTGGACCTGCCCCTACGGACGTTATGCGCACACACGCACAACACCAAAAGGTGAGCATACTCCATCCATTTCTTTAAACCGTATTATCGATACCCACCACCCTATGAGCGCTTCTCCCCATTTTTGTCTCTCGCCACAACTGCTTTGCATAAGGAGGCGGTCTCTATCTCCACCTAGTACGGGGGCAAGGACATGCTCCAGGGCTGCAAATTTTAAACATTTTGTATTGCCATCATGTTTGCTGTGTATATGTTCGATAAGTCTGGGGCACCCTTTTCCTGACCTAACAGAACTAACATGTTCCCTGAATCTCTCATACATAGGGCGGATCGTCTTCCCTATGTAGAAAGAAACACAGGAGCATAATATCAGGTAAACCACAAATTTTGTTTTGCATGTGGTAAATTGTTTAACCCTGTGTTTGATGCCTGCAAAGAAGATGTACTTGCCCTGCAGAGCATACTGACAGAAAAAGCATTCACCACATTTATAACTCCCTACTGGTATGCGTTCAGTGAGCCAATTTTTTGTTTTTGTTTCCTTCAATCTACTCCTCACTAATTTATCTTTGATCGTATGACATTTTTTAAACGTGATGAGTGGTTTGTTATGTATTAAATCCTGGAGCCCCTCCTCATTTTTGAGGATGTCACAGTTTTTAAATATGACTTGTTTAATCGTGTCAGCTAAAGGACTATACTTAAAAGCAAAGGCAAACCTATCTATGGTATTTTTTCTCGGACTACTTTTTCTCTTATTAAGTAACTCACTTTGTGTGAATTAACCTGCTCTATCTAAGGCTGTATCTAGATCAGTTTCTGGGTAACCCCTGACTAGAAGTCCCTCTTTGAGTTCCTGAGCCTGTTGTGTATACCCTGCTTCTGTGCTGTTAATGCGCTTTAAACGTATGAATTGTCCATATGGAACTGCTTGTTTTACGCTACGTGGATGATAGCTGTCATAATGCAGTAATGAGTTGGTGGCTGTAGGCTTTCGAAAACCGGTAGTGACTATAGTGTTCTCCTCTATTGTGATCAGTACATCGAGGAACTCTAATGTTTTACCTCCGAAATCTACAGTAAATTTTATATTCATCTCGTTCTGATTATTTAAGAACTGGACAAATTCTTCACATAACTCTCGGGCCCTGCCAAATCATAAAGATATCATCCAACTAGCGTAAAAATAGTTTAATATGTGGCAGATAAGTGTTGGAAATGGAACAAACATAACGGTCTTCAAACACTGCCAAGTACAAATTGGCAAAAGTGCAAGACACAGGTGTGCCCATGGCCGTACCATGGATCTGCCTGTACTAGCATCCCCCAAACATGAACACATTATTGCTGAGTACAAAATTAAGTGCTTCCTGGACAAACGAGCAGTAGAGAGCACTCTTATCAGTATTGCTCAATACCTTGATGACCGCCTGCACACCCTCCCTGTGGGGGATACGGGTGTACAAGCTCTCCACATCAAGCGACACCAAATTAAAATCATCGTGCCACTGGAACTGTTTCAGTGCTTCCAGGAAGGAATCAGTGTCACGCAAATATGTAGGAGCATGTGATAAGAGTGGTCTCAACAGCCAGTCCAGGTATTTGTATAATGCCTCCGTCACTGACCCTATCCCCGCCACAATAGGGCGACCAGGCGGATGGGTCAGTGATTTGTGGATCTTAGGTACAAAATACCAAGTTGGTTTTCTGGGGGATGGTGGTACAAGCCAGTCCATGATACGGACCGTGAAAAAATCCATCTCAATGTATCGTGTTAGCAGTTCACAGAGTTGTACCTGAATGGCGGGAGTAGGATCCTTTTCAAGTTTTGAGTACACTAGGGTATCACCCAACTGTCTATGTGCTTCCTGTAAATAGTATTCCTTAGTGAGGAGTACAATGTTGCCCCCCTTGTCCGCTGGTTTTACTATGACATCCTCCCTGCTAGCTAGCCACTTAATCACGGACCATTCTTCATTAGTAATGTTGTTTTCCACCTTGGGGTATACCAAGGCTTTTACAGCTCTTAATATTTGTTTATGGAAGATGTCAATGCTACTCCCAGCGAGCAAGGGCGGACAATACGTGGATTTAATGCCCCCCTCAAAGCAACCTGCTTCTGGAGAGGGGGCAGGAAGGCCACTTAATTTTGTATCAGCCAGAAATTCTAAACAGCCAATTTCCGTTTCATTATAGGCTTCATGAATCTTATAACCCAAAAGGTTAGTATGGGCCGGGATTTTGCCCTCCCTCTTGGAGCCTAATATGAAAGGGGAGTTGCTATACATTTTGTGCAGTTGTAATTTTCGTATAGCTTTAAACAGGTCTATTTCAAACGTTACTGGATTAAAGTTTTCTACTAGACTAAAGCGGAGTCCTTTGTTGAGGGCGGTTATACAGGGGGATGGCAGATCAAGTGTGGTCAAATTGATTACAAGGTTTTCTCTGGACATTGTGACAGCGGAGCCTGTCATTGACGCCATGACACTTGCTTCCTGTTGCGTGATTCTTGCCGGTCTCCTTTCTCCTTTTCCTTCCCCTTCTTGTGCTGCATCTAAAGGGGGTATATTCTCTACTGCACTTCTATTTGTGTTGGCGTCATCAGACATGCTGGAATCACTGTCCGTTGTCCAGTAATCACTTTTGCTTTTTCTTTGTGGGCGTCTTCTTCTCTGCCTTCTTTTATTCCAGACTGTGTGATGACTAATTTTTTATTTAATCTTTTTTCAAAGATCGCCAATTGATTTTCCATCAATCTTTGTGCAAGCTCTTTGCGTTTTTTAGATCCTCACTGATTTAATTGTATTCTTGTTCTTCCCGTTTCAATACCAAGATGAGTATTTGAGAGGAAAAATTCATATGAAGCTCTTTCCATTCTGTTGCAAAGGCTTCATCTTCCTCGTATTGGAGGAGTTCTTTATAAATTCTGAGTCCCCTGGGAACTCTGCCGCTCATATTGTATGACTTCAATAAGTTTACCGTCCAAAATAGACGAACCTCTTTATCTGCGAGGTTAGTAACACGCATCTCCAAAGCTTTTGTGCTTAGTGACTGTAGTGTGTCCCGGGAATTACACTCAGTAAAAAACACGTCCGCCCCTTCTCTGCCCATATTCAGACTGGGTGGCTCTTCATCAGTTGCCATTACGTCTTAATTAGCCGGTGCAGGGCTCAACCTCACGTGCTCTGCCTCTAAAGTAAAAGAGTAATCTGATCAGGATTTGAACGGATACCAAGCGGCACTGCTGGTATGTCCAATGCTATCCGATACAAGACGTAGAACTATGCGGCTCAGTCAGGTGGTTACACTAATCAGTGGTGCTCTGCTATCAAAGAAAGTCCACAATGTAGCATACGGTAAATAGATTGAATAACGATAGCGGCACTCACCCAAGTGTTGCAGAGTGTTTCTTTATTCGTATACTTCAGATACAAGTTCAGTGGGCTGGGGCGGACATTAGCATGTGTCTGCTGAGTGATCAGCTGGCAACAGCCATTTCGCGCACTTGCACTTCCTCTGGCCTCTGACCTAATCACGCTACCTGTGCGCTCCTTTTTAAAGTGTCCCTGTTGCCTTGGCAACCATTGACGCTAATAAAACAAGCAATCAACTGCCTCGCTTACTAAGATCTAGGATAGGGTAATGGACTAAAAACATCCCTGATACCTAATTAGTCTACTTACATGTGCGCATGCACTAGCGTATTACTGTTTGTATTTATAAACACACACTTAAGTCATTGCGTTCATTTAATCCCAGGGGGTCCATCGCAGACGTGCAAATAATCCACTCCGCCTCCCTTTGCATAAGGAGGCGGTCTCTATCTCCACCTAGTACGGGGGCAGGGACATGCTCCAGTGCTGCAAATTTTAAACATTTTGTATTGCCATCATGTTTGCTGTGTATATGCTCTATAAGTCTGGGGCACCCTTTTCCTGACCTAACAGAACTAACATGTTCCCTGAATCTCTTATACATAGGGCGGATCGTCTTCCCTATGTAGAAAGATCCACAGGAGCATAATATCAGGTAAACCACAAATTTTGTTATGCATGTTCGGGTCCCGAACTCAAACTTTTTTGTGAAGTTTGGCCGAACCCGTTGAACCCAAACATCCAGGTGTTTGCTCAACTCTACTAGAGACAAGAATGGAACTAACCATTACATTCATTTTCCCCCTTTGGGAAGAAGTAGGCTGACTTGCTTCCCACCAAGTGAGGAGGTTTCAGGAAGTCGGGTTAGTTGAAGTTGGAGTCCTAAGGGACAAGAAATGGCGCAGTGAGGGGATGCATTTCCCCCCATCTACTGCTGCAGGACCCCTGGAAGCAGCTCCTAGAGCACCAAGCTCCTTGCTTTTGACTGAACTATAGACTTTAGTTACATGACAGGGAAAACGGGCAAGAGACGCCCAGATCATTGAACAGATAACAAACTTAAGCCAGATAGGAACCAAGAGAAGCATATGGACCAATTGCCGCCATTTTGCACCCGGCTGGTACCAAGTGGAGTTAATTCCAATCAAGTATTAACTTGTATTGTATTAACAAGTTCATTTTGTAAACTACAGTATGTTTGTTTCCCAGTCTGGACTTCTTTGTCTACTTCAACTGAATTATTGCAGCGACCCACCCCTCGGGAGTGACGGCCTAATATAGGAACGCTGTGACACAAGGACACTACACTAGGCCATATTATACCACTTACAGGCTTCAACATGGATATACTGGGGCTTCACAGGGCGTACATTGCAGATCCAACTGGCTTTATGCAGGAACATCTGGAGATACTTTATGAATCCAGAGGGAAAACTAACCAGGCTGTTGTAGTGAGCTTAATTTATATTAATATAAGGAGATATACACTCACCTAAAGAATTATTAGGAACACCTGTTCTATTTCTCATTAATGCAATTATCTAGTCAACCAATCACATGGCAGTTGCTTCAATGCATTTAGGGCTGTGGTCCTGGTCAAGACAATCTCCTGAACTCCAAACTGAATGTCAGAATGGGAAAGAAAGGTGATTTAAGCAATTTTGAGCGTGGCATGGTTGTTGGTGCCAGACGGGCAGGTCTAAGTATTTCACAATCTGCTCAGTTAGTGGGATTTTCACGCACAACCATTTCTAGGGTTTACAAAGAATGGTGTGAAAAGGGAAAAACATGCAGTATGCGGCAGTCCTGTGGGCAAAAATGCCTTGTGGATGCTAGAGGTCAGAGGACAATGGGCCGACTGATTCAAGCTGATAGAAGAGCAACGTTGACTGAAATAACCACTCGTTACAACCGAGGTATGCAGCAAAGCATTTGTGAAGCCACAACACGCACAACCTTGAGGCGGATGGGCTACAACAGCAGAAGACCCCACCGGGTACCACTCATCTCCACTACAAATGTGCAAATTGTAGCCTCTTTTTCCTGAGCTCACCAAAATTGGACTGTTGAAGACTGGAAAAATGTTGCCTTGTCTGATGAGTCTCGATTTCTGTTGAGACATTGAAATGGTAGAGTCCGAATTTGGCGTAAACAGAATGAGAACATGTATCCATCCTCTGATGGCTACTTCCAGCAGGATAATGCACCATGTCACAAAGCTTGAATAATTTCAAATTGGTTTCTTGAACATGACAATGAGTTCACTGTACTAAAATGGCCCCCACAGTCACCAGATCTCAACCCAATAGAGCATCTTTGGGATGTGGTGGAACGGGAGCTTCGTGCCCTGGATGTGCATCCCTCAAATCTCCATCAACTGCAAGATGCTATCCTATCAATATGGGCCAACATTTCTAAAGAATGCTATCAGCACCTTGTTGAATCAATGCCACGTAGAATTAAGGCAGTTCTGAAGGCAAAAGGGGGTCCAACACCATATTAGTATGGTGTTCCTAATAATTCTTTAGGTGAGTGTATAACGCGAGTTTGACCGCAATGCGTGGTTGATTAAGTTTGTGACTTAAGATTAAGTGACTTTAGATTCAGGGACTTCAGTGGGGGACTGCAATTAGCCAGTTTCGTATTATTACATTATATTGTATTTTTTGCTTTTGTGGTGTAATCCCCATCTAGTATGTTTGAGAGTAAAAAGGGGGAGTGAGCACTCACAACATCTGTATCATATGGAATACGTTTTACTAGGACCTGATTGGTCAGATAGGGTTGAACACTAAGAGTAATGCCTGGAGAAAGTCTGGGAAGCTGGCTGCCCTGCTGGCTAGAGAAGCCAAATTCTCTATGTGAACGGTGTGCAATAGGAAATTTCTCTATATACCCGAAACGCGTCTGGTAAACAGAGGAGAAAAAGCGCCCACCGAATACACCGGACCCCCCTATGGATTGCATGGCCATGCATGAATGAATTTCCTGGCAAAGTCAATACAGACACAGTTTTCAGCGTAGACCGCTGACCAGGATCCCGCGATTCTGTGACGTCACCCGCCTGATACTTGCGGCGGAAGATACTCGGACGGCCGGCACCGCTCGCCTCGAGGAGACGCCACACAGCGGGACATATCACTAAGGAACCAGGTAGGAACTGGTAATTACAAGCCTGGAACATTGCCCTCACTGTCTTAATAGGAGTGAATTCTCCTAATAGGAATTATTACATAAGGAGTCCGCTTAGAAGTGCATTATATGAGGAACTTTTAAAGACGCTTCTACCCACTCTATCCACAGCTACTGACATTTTTGCTATAAGTGTTACAGAGTGTGGTCACGAACTTTCTACCCCGACCACAGCAAGTGGAAATTATATTTGGTACCATATTGCAACAATTTTATATATTTTATGTCAATTGTATTTTAATAAGAATGCATCAGTGTTTAATGTATTAGTGTTCAACCCTATCTGACCAATCAGGTCCTAGTAAAACGTATTCCATATGATACAGATGTTGTGAGTGCTCACTCCCCCTTTTTACTCTCAAGCTTTTACTATTATTGGGATCGGGCACCCAATTTAGAGTCAGCAGCACCCATCATAGCTATTAGGTGTGAGCCACCCACCCACATATATACACCCATCTAGTATGTGTTGCACAATTGACAACGCAGTCCAGTGCACATCTTGCATGATGTATGCAGTCCTGGAACAGCCATTCGAGGGTGTATATCTTTGTTCAAGATGTGAGCAAATTACCCGTTTGGAATTGAAAATCGAGTCTCTAAACGGGCAAGTTGCAACACTGAGAGGCATTGACAATTTGCAAAAGAGTTTGCTTCTCACCGAGCAAGCACTCTTTGGGGTAGATAAAGGGGAGAAGGTGACAGAGAGGAGGCTGAGGAAAGTGAGGTAGCTAGCTGTGTAACAGTTAGAAAGTGGGGTAATGGGAAGAGTGCAGGGAGGCTAGCCCTGATCTGACACACCCCAACAAGTTTGCACATTTGGCAGATGAGGGGGATGTCAGTCCAGGGACAGCACTGCTGCAGCCGGACACTTCCTCTGCCAGTCAGGGGAATGTCAGCTCCAGTAAGCAGGGAACCAGGAGAGCGGAGCAGGCCAGAGAGGTTCTGGTAGTGGGAGACTCCATTATTAGGGAACAGATAGGGCAATCTGTCACAAAGACCGTGATCGCCGAACAGTGAGCTGTCTTCTTGGCGCTCGAATTCGACACATCGTGGATCGGGTTGACATATTACTGGGAGGGGCTGGAGAAGATCCAGTGGTCATGGTCCATATCGGAACCAATGACAAAGTTAGAGGTAGGTGGAGAGTCCTTAAAAATGATTTCAGGGATTTAGGTCTAAAGCTTAGGGCAAGGACCTCAAAGGTAGTATTTTCCAAAATACTGCCTGTACTACGGGCCACACAAAAAAGGCAGCGGGAGAATAGAGAGATTAACAAGTGGCTCAAGAACGGGTGTATGAAGGAGGGGTTTGGGTTCCTGGAGAACTGGGTCGACTTCTCTCTCGGCTACAGGCTCTATCGTAAGGACGGGCTGCACCTCAATGAGGAAGGGGCAGCTGTGTTGGGGAGAAAGATGGCTAGAAGGTTGGAGGAGTGTTTAAACTAGGGACTGGGGGGAGGGAAATTACATTATAGGAGGGGAAGATAGTGCATATAGAGACCGGGGGTAAGGTATGTTAGTGGGGCTGGGGAAGAAATGGAAGGAGGGATAAGAACAGTTTTGAAGGAAAAGTGTAGGGTAAAAAATATACATAAACCTCTCAAATGTATGTATACTAATGCCAGAAGCCTGACTAATAAAACTGGGGAACTGGAATTAGTGATGTGTGAGGACGACTATGACATAGTGGGAATAACTGAGACAGGGCTGGATGATAGCTATGACTGGGCAGCTAATGTACAAGGTTACAGCCTGTTTAGAAAGAATCGTCAAAACCGGAGAGGGGGGGGGGGGGTATGCCTTTATGTAAAGTCCTGTCTAAAGCCCACACTCCGGGAAGATACAAGTGAGGGACATGATGAACATGTGGAGTCACTGTGGGTAGAGATACATGGAGCTAAAAACAATAATATATTACTAATATGAGTTTACTATAAACCATCTAATATACCAGAGTCCACAGAAAACCTACTACTAAACGAGATAGACAAGGCGGCAAATCATAATGAGGTGGTTATTATGGGGGACTTCAACTACCCGGCTATAGCCCGGGAAACTGAAACTTTTATATCTCATAAAGGAAACAGGTTCTTGGCAATAACCAAAGACAATTACCTCTCCCAACTGGTTCAGGACCTGACTAGAGGGACAGCCATACTGGACTTGGTATTAACCAATATGCCTGACAGAACAACAGACGTGCAGGTTGGGGGACACCTGGGAAATAGTGACCATAAAGTAATAACCTTCCAATTATCATTCAAAAGAACGTTTCTACAGGGAGGAACAAAAATCCCAAACTTCAAAAAAGCTAAATTTAGCCAACTAAGAGAAGCCATAGGCCTAACTAACTGGGACAAAGTCCTCAAAAATAAAAATACAGCCACAAAATGGGATATCTTTAAAAGCATCCTAAAATCTCATTGTGAGAGGTACATACCGTATGGGAATAAAAGGTTAAGGAACAAAAAGAAACCAATGTGGATAAATAGAACTGTAAAGAAAGCAATAAATGACAAAAAGAAAGCATATAAATCACTAAAACAGGAGGGTAGTCAGAAGCACTGAAAAACTATAAGGAAAAAAATAGAACATGTAAAAAACTAATAAAAGCGGCCAAACTAGAGACCGAGAGATTAATTGCCAAAAAGAGAGTAAAACTAACCCTAAAATGTTCTTCAATTATATTAATATTAAAAAGAATAAATATGAAGGTGTCGGCCCTTTAAAGAGTAATGAGGGGGGAGTCGCAGAGAGCGACGAGGAGAAAGCAAAGCTGTTAAATATTTTTTTCTCCAATGTATTCATTGAGGAAAATAAACTGTCAGATGAAATGCTGAATGTAAAAATAAATTCCCCATTAAAAGTGTCCTGTCTGACCCAGGAAGAAGTACAACAGCGACGTAAAAAGATTAAAATAGACAAATCGCCAGGACCGGATGGCATACACCCACGTATCCTAAGGGAATTAAGTAATGTCATAGCCAGACCCTTATTTCTGATATTTGCGGACTCTATACTGACAGGGAATGTCCCACAGGATGTCACGGATGGTGTTGCAGAAAACTAGAAGTCACAAATAAAGATCCGACTGACTTGATCCCAAACTAAGGAACATATGGGTGAGCCCTATAAAAGCCCTAGAGTTCTTCCTGACTGCTCAGCCCATGCAAAGATCTTTATGATAGAAAATTGCATGCCCTCGTAGCTAGACTGAGTGACATCTGAAAACCCTATAATAGTGAGGGGACACGACCACCGGCTCCCTGCACTCAATACGGAGGGAGTCAGGGTCCCCAAGAATCAAGCCAACAGGAAAACACAAATAAAGGAATAAACTTATCTGAGGAACCAGCGGTTGCAGAATCTAGCAGTGAGCACAATCCAGGAAGTAGTATAAACCGCAAAGTGAGGCAGTATGGGAGGGGATATAAAGGGTGGCAATCACTGCTAATAGATGACAGCTGGGAGAGGGAGAAGAGATGACAAAACGAAACGAAACCAAAACAAAAGAACATCATGCAAGAGGTACTGAAGAACGTCTATCAGAACTTCTCAGAGATCTGGCGGTGACACAGGATTGGCGCATAGCAAATGTGGTGGCAATATTCAAAAAGGGTCCAAAAACAGAGCCTGGAAACTATAGGCTGGTAAGTTTAACATCTGTTGTAGGTAAACTGTTTGAAGGTTTTCTGAGAGATGCTATCTTAGAGCATCTCAATGGAAATAAGCAAATAACGCCATATCAGCATGGCTTTATGAGGGATCGGTCATGCCAAGCTAATTTAATCAGTTTCTATGAGGAGGTAAGTTCTAGACTTAACAGCGGCGAATCAATGGATTTCGTATATCTGGACATCTCCAAAGCATTTGACACTGTACCACATAAAAGGTTAGTATATAAAATGAGAATGCTCGGACTGGGAGAAAATGTCTGTATGTGGGTAAGTAACTGGCTCAGTGATAGAAAACAGAGGGTGGTTATTAATGGTACACACTCAGATTGTGTCACTGTCACTAGTGGGGTACCTCAGGAGTCAGTATTGGGCCCTATTCTCTTCAATATATTTATTAATGATCTTGTAGAAGGCTTGCATAGTAAAATATCAATTTTCACAGATGACACTAAACTGTGTAAAGTAATTAACACTGAAGAGGACAGTATACTACTACAGAGGGATCTGGATAGATTGGAGGCTTGGGCAGATATGTGGCAGATGAGGTTTAACACTGACAAATGTAAGGTTATGCACATAGGAAGGAATAATGCAAGTCACCCGTACATACCAAATGGTAAAACACTCGGTAACACTGACATGGAAAAGGATCTAGGAATTTTAATAAACAGCAAACTAAGCTGCAAAAACCAGTGTCAGGCAGCTGCTGCCAAGGCTAATAAGATAATGGGTTGCATCAAAAGGGGCATAGATGCCCGTGATAAGAACATAGTCCACAATGCAGGGGACGATGAGGTCCTAGACCCCACATGGAAAGAAGGTCGTGCCACTGACTTTCAGAGTTCGGAGGAAGAGGCAGTGGTGAGACCGAGCCAACAGCGTAGCAAAAGAGGGAGCAGTGGGCAAAAGCAGAACACCCACCGCCAAGAGAGTTCGCCTGCTACTGGCCACCGCCATCTGGGACCGAGCACCCCAAAGGCAGCTTCAAGGAGTTCCCTGGCGTGGCAGTTCTTCAAACAATGTGCTGACGACAAGACCCGAGTGGTTTGCACGCTGTGCCATCAGAGCCTGAAGCGAGGCATTAACGTTCTGAACCTTAGCACAACCTGCATGACCAGGCACCTGCATGCAAAGCATGAGCTTCAGTGGAGTAAACACCTTAAAAACAAGGAACTCACTCAGGCTCCCCCTGCTACCTCTTCTGCTGCTGCCTCGGCCTCTTCCTCCGCCTTGGGAGGAACGTTGGCACATGCCGCCCAGCAAACAGAGGATGTACCACCAACACCACCACCTCCGTCACCAAGCATCTCCACCTTGTCACACGGCAGCGTTCAGCTCTCCATCTCACAAACATTTGAGAGAAAGCATAAATTCCCACCTAGCCACCCTTGATCCCTGGCCCTGAATGCCAGCATTTCTAAACTGCTGGCCTATGAAATGCTGTCATTCAGGCTGGTGGACACAGACAGCTTCAAACAGCTCATGTTGCTTGCTGTTTGAAGCTGTCTGTGTCCACCAGCCTGAATGACAGCATTTCATAGGCGAAGGCAGAGGAGGAGCAAGAGGTCGCCAACGCAGCTGTGTCACGGCCAGCTCCTCTGAGGGCAGGGTTAGCATGGCAGAGATGTGGAAAAGTTTTGTCACCACGCCACAGCTAACTGCACCACCACCTGATACAGAACGTGTTAGCAGGAGGCAACATTTCACTAACATGGTGGAACAGTACGTGTGCACACCCCTCCACGTACTGACTGATGGTTCGGCCCCATTCAACTTCTGGGTCTCCAAATTGTCCACGTGGCCAGAGCTAGCCTTTTATGCCTTGGAGGTGCTGGCCTGCCCGGCGGCCAGCGTTTTGTCTGAACGTGTATTCAGCACGGCAGGGGGCGTCATTACAGACAAACGCAGCCGTCTGTCTACAGCCAATATGGACAAGCTGACATTCATAAAAATCAACCAGGCATGGATCCCACAGGACCTGTCCATCCCTTGTGCAGATTAGACATTTATAACTACCTCCCCTTTTTTTTTTCATTTTACCATTATATTGCGGGGCAACACAAAGTTGAAAGAACCTCTCCTCTGTCTGGGTGCCGGGACCTAAAAATATCTGACAATGGCCTGTTCCAGTGTTGGGTGACATGAAGCCTGATTCTCTGCTATGACATGAAGCCTGATTCTCTGCTATGGGACCTCTCTCCTCTGTCTGGGTGCCGGAGCCTAAAAATATCTGACAGTGGCCTGTTCCAGTGTTGGGTGACATGAAGCCTGAATCTCTGCTATGGGACCTCTCTCCTCTGTCTGGGTGCCGGGGTCTAAATATCTCACAGAGGCCTGTTCCAGTGGTGGGTGACATAAAGCCTGATTCTCTGCTATGGGACCTCTCTCCAATTGATATTGGTTACTTATTATTATTATTTTTTTTATTCATTTCCCTATCCACATTTGTTTGCAGGGGATTTACCTACATTTTGCTGCCTTTTGCAGCCCTCTAGCCCTTTCCTGGGCTATTTTACAGCCTTTTTAGTGCCGAAAAGTTCGGTCCCCATTGACCTCAATGGGGTTCGGGGCGAAGTTCGGGTCGAGTTGGGATCCCGAACCCGAACATTTTCGGGAAGTTCGGCCGAACTTCTCGAACCCGAACATCCAGGTGTTCGCTCAACTTTACCTGCAATATTAAGTATTTTGAAAAAAAGGTGTTTTTTTTATAACAAAATATGAAAGCTGTATAAAACAATTGAATTTCACATGTGCAGATGCAGCTAGGGCTGCAAAATAGTGTATTTTGCACAAAAAAGGTGTTTTTAAAAACCCAGAAAATTATGGCTGTATTTCTAGCTTAAATTGCACACTGACTAATCCAGATGTTGGATATTGCCAAAAAAGTGTGTTTTTTTACTAACAGAATATGAAAGCTGTATATAACGCTTGAATTTCACACGTGCAGATCTGTAAAATAGTGTATTTTGCAAAAAAGGGTGTTCGTAAAAACCCAGAAACCTATGGCTGTATTTCTAGCTTAAATTGCACACTGACTAATCCTGCAAATGCACCAGATGTTGTATATTGCCAAAAAAGGGTGTTTTTTTAAAACCAGATTATTTATTAGTGCAGTATTTCAAGCTTGGATTTGAATGTCACAAAAGCTCAGATGCAGTGCTGGTGCTCTGAGCTTGTATAAAAAGGCCGCTGCCCACCTAACAGACTGATAAAAGTAATTTTTTTTCGGTCACCGGGTTCAGCGCAGGGTAAAAAGATTGTGCACTGCACCCACACAACTAAATGTATGTAGATTGCTGAGTTACCGTAGTTTTCGCCCTATAAGACGCACCAGCCCATAAGACGCACCTAGGTTTTTGAGGAGGAAAATAAGAAAAAAAATATTTTTAACCAAAAGGTGTGCTTTTGGTGGGTTTTGAACTAATGGTGGTCTGTGCATGACACTACTATGAGGGATCTGTGGATGGCACTGTTATGGGGGGGATCTCAGGGGGCAATGTTATAGGGGGAGATCTGAGGGGGCACTGTTATTGGGGGATCTGAGGGGGGCACTGTTATGGGGGATCTGTGGATGGCACTGTTATGGGGGGGGTGATCTGTGGATGGCACTGTTATGGGGGGGTGATCTGTGGATGGCACTGTTATGGGGGGGATCTGTGGATGGCACTGTTATGGGGGGTGGATCTGTGGATGGCACTGCTATGTGTCACCCACAGATCCCCCACCCAATAACAGTGCCATCCACATATCCCCCACCCCATAATAGTGGCATCCACAGATCACCCCCCCCCCATATAAGTGCCATCCACAGATCCCCCCCCATAACAGTGCCATCCACATTTCCCCCACCCCATAATAGTGGCATACACAGATGCCCTAATATATCGGTGCTACGGTAAACCTGTGGGAGGGGCCGGTGTCATGCAAATGCGGCGGGGCCGGTGCGGTCACTGTACTCCGCCCCCACCGCTCACTCACTTCCTTAATGCCTAAACATTTTATAATAATAGCTTTCATTGAAGTTCCGATCCCCAGCCCCATCTGTACTACTTACTAAATGTCCTGTAGCAGGCAGAGCAGGGCGGGCGGCCAGCCGTAACTCACTGACGTCACGTGCCTGCGCCGCCTACTTTATGAATGAATTTGGGGGGAAAAAGTGCGTCTTATGGGGCGAAAAATACGGTATATTCGAGTTCTGATCACAGATTCTGTACTATTCTCTCCCTGAAATCACCAGCAGCATCCTCTCCCTACACTAGTAACAGCAGAGTGACATGCTTATGTAGAGGCTGGGTCACATGCTGCACTGGCCAATTACAGCCATGCCATTAGTATGCATGGCTGTGATGGCTTCTAAGGTCACACAGTTAAACGCTTGTTGATTGGCTGATCTGCAGCCTTTCAAAAGCGCTGATAAATCAACAATCCCGAACTCGAACTTTTACTGAAATGTTCGGGTTCGGGGTCCAAAAAGCCTAAAGTTCAGTACGAACCCGAACTTTACAGTTTGGGTTCGCACAACCCTAGTCAGGACTCTACCCTCTAAAGGAACAACTTTTAGCAAATGAGGCAGTGGAAAAATGGCCAAAGGGTCATTGAAAGGGGTTTAGGCAGAAAACCTTCTGTCTTGTGTGGGGAGCCTGGTTAGATTCTTGATATGGGGCCCTTTATGTACGCCAATGCTCAACACTAATCATTTTCCTTCTGCATGAGTCAACTGCAGAAGTCTTTGCAGAAGTACCATCATCTTCTTCAAGGAGAACTCATGTAATACGGCCTGTTCCTCAAAGGCTTTGATTTGACACTAAAACAGGTTCTACGGTTCTAAAAGCTGGAGTTTCCAAAGATAAAGGTTGACACCAAAATGTTGACAAAACATATTCTTATTCCATTTTCCATAACTATGGAAAGAAGGGAAAGAAAACTCATTATACACCGTACAGATGCATGAAAATAATTTTATCAAACCTACCAAAGTAAAGGTGAATATCATAGTTGTCCTTTTCTGCACAGCCATCCATAGTTGCTGAAGCAGAAATTGCAGTCATATTAGGTTTCCTCAGCAGGAATAAATTAGATAATGGATCTGATAAAGGGCATGTCATCACTGTCAGATAGGTGTAGGTCCAACCTCTGAGACTCTCCTCCCGTTCCCAAAGTGAACGGAAAGAACGTGCTCATGTGTGGCCACCCTCAGTTCACCGCTATTTGAATTTTCAAAACTCCCATAGCGATAAATAGAGAGTGTGCCACACATGCGAGGTGTGCTCTCCTTCACTTTGGGGGCCCCGTTCTGGGAAATTAGAAAGGGTCCCAGCAGTAGGACCTGTACCTACTGTGTGTGACATTGATAGCATATTCTAGTGATATGCCCTCAATGTCTGAGATTAGCCAACGGACATTGTTGATGACTGTGGGTTTTCATTGAATCAATACTTTGCTGAAAGTCAGAAACTGCTTACTGGTGGTCTTGATGTCAAGGAAGAGCAAGCACTCATGTAGAGTTTTCAGCCATATCCTCAAAGCCAGTCAGATGAAATGGGGGTTCTGAAGTAGATGTTCATTGCATATTGAAAATAAGGAGCACCTCTGCCTTACATGTATATAATTATTTTTTGTGTGCTTTTGTATCATGTTAATTAAAACATTATGAACAATTTATATAAAGTATTGTAAATAAAGGTTTTTTATGTTTTGTCTTTAAAAAAAAGAGTGAGACAGTGAATAAAGCTGTGGCACTGCATGAGAGCTAGTGAAGACAGCAGTGTCCTAGACAACATGGAGGGAATTTATTATTCCCTTTTCACTTGAACTGTGGTGGAAAAAAGTCACACATTTTTGTGCACACCATTTAAAAAAATTTGGACTTTTTGCGATTTTATTCCAGTCTTGCCATTTTTGAAAAATGTGTGGAAAGTTTAGTGTAACTAACATAGTAACATGTAGTTTGTAAGGCTGAAAAAATACATCTGTCTGTCCAGTTAAGCCTGTTATCTTGCAAGTTGGCCCAGAGGAAGGCAAAAAAAAAAAAAAAAAAGTAAAGTAGAAGTCAATTTTCCTCATTTACGGGGGGAAAAAAATCCTTCCTGACTCAAATCAGGCAATCAGAATAAGGCTTTGTCCACATTTCCGTGTCAGTGACACATCCGTGAAAAGAAGCATATTTGTTTCATCCATGAAGATGTCCATGAAGGATCTGTGGTTGGTCTCTGTGTCCGTTTTTGCCTCCGTGTGTCATCCGTAATTCACTGACGTTGCTCGGCTCAATATTATTTTCCAAAGAATCTCTTATAAGTCTTCAGTGAAAAACAGACGCACCAGGGATGCCATCAGTGGTGAGTCCGTGATTTTCACAGACACATAGACTTCTATGGGTGTGCTTGGTCCGCATCATGTATCAAAGCAGTGCATGTCTCTTGATTATTTTTTTTTTACTTACCCACAGTCAGTAAAAACAGACTGAAATGTGAACAGACACATTTAACTCAATGGGTACATGTGCTGTCCAAAGAAAATGCTGACAACACATGTCAGTGAAAGATGGAAATGTGGATGAGGCATAACTCCCTGGATCAACAACCCTTTTCCATAAAACTAATAACTATAACCTGTAATATTATTTCACTCCAGAAATGCATCCAGGTCCCTTTTGAACTGTTAATGAATTCACCATCACCACCTCCTCAGGCAGAGAGTTCCATAGTCTCACTGCTCTTACAGTAAAGAATCCTCTTCTATGTCTGTGTAGAAACCTTCTTTTCTCTAGACGTAGAGGATGTCCCCTCGTCACAGTCCTGGATATAAATAGATGATGAGATTTCTGTACTGCCACTGATAAATTTATACATTGTTATTAGATCCCCCCCTCAATCGTCTTTTTTCTAAAGTTAATAATCCTAATTTTGATAATCTTTCTGGGTACTGTAGTCCACCTTTTCCAGTTATTACTCTGAACCTTCTCCATGAATGGAGTCAGGTTGAGAGTAGACCTGCGAGTTGTTGCAACCGTGACCCAACAGTGGAAAAAGCATACTAATCACTGCTGGATTCAGGTCACGGCAACTTGAGCATCAACCTTCACTTACATTTATGCAATACAGACAGGGGGTCTGAAAATGAATTAATGAAGATTGCAGACTGAAACTTAGTACAACTTTTTTTAACTCTAGGTATCTGCTAACAGATACAAAAATATTTGTTTTACTCTGCAAAAGTGTTCATAGCTTTTAAGCATTTGTGGCATATTTCAGATGAGGTTTAAATTCATCATTTATTATAATAATCCCACACATCATCGGTTCCCTGCATTACTTAATATATCTTATTATATCTTGGTGTTTTGGTTTCATTGGTTTTATGGAGTGATGAGCTTTGAATATCTCTTAAATGACAGGTTTATATTTCAGAGAATAAAGTCAGTTAATATGGTGGAAAGCAAAATAGACCTATAAACCTGGAAAGTAAAGCAGTCAAACTGATAAAAACAGAAAAGAAATTTGAGATGAGCCATGTTCCTGTTTTAATCTGAGCTGAAGGTCATGCTAGTCCTACAGTCATTCAGGAAGAACAGATGAAATCATCTATCTTCAGAGCTGCATTCTAAGCCTTTCCATAACCTCGAATGGCTGTCCGACCTCCCAAGGTTTTCAAAAATTCTATTTGGATGCTTCACTGAATTTTACCCAAAAATTTGATCCGATCCGAATTAATTGATCATGAAGTACATTATTAATCAGCTATTTACCGGCTGCAGAGAGCGTGTATCTCGGTGTACATTACTGTGCATTGCAGAAACATGCATAGTTATTCCGCTGTAGTAGTGAAACAGTTACTATGCGTAAGTATGACAGGCGGGCGACAAGCATCACTCTGAGAATCAGTTCACACTTCACTTATTTGGTCAGTTACGGAGCCAAAACTGACCAAATAAGTGAAGTGTGAACTCAGCCTTATAGGTCAATGTTAGCGTCAGGTATAATGGACTTAACAGTGCAGTGGCCTAAGATTCTACTATAGTGGTGAATACGTGCACTCCTTTAACACCGTTGTCAGCTGATTTCACTTAGATTTCTACAGAGCCTGTTCTGTTACACGCTGATACAAGTAGTGGGCCCATGACAGAGTGTAGAGGGTGTCAGCAGTGAGTTTGTGATGAGATCACTGTTTATTTTTCACTTCTTCTGATCCGTCAGAAGAATAAGCATCGGCCTTCACATGGTCAGTATTTTCTCAGTAATTGATCTGTATTGCTAAGACCAAAAAAAAACAGGAGTGGATCCAAAATGGAGATGACACATGATTGGAATAAGAGATGAGCGAATAAAAAAAAAAAATTGATTCGCCGGTTCGCCGAATTTTTTGGGACAAATTTGGTTTGATCCAAATATATTTGCGACGAATAACGTTACAAAACGGCTATTTCCTGGCTGCAGAGAGCCTTTATAGTGGTGTAGAACAATGTGCCTTGCAGTAACACGCATAGGGAGTCTGCTGTGGTAGTGAAATAATACTGTGAGTCAGTATGACATGCAGATGACAGGCGTCGGTCTTAGAATTACTGCACACTTCACTTATTTCGGCAGTCAAGGGCCAAAACTGACTAAATAACTCAAGTATGAACTCAGCCTTAAAGGTCAATGTTAGCGCCAAGAAGAAGCGCACTCCTTTTACACCATCCTCAGCTGATTCCATATATATGTCAACAGAACCTGTTCTAGTAAACACTTTTACAAGTAGAGCCCCCCGACAGAGTGGAGAGGGTGTCAGCAGTAAGTTTGTGTTGACGTCACTGATTATTTTGCCCTTCCTCTGATCCGTCAGAACAATACCCACAAAAAACAGATCCTGTCTGTCTGCATTTGGTCTGTAATCCATCAGTATTGCTAATGCCAAAAACACAGGAGTGGATCCAAAACACAGATGACACTTGAATGGAATATTTGCTCAAGGAGGGTGTGCTTTGCGGTGTACAAGTGGCTGAAGTGCATGCAAAGTTTCCTGGCAATTTTTAGGATGTCTTGCAGATGGGTGAAAGACTTCAGGAACCGCTTGACAACCAGATTGAACACGTGTGCCATGCAGGGCACATGGCTCAGCCCTCCTTGACGCAGCACCGACACCATGTTCTTCCCGTTGTCGGTCACCATGGTTCCGATTTTCAGTTGTCGCAGAGAAAGCCAGGATTCAATTTCTTGCTAAAGGACACGGAGCAGTTCCTCCCCTGTGTGACTCAGTTCGCCCAGGCAAACCAGGTGCAGAACAGCGTGAGAGTGATGAGAGGGGTCGCACATGGCTTGCATACGCTACATGCCTCTAACATAATTCTTGGATATCTACATGAAAATAATGTATTTGGTGTAAATCGCGCGAGGGGCATAGTTGGACACATTGACTTCAGATGAGATACAGAGCAACGGAGTTTGCTTTGAAATTTAAAATTTCACCACTGCGTAATTTGGCCCATACAGCAAAAGTATCACCCAAACATTTTCTGAAAAAAACCCAGTGTCACATAAAGAATTTCACCACTAAGTAAGTCAGTCCATACTGCAAAAGGAGGTGTACAGTCAATCACCCATACATTTTCCAAAAAAAAGCCAGTGTCACATAAAGAATTGCACCACTAAGTAAGTCGGTCCATACCGCAAAAGGAGGTCAATCACCCATACATTTTCCGAAAAAAAGCCAGTGTCACATAAAGAATCTCACCACTAAGTTAGTCGCTTCAAACCGCAAAAGGAGGTGTACAGTCAATCACCCATACATTTTCTGAAAAAAAGCCAGTGTCACATAAAGAGTTTCACCACTAAGTAAGTTGGTCCATACCGCTAAAGGAGGTGTACAATCACCAATAAATTTGCCAGAAAAAAGCCTGTGTCACATAAAAATTTTCACCGCAAAAAGGGCTTTACCACATATAACTGCACCGCTGAACGGCAAGTAGGCCCTTAATTTTTTTAACTTTTACACTACACACGGCTTTTCAACATATAAGTGCAACGCTGAATGACGAATATATTTTTATTTTGCCTACAGAGTCCTTTTGTTATGGCTTTGCACAGGGAGAAAGAATGTTACGCACAATTCTGATGGAACTCCTGATCTTAAGAAACTTGACTTGGACTCCAAAACAGAGGCTCTCCTGTCATGTCTTTTGTGCTGTGATTTAATTGTGAATAGATGGTAAAGGCAAAGTCTGCTGGTGTGTCATCAGCATCTTCATTATGTTTACTGCAAGACCCAGGACAACTTAATTTGGTCCATGCAGCAAAAGGAGGTCTACAATCACCCATCAAAAAATTTCACTGCAAAAAGGGCTTTACCACATATAACTGCACCTCTGAATGGCAAATATGCCCTTATTTTTTTCCACTTTTACACTACACAAAATACACAGAATATATTTTTATTTCACCACTAATACACGGCAAACAGGGCTGTACAATATATCACTGCACCGCTAAACGGCAATAAGGCTCTAATTGTTTTCTACCTTTACACAACACAAAAGGCTTTTCAGCATATAAGTACAACGATGAACGGCGAATATATTTTTATTTCGCCACTAATACATGGCAAACAGGA
Source organism: Bufo bufo (assembly GCF_905171765.1). Taxonomy (NCBI): domain Eukaryota; kingdom Metazoa; phylum Chordata; class Amphibia; order Anura; family Bufonidae; genus Bufo; species Bufo bufo. The sequence goes on from NC_053391.1 coordinate 629,012,393, forward strand.
CTGTAGAATATTAGTGATGAGCGGCAGGGGCAATATTCGAATTCGCTAATATTTTTTTTACTCGAAAATCGTCAAGGTAATAATCGCATAATATGCGAATATTACGCAATTAATACAGGCGTGGGTCAAAAAACATTATATATGACGAATATTCAAAAAAAATAATATATAGCACTATATTGAATATAGTGCTATATATTCATTTTTTAGAATATTCGTCATTTTTTTCCATCTGAAGTCATGTTTCCTCCCTGCTTAAGTTGCTTGTGGGCCAATGACTCATTGGCCCACAAGCAAGAAGCAGAGGAGAAACATGACTTTAGATGGAAAAAAAATGGCGAATATTCGAAAAACGAATATATAGCACTATATTCAAAATATTCGCGAATTTTCGAAGTTGCGATATTCGAGATAAAAATTCATCTTTCGAATATCGCGCTCAACATTATAGAATATATCACTGCACCACTGAACGGCAATTAGGCTCTAATTTTTTTCTACTTTTACAGTACACAAAAGGCTTTTCAACATAAAAGTGCAACGATGAACGGCGAATATATTTTTATTTTGCCACTAATGCACGGCTAACAAGGCTGTAGAATATATTACTGCACCGCTGAACGACAATTAGGCCCTAATTGTTTTCTACTTTTACAGTACCCAAAAGGCTTTTCAACATATAAGTGCAACGTTGAACGGCGAATATATTTTTAATTCGCCACTAATACACGGCAAACAGGGCTGTAGAATATATCACTGCACCGCTGTACCGCAATTAGGCCCTATTTTTTTTCTACTTTTACAGTACACAAAAGGCTTTTCAACATATAAGTGCAACGATGAACGGTGAATATATTTTTATTTTGCCAGCAAACAGGGCTGTAGAATATATCACTGCACCGCTGAACGGCAATTGGGCCCACATTTCTTTCAACTTTTACACAACACAAAAGGCTTTTCAACAGATAAGTGCAACGCTGACCAGCAATGAGGCCCTAATTTTTTTCTACTTTTACACAACACAAAAGGCTTTTCAACAAATAAGTGCAATGCAGAACGGCGAATATATTTTAATTTCGCCACTAATACACGGCAAACAGGGTTTTAGATTATATCACTGCACCACACAAGGGCAAATAAGAAGTACTGTAGAAATATTTTGTTGTAATAAACCACGTTAATGGCTGTATCAAACAGCACTTGCACCCCAATAACAAGAACGTTTTGCTGTAATGACAGAGCTGTATAATGGCAATTTGGATCCCCAGTGCAGCAAGGGGTAACAGGATTTTTCCTATTACCCAGTCCGTAACTTCTCCTACTGAACCCTATTCGTGTTCTACATAAATGCTGTGGAATGATTCCTCCCTATCCTTTCCCTGCACTTATAAATTGTTTTTCCACCACAATCAAGTCTTTCCTATCACTGTCTCTAGCGCCTGAAGACGACTGCACTAAGTACACTGGTAAATGGCAGAATCTAAGATGGCTGCCGCTATTTATAGGGCTGTGACATCACATGGCTGGCTGCTGATTGGCTGCATGCATGGCATTATGGGTGATCCCGCCTTCCCAGAGTTCCTTTCTCCATGTCCTCACACGTGCAGCAGCCATTTTAGGAAAAAATGCAATTCATTACCACGAAGCGCGAGGAAATTCGGATTCGGTGCTAATCTAATTTTGAAATTCGGATAAAATTTCACTTCGTCAGCTTCGATTCGCTCATCTCTAATTGCAATATTTACACGTATTCTGTGTTTTGTACCCTCTCCTGTTTTTGGCTTCCAAATCAGGAGCAAATCCTGATGCAAAATAGTGATGGTGTGATAGAAGCCTCATGCTCAATTTTCATGAGGTTTTCGCTATTTGCCTCTGAAATAGTTTTAAATCAGATGTAAAATAAGTCCTGCATGCAGGACTTTAATGGCCTCTATGACACGGTCAGTATTTATTTTTTTGCAGGCCAAAAAACAGGAATGGGTTAAAAACAGAGATGACACATGATGGTAATATTTGCATGTCTTCTGTGTTGTGGGCCCACTCCTGCTTTTGGCTTCCAAATCATGAGCAAATCCTGATGCAAAATACTGACCGTGTGATAGCGGCCTTATGGATGCTCCAAAGACAGGATGGTGTTTTTCATTTTTCAGTTCTTCTGACAGATCAGAAGTAGGGTAAAAAAAACAGTGATGTCAACAAGTTCAAACAGGGACACTAGTGGTATAGTGGGGAGGGTGGCAACCACATGAGGAGTCAATGTAGTGGCCCAGTCACAGGGAGATTTGGGTGGCAACATCATGAGGAGTCAACATAAGGGTCCCATCACAGTGTGGGGATTGTGGCAACAGCATAAGGAGTCAACGTAGTGGCCCAGTCACAGAGAGATTAGGGTGGCAACAGCATGAGCAGTCAACATGGTGGTCCTATCACAGAATGGTGAGGGAAGCAACAGCATGAGGAGTCAACATAGTGGCCCAGTCACAGTGTAGTGAGGGTGGCAACAGCATGAGGAGTAAAAAAGGGGCTCCATCAAGGAGTGAGGAGGGTGGCAACAGCATGATGAGTCAACATAGTGGCCCTGTCACAGAGTGGGGAGGTGGGGGGCAACAGCAGTGGCAGAAACAGCAAAAGATAGTGGCAGTAGGAGAAAATGGCAGCAGAGGCAGCAGGTGTGTGGCACCAGGCATGTGGCAGCATCAGAATAGCAGCTGAAGTAACAAGCCATTTTTCACAATGTTTTGGTATGGCATCCAGAATTATCTAGCCTGATACATCAGGCGGTGGCATGTGAAAATCCTGGCTGATCCATGTCTGATTCATCTGTAGAAAGGTTAGTCTCTCAACACTTTATGAATGGCGATGTCACGTTCGGGTGTGGGAGGGAACCACCACACCGAACATAGGAGGGAAAGGGGTGAGGTAATAAGGCCTGAAAGCTAGGGAAAGGAGATGGAGACTTCCTAGTAAAACTCTAATCAAAATCCTGACTAACTACCAGTATAAACAAACCCCAGAGGTAGGTGAGTTCATACCCAGGAATACCTAATGTCCTAACTCAGCCTATAGGACCGTGGTACTAATGTCAGGACTGAGACAACCTGTTCCTCCAAAAGGAAGGACAAACAGGAGTCTCCCTCAGGCCCTAAAGGGAACCTGTCATCAACTTTATGCTGCCCATACTAACAGCAGTATAAAGTAGAGACAGGTGAGCTGATTTCAGCGGTCTGTCATTTAAAAGTTAAAAGTGGTTGCCGAAAAACCAACATCACAATCATGTCAGACTGGCCCTGGAAAAGAGTCCCGGACACCTGAGAAGGTTTTTCATAAATCTCTGCTCTCCCTGACCACCTGCTGATGACTGACAGGCTGCTACCTAGTTTTCTCCCTTTCTCTCTAAGTGAGAACTGCAAATCATCAGCAAATGGGTGAGAGTGCAGGTAGATTTTACTCTTTTCAAGGCCTGGGCTGCAACAATTATGATGCTTGTTCTCAGCAACCACTTATTTTTAGCTGATGAGTGACACACCGCTGAAATCAGAGCATTTATCACTATTTTATGCTGCCCTCAGTCAGATCAGCATAAAGTTGATGACAGGTTCCCTTTAATACAAATGACAGGGAAATGCAACACACAAAATAACCCAAACAAAATACAAAAGGGAAAGAAAACACTAAACTTCAAGTGCCTATGGCAGCACCAGGAACTCAGCCGAGATCCACACACCAGCTATCCACAACTCAAACTGAAGCTTTAAGCTAAATGCACATTATCAGGATTGTGTGCGGATTTTCCGTGCGGATTTGCGTGCGGAAAATCCGCACTGTAGGTCATGTACATTGTATTCTATGAGAATTTGAAATTCTCAGTGCACACGTTGCAGATTTTTTTCCGGCCGAATTTTTTATTGCGGTGCGGATTTTAAAATCCGCAGCATGTCAATTTATTTTATTTTTCATGACCGGATATCTTGCGGATTTTCTCCATTCACTTCAATGGAGAGGCTAAAATCCGGATGGTACACGCACACAGTGCGGATTCGCATGTATGTAATAGGAAGGGGAAATGATGTAATAAGGGGAGGAGAATCAGCCACCATTTTGTGTCTGTTCATTGCAGCAAGAGAAGGAAGCAAAAGAGAAAGTGGTGTTAACAAACCTGAAAATAGAGATGCCACATTGGTACCAAAGAATGAGACTGATTGTCCAGGTAAGTGCAATTTGTGTGCATGTATGTCTGCATGATGTTTGTATGTATTTTGTGCATGTATGAGACTGAAAATGTGTGATGCTGCAGGTATGGTGGTATGCGTGTCAGTACTTTTCAACTTTTGCAGCATTTGCATGGTTTTGTGCATGGATTTCAACATGCAATTTATTATAGTTATGTTGTGTTTCCATTATTATTTTATCATCTCCTCATCTCCAGGTGGAGTCGCAACCCATTTTATGGGATGCAGCAGAAGAGGGATACTGTGATCGTAACCAAACTAAAATGCCTGGACCCTTGTATGCTGAAGTAATTGGTAAGTAATATTATTTAAAGGCGTTATCCACTTTATTTAAACCTAAGATCTATCCTCTGGATATATAATTAGATTCTGATAGGCCGGGGTCCGACACCCGGGACCCACTGCCGATCAGCAGTTTAAGAAGGCAGCAGCGCTGGCAGTAGCGCCTCAGCCTTCTCGCAGTTTACCGCAGGCCCAGTGACGTCGCAACTACTATCACTGCCCTGGGCGTGGCTAAGCTCCATTCAAGGAAACAGAGCTTATCCGCACCCAGTCTAGTGATACTAGTCGCGACGTCACTGGGCCTGCGGTAAACTGCGAGAAGGCTGAGGCGCTACTGCCAGCGCCGCTGCCTTCTCAAACTGCTGATCGGCAGTGGGTCCCGGGTGTCGGACCCCGGCCTATCAGAATCCAATTATATATCCAGAGGATTGATCTTAGGTTTAAATAAAGTTGAGAACTCTGAAATTTTATGTAAGAACACCCAGTAAAACATATATATGTCTGTACTCTAGTTAAGGATGTGAAAAATCGGTGGCGGACAGTCAGAGACCGGTTCAAAAAATGGCTTAACAAGGTTGAGCAGAGTGGGTCTTCCCCTACCAATAAAAAGTGCCCATATTACGACGAATTGCAGTTTCTGCTTACTAGTCGTGAACTTAGACCGTAAGTAGTATTTTTCAGTTTAAAATGTGTAATAATTAGCCCCCCCCTGTGAAATCAATTTTATTAATTATTTTTTTTTTTTAATAAAGGTCTGAAGGAAACATTCCAGTATCTAGGCAGACATCAGCTGAGGAATCTGAAGAGACATCAGCGGTTGTGGACACCCAAGATTCTTCAATAATTGAAACTTCTGAAGACCACACTTCGCAATCTTCATCACAGGCTGCTTCACAATAGCACGAAAGCAATATATCAAACACTCTGGTGGCTCCTCGGCGGGTAAACCGTAGGCGCAATAGAAGCTCTACTCAGCCATCGGTTGAGATTGAGGCTCTTTCAATGATCCAGAGGGTGGAGAAGGAGGATGAATTTGACCACATTGGAGTGTCACTTGCAAATCGGATTCGCAGTTTACCTAAGCAACGGCAACCATCTTTTATGGCAGCCATGTATACGCTGTTAGATGCTTATGAAAACCCATCACCAATAGCCAGTGTATCTGCAATCGTAACTGCGATTCAACAGAACTGTCGTCCTCCTCCTCCTCCAACTGAATACTCCAATGTGCGTCATTCTCATCCTCCTCCTCCACTTAACCCACAGAGTCAACCATATGGTATTAATTCGCATGCTAATGCACATTCGGCAAATTATCATCCTGCCAATGTTCCATATTCATCATCTTACATGTCCTACCTCCAAATGACTCCCCCTCCATGTACCTCAAGTCAGTCATCATATGTAAATTCCACTCCCTCCACCGGAAGTTCAAACAGCTCCGAGTATACCACACGTCCTCATCTACTTAATTTGGAGTAAAGTAGTTTGGGGGATAGTTTGCTATTGAGGTTCTCTGGGTACACCTGCATCCCCAAGTGGTGGTCCGCTGCTCGGTGTCCTGTTGCTGCCCCTCCTGGGTTAATATAAACTGGGATTAGGTATCGCTACTATTTTAGCGGTAATCGGGGGACCCAGCGCTGGAGGATGGACACAATAGTGATCTTAAAAATAATGGCCCTGTGGTTCTCTTTTTATTTGGAGAATAACGATCTCACTTGTATAGTTTATCTCTTCTATCAACATTAAGTTACAGGTTTAAGTATGCTCCAATAGATCTGTTCATGAAGTCAGTAACCTGTCCGTAGGGTTTTTGTTGAGCTCAACACAACCCTATGGGCAGGAAACTAAATGTATGAACTGATATCTTTGAGCATACTTATTTGAAGCTGTAAATTTGCAGTGTTGACAGATGAGATAATAGTGATATCATTCACCATATTAAAAGAGAACTACAGGCCCTTAAAATAAGATCACTATTGTGTTCTTTATCCTGCGCTGGTGCCCCATACTGCTAATAGTATTGATACCTAATCCCAGTTTATTTTTTGTTAAAATTTTGTTTTCAAAAGTTCATGTTGAAAATGTCTTCAGAAGGGGTTATCTGGCTTCAGAGCTTAACCTGGACATACCAAAATTTTCACCCAGGCAGCAGCCACCCTGGCAGGAGCTTCGGAGCAGTTTATGCTAAGATGCTCTCTTTTGCACTGTGCTACATTGCGTGGATCAAAGACATTATTACAAGCTCCGGTCACGTCCGAAGCTCTCCAAGGGACTGCCAGGGAGACAGTTTACGTGATATTACCATGCGGGATGTTGCCTGGCCCTGCAGGATGTTTTGTGTGGCAAAGGAGATCATCGGAGCAAGAATAGCTCCGATGCTCAATTCTGGGGTTCTGTCAGGGTGGAAACGGAGGTATATCCAGGTTCAGCTATGAAACGGCAAAAAAACATTTTCGGTAATATGTTAAATTGAAAGTTAATTTCACAATTGAATATATTATTTTGTAAATGTAACACTAAAGTGAAATGTGTTTATACTCCAAAAAAGTTCCGCCACCTGTTCTTGTGAAAGCACTTTATTGTCGCAACACTTTGCACTATTTTGAAATGGTAGTTTATTATCCAAAAAATTATAAATTTGAAGATACTGCACTCTATAATCGCAGGACATAATATCCCCACCTCCTAGTACAAAAGCACACCACAAACTCAGTAAACTGTGCGTTACCTGGTGGATGGGCTTCATATATCACATGGGGTGCGGTGGGTGATCCTTGGATGTTGCAGGCACAGGTCGGGTGCTATTAGAACGCAGAGTCACGCCCCAGCCGTTGGCGAGGCTCTTGAAACCCTACAGTGGTTTGCACTCGCACGGAGCGAGAGTGACATCACTGCTATGACTACGGAGAGTCACAGGTACCACAAGACGTCTCTACGCGTTTCGGATAGATTCTCTATCCTTCATCAGGAAGATTGATGACTAATCCTGCATATTCCCCCTTCCTTATATGTGCCTGTTGAATCAGCGGGGATTTGGCAGGCACATATAATAAAGGGGGAATATGCTGGATTAGTCATCCATCTTTCCTGACGGATAGTGAAACTATCCGAAACGCGTAGAGACGTCTTGTGGTACCTGTGACTCTCCGTAGTCATAGCAGTGATGTCACTCTTGCTCCGTGCGAGTGCAAACCACTGTAGGGTTTCAAGAGCCTCGCCAACGGCTGGGGTGTGACTCTGCGTTCTAATAGCACCCGACCTGTGCCTGCAACATCCAAGGATCACCCACCGCACCCCATGTGATATATGAAGCCCATCCACCAGGTAACGCACAGTTTACTGAGTTTGTGGGTGCTTTTGAACTAGGAGGTTTGGATATTATGTCCTGCGATTTATACGAGTTAGAGTGCTGTATCTTTGATTTTATCATTGTCTTTGAGTTAGTGCGGCAGTTGTCTTTCGGTTCTGCCGCGATACTGCTGCTTTGTAGAGATGAGGAAGATATAGCGCTGCTGGTATATTTATTAAGAAGGTTATTTCAAAAATATGTTTTGCCATATTCTTTGATAATAAAAATATCCCTATCAAAACAATGATGTTTCTAATTTATCACTGAATTTTATTCAAAATGAATAAAAATGTTATATAACATTTTGTAACTTTTACTTACAAATTTCTAATGTCCTTGAATACCAGAAATTGTATTGCACATTTTGTTGTAAATGCACTTTATTGAAGCAATACTTTGTCTATTTTGTATTGGCAATTTTTTGAAAAGTAAATATTTTTTGAAAAATCTAAATTGTGTCTTGATTGATTTTAAGTATGTTAACATAATTTGATAATGACATTATATTATTGCGTTCTAAGTAGAGTACCACAGGACCTCTCTCAAGCCAGCAATTGCACATGCTGCCTTGAGAGAGGTTGTTATCAAATATGATGAACGTTACTAACTACATAACCGTTTGCCTTTACATTTTTACATAACCACAGACACTGGATAGATAAATTACAATTATTTTAATTGGATATAATCAATTAACATGTGAATACTTGAAAAAAAGAAAACAAAAAGGTTTGCTGCAACTTCAAAAAGTCTGCTGGCTTCCATGGAAAGGTCAGGAGCCTCAAGACTGAGAAGATGAAATCTGCTGGACGGCCTGCACACCACCAACACAGTAGAATTGCCAGGGCACGGCACCTTCAGGAGTCAAGAAGTAGTCAGCAAAGGTATCTCGTACACGGACACCCAAATTGGTTGGACGTCCTTGGCCCCAGTTGATTGCAGTGTTAATAACTGGTAGCTGTGACTCCATGTCTATGTCTTGAGAATATTCTCGAGCATAGTTGTGGAGTACACAGCATGCCTTAATCACTGAATCAACTGTGGCTGGGTCTAATTGAATTGTTGTGGTAAAGACCCTCCACTGACTGACCATGATTCCAAAGGTGCATTCCACGAGTCTTCGTGCCCGACTCAGCCTAAAATTAAAAATCCTCTTCCGGGCATTAAGTCCTCTTTGTGGGTATGGGCGCAGAAGGTTTGGCATAAGAGGAAAAGCCTCATCTGATACAATCACAAATGGGACTGAATGCGTGGTTCCAGGAAGTGGTTGAGGTGCCGGGAGCGAAACACAATCTCAAAGAATTTGCAGTCCAATCTGTGAGGTCCTCAACACCCGTGAGTCCCCAGTGCTGCCGTAGGCACCTACATCAATGGCAACAAATTTGTAGTGTGCATCAGCCACCGCCATCAACACCACAGAAAAATACTTCTTGTAATTAAAGAATCGTGACCCTGAGTGTGGTGGCTGCTGAACACGTACATGTTTACCATCCACTGCGCCTATGCAGTTTGGGAAATTGGCAACATTTTGAAAGCCCACTGCGACCTGACGCCATGTCTCTTCGGTAGGTGGAGGCATCACTATGGGCTGCAATTTCAGCCAGATTGCATTGCATGTGCACCTCACAATTTTGGAGATGGTTGAGTGGCCAACCCGAAATTGGAGATGCAGGGATGCAAAGCTCTCTCCTGTGGCCAAATATCTGAAAGATAAAATAAAATAAAAATTAGTTTATTTGCCTCATACACTTTGTTCAGTTTTGGTGTCAATAGATGCTACCCCAGCCTAAAATAATTTTAAAACTTACCGCAAGGTGATGAGCAGCCGTTCCTCAGCAGAGATTGCCTTTCTCATTACAGTATTTTGATAGGTCAATTCTGGTCTCACAATTGACAACAAGCGATCAAATCCGTCAATTGGTATACGACAAAAAGATATAAATTTCTCAGGGTAACTAAAACAGATCAAAAAAGGGGTATATCATTACTATGCTACTATTCTGGCCATGTATAACTTTTGCCTGCTTGAATAAACCTCACAGATCAAAGAGATTTGAGTAATTATATAATAATATACATACCGTCGTAAATCTCGATACAGTACACAGAAGTGTCCTTTCTCTTCGTGTTGAATAAGAAGCGGATGGACCCACATTCTTCGCCTCTGTCTGGCTTGATGCTGATGAAAGTTTTATAAATTAATGCCCACATTATTTGTCATATCAATACACTACATCTAGTGATTTACTTACCTCTCTTTGGCGACGACGTCTCAAAATAAAGATGACTGTTTGCATTAAGAGTCGCAGATATGGTTTCCGTAGGTGCAGAGGTTTAATGTTAGCATTATTATCCATTTCTCACTCTGCAAAACTGACAATGTGCTATACAATTGTACTAAAATGGAGTATGCTGAAGAAGTAGGACGGGACTAGATGATGTCACAGGAAATGATGTTAAAAAAGGGTGTATTTTTGTTCTGGAGAGATGTTGAAAAAAATCTGCATGCAAATCTGCATGCAAATCCGCATGCGAATCCGCACCAATTGATGCGGATTAACCGCACGGAATTTCCTGTGAACACCCTGCGGATTTCAGTGCGGATTTTCCGCACATGAATCCTGATCGTGTGCATGTACCCTTAAACTGCATAGTATAGTGGCAGAAACAACAATAAATAGAGAAGGTTAAAAAAACATAATAGCCACACCTGGGGAAAGAAGGTGTGGCAAGCACCAGAAACAACACGGGCGTCATTTGATCCAAACAGAAAACATGTCAGATCAAACCACGTGTTGCCAGTCTCACTGATCTCCTGTCACCTGTCGTGGGAACGTCTGTGACAGGCGAGTTCTCTGTGAGGTAACTAGGCCTTCCCCCGAACACCCGCTCTGATGCCACACTACTGGCCCGGCAGGAAAGCTTGTTCAGTGCAAACTCGCCAGTTGCGGCCACAAATTAAGTTTGGCTGCCCAGAAGTCCAGGGGATCTTGGTCAGACTGTCATGAGGATGGGCGATGGCGCACATACAGTAGGTAGCGACAAACTGACTACATAGGATGCCTCGATGGTAGGACTACATAAGATGCCTCCCACTCAGCAGGTGGAAAAAAGACCCCCATTTTGGACCAGTAGCGAGGGTCTAACATGGTGGAGACCCATTAGTCATCCCTCTGCTAAGTAGTGATTGTGGCGAAACCAACCTCGCCACTGTGTTTTGAAGGGGCCTGGCTACCAGCCTCTTGCCTCAAGATTATGGCCCATACTAACTTTAAAGGAGAAGACAGACCGGCCACACAGCTTAAATCTGTGGAACTGTTTTGGGCAGGAAAGCCATGCTTGCGGTCGGCCAAATGTGACTTCCATGGAATTCAGGAACCCCTGCTCGGATCTGGGTGATTTTTGGATATGTTGTTCACCCAGATCAGAGCTATCCATGGATGTATACATTATGGGGATATGTGGGGTTTGGAGTTGTGTGACAGACATATCTGTCTTTGGAATTGTATTGTATGTTATGTGAGGGTACCCAGATAGCTAATTTTATTGTATTCGTGTAGTCTGAGTGCCATTCACCTAATAATATGCACTCAGACTTGAGCTATCTGGGGATATGTTAAATGTCTGTGTTTACTGTAAGGGTTGTGACATTGTGTGTTTAAATGGTGATTTCTGTCCTGTTGTCCCCACAGATGGGGACCTGCAGAGATAATTTAATTACTTCTCGGGTGTCTCCAGGGCAGAGAGGAGGAAACATTGATGCATTGTGGGGATGTATTGTGTCTGTGTATCCTGAATTGCTGCATATCTGTCCTGTGTCACAGTCTTCCATCTGGTCCCCTAGGGGAGTGTCCACCAGATGGGGACCTGCATAAATACGGGCGGGTAGCCCTCAATAAAGAGTTCTTGTTTTTACCCTTTACCAAGTTGAGGCTGGTGTTTGGGTAACTGATCGACAGCTGGGGGATTGCTATACGCTGAAGATTTGCTATACTCCCCTGGCATAACTACTAGCTCTTGTAAGAGCTGTTCCTGCTCTCTGGATTAAGGAGAGGTTCACCCACTGGAGCCTGGAGCCTTGTCATAGGTCCAAAGTGGGTAGGAGACGGTGAGACCTCAACCAAGCTTCGGCGGTTCGTGGGGTCTGCAGTGCTTACGGGAAGCACTAGGAGCATCTATCAACGGAGGTACCCGGTCAGGGTGCCAGGAGATCCGTTACAGTGATAATACGGTTGTCGCTATGCAAGCAACTCAGCATGCATATGGCCATTTGCGCAAGGGATTCAGAGGGACTCCCTGCCTCCATCTCCACTACATACGTTGTGTGTCTGGGTCATCTGCCTGGTCTTCCTTATCGCCCTCCAGATCCTCCTGCTCCTCTCCTGCCACTTGTGCAAATAACCACTCATTTCTGTATACATTGCTTGTGCGTGAATGTCCTCCTCCTCCTCCTCTGACAGTTCAGCCCCGATAAGGCTCAGGTGGCCGTGAGATGTAGGCACCACGTCTCCTGTTCCCTGGCCAGCCAGATTTATCAGCATCTGCTCCAAGAAGTGAAGCAGTGGAATGACATCATCAATCCCGTAGTTCTGGCGACTAACAAAGAAAGTGGCCTCCTCAAAGGGCCTGGGCAAATGGCAGATGTTACGCATTAGCTGCCACTGGCGAATGTCGACGTTACACAGGGGAGTACTCCTGTCTGCCTGGATCATCAAGAAATCGTTCACGGCATTCCTCTGCTCATATAGTTGGTCGAACATGTGGAGGGTGGAGTTCCAATGGGTGGAAACGTCACATATGAGGCATTGTTGGGGGAATGCTATTCTGCCTTTGCAGCTCAAGGAGGGTGTCTTTAGCAGTGTAAGAGTGGCAGAAGTGCATGCACCTTGTCCTGCAGGGGCTCATGGATCATCCCTCCTTGATGCAGTACCGACACAATGTTCTTCCAGTTATCAGTGTCCATGGTTCCGATCTTCAGTTGGTGAGGAGATTTGATATCCTCTTGAAGGACACAGAGCAGTTCCTCCCTGGTGTTACTCAGTTTGCCCAGGCAAATAAGGCGCAGGACACGTGACTTGTGATGGACGAACATCTGTCGGGACGGTTCGCGAACGCGATCAAATGTTCGTGAACCGCAAGTTTGCGGCAGGTGCCTTTCATTTTAATGGCAGGCGAACCTGAAAAACCTTCAGCTCATATTTGCAGCCAAGAAATAATTACTAGAAGTGCACAAATAGTCCCACAACATGGACAGTGACATACCAGATGTATTATTCGAATTTGCAATCTCAATTCATAATTTTTTTCAATGCAAAATATCGGCAATATAATTTTTGCGTACGCGTATGCGCAAATGCACTATACAGTACCCAAATGCACTATAAAGAAAGTATATTGGTATATAGCCCCCCGCTTCAATCTGTTTTTTGGGGGGGTGACTGGTATATCACACCAGTAGAAATTATTTGTTACCATAACGCTTGTCCATCTATATACCTGCAGTGTCGCAGCAGAACTGCACACAACTGCCGCACAATACAAATGCACTATAATATACTTTCTAACATAGAAAGAATATTATAACATTATACAAAGAAGGCAATCCATTAGAATATACATAAAGATAAAAGGGTCCATTCACACGTCCGTAAGTGTTTTGCGGATCCGCATAAACACGGACACCGGCAATGTGCATTCCGCAATTTGCAGACCGCAAATCGCGAGCACTATAATAGTAAATGCCTAATCTTGTCTGAATAGGACATGTTCTATTTTTTGGCGGAAACGGAAGCACGGATGCAGAAGTGCAGATCCGCAAATGCGGATGCGGACAGCACATTCCAGCCCCATTGAAAATGAATGGGTCTGCACCCGTTCCACAAAATTGTGGAACGGATGCGGACCCATTTTGCGGACGTGTGAATGGAAAAGATATCCCTCAAAATGAAAATAAATTAAATTATTAAAGTTAAGCAAAAAGCCTAGATGTGGTAGGCAATAACAAGTGCTCGGCGGCACTAAATCAGGTGCTCGGCGGCACCAAATCAGAAACCATATGTCCTACCTCAATCCAGGGGGTTCCAGTGCACATCCATGAATCCCGGAGGGAAAGCAAAAAACATCTATCCCTGGGCTAGATGATGATGTGGTATTGAAGGACAGGGTGGGCAAAGAACTGTCCCTGATATTGCCCTACAGGGGGGTGCTATTCTGGCCCTGATAGCCTAACCACAGACCACTCGCCCTGATAAGAGCGACCCCGTCTGGAACCTTACCCTATATAAAAATGGCCCTAGTAAGCCCCTAGCCCACTGACTTCCAGGTAATCACTATATAGATCTATGTGTTTTTGACTCATTATAAAAGTATATTATAAGTATATCGCACCCCTCTGTGTATCACACCTATCGATAGCACACCTATACCAGTCCTTAAAAGGACTTTTGTGGCCCTATTAGCTAGCGTTTGGTGTCCCTAACAGCCTGTCCCTGCTCCACACAGCAACCTCTCCCTACACTGGCAAAACACTGAATGTAAAATGGCGTCCAGATCAGGTTTATTTATAAGGTAGGGGGTATGTCCATGTGTTGAAACATCTCAATTGGCAGTCCTGTACCACCTGATGGATGTGTTATGGGTCAAAGTACTTCACAATGTAAAAGAATATGGCGGGCGTAAATATCTCCATATGTTCGCATGTTTGGCGAATCGCGAACACGCAAAGTTCACCGCGAAACGACCGCCGGGCGAACCGCAAGGCCATCTCTACATGTGACACCGCCGTGCTCTGAATGTGATATGCTGGAGGACCACTCCAAATTGTGCCTACAGTGGTGGCTGAGGACAAGGTTGAGGATGAGGAGGCAGAGGAGGACACTGGCGCAGGAATTACAGCTTGAGAACATGGAGGCAGAATTGCAGTCACCTGGCTGGTGTGGCTGGGCAGAAACCTCATTTACCAAGTGGGCTATAAAGGACAGATATTGTCCTTGACCATAGTTACAGCTCTACACGGCGGTGCTGCCGTGAACCTTACCAAACACCGACAGGCTCAAGCACTGGACCACCTTCTGTTCAACATACGTGTCAGGGCTCGTACAGCATTCTTGGAGAAGTAAGCACGTTGTCTTTTTGCAATTGTCTCGGTGATCAATTGCTGGCGAAATGAGTGACGAGGAGTAGGAGGAGGATCATCAGGACCAGTAGATCATGGGAAGTAAACACAGCTCCCTTTTGCTGAGGTGGTGGAGCCTTGACTGCTGGAAAAGGGTTGCGGGCCGCTAGGAGATGTTGTTATATTAGTGCAACAGTTTTCCCACGCCACTTTATGGTGACGCTGCATGTATTGACGCAGGGTCGTAGTGCCAACATTGGTACCATGGCCACGCTTCACCTTCTGCCCACAGATTCTACATACCCCACGATGATGTCCTCCGGCAACTTACTGGAAAAATTGCCACACCGGCGAAAATTGTATTTTACCCACACCACTCTGTGCTGACTGCCTGCATGTTGTTTCTGGACAGGTAGGCTTCTGGGTAGCAGACTGTCTATCCTTGACACATTTGGCTCCAGATCTCACACTGCTGCCACCCTGCTGACTAATGGCCTCACTTGCACCCTGCTGGCTCACCCGCTGTCTCACACGCAAGCTGCCACCCTCACCCTTTGATGATGATGAATCCCCCTTTTCATTCGGCTCCCATCATGTGATCGGCTACATCATCATCCACTACTGAGTACAATAAAGGAATTCAAGAGGGGCCTGGATGTGTTTCTGGAGCGTAATAATATTACAGGCTATAGCTACTAGAGAGGGGTCGTTGATCCAGGGAGTTATTCTGATTGCCTGATTGGAGTCGGGAAGGAATTTTTTATTCCCCTAAAGTGAGGAAAATTGGCTTCTACCTCACAGTTTTTTTTTGCCTTCCTCTGGATCAACTTGCAGGATAACAGGCTGAACTGGATGGACAAATGTCTTTTTTCGGCCTTATGTACTATGTTACTATGTTACTATATTACTGTCTGCATATCACTGATGACACCTTCAACAGTATCATGGCCTCATGCCTGACCGCTTGTAACAACTGCTCCCACGTGACTCTCATCATCGCTACTTACCCACCTACAGGAGGAGCAGCAGATCTCTCCTCCAAATCTTCGCTGAGTAGTAGCTGCTGACTGTCCTTAATAAGCTCATCCTCGCTGAAAAGTGGAACAAAGCCAGCAGAATACAATACTTCCTAAGTAGAAGGAACATAAAAAGAAAGAGGCAAGTTCAGGACAGGTGGAGGCACAGAGCTTGTTCCTGGGCTATTCCAACAAAGCGTGGGGTTAGAGAAACCCACCAACTCCTGACTGGGAGTGTCTGATGTCAGTTGAGATGATGTTGAAGACCAAGTCAACCAATCAAAGACAGCTGGGTTGCTAGTCAAAACACGGCCGCTGGATGACACTGTGTTGCAATCCTACAGGCTCACCTGAGTCAGAGGACAGCTGGCTGGAGGTGGAGCCCAGTGGCAAGGACCGCAGGCAGGTTGTAGTTGCAGGAAGTCAGGCAGAGGCATAATCGGTTAGCAGGCGGTGGGTCAGGGCAGGCGGCAGTGAGCGTGGTCAGACAATCCGGATCGGGAACGGTGGAAGCAGTTCAGTTGGTAGGGACAAGCAGAAGAGTAGTCGGGGACAATTCCAAGGTCGGCAGCAGTCAAGTTGGTAGCAGTAGCAACAGAGGAACAGCAGTAGATGCAGCAGGATCAAGTCCAGAAGAACAATAACCAGCAGGGATCTGGTGCAAGAGGCTGGGCTTATAAAGAGGAAGTAGCAGGTGCAAGGAATCACAGAGATTAACAAGGCAAGGCTGGAACAAGGTAGATCAAAGAGTTCAGTAGAAGGAAATGTCCAGAAGGGTTGGTAGTCTATTGGCTAGAGCTACTGCCTGGGACATGGCTGGTCACTGGTTTGAATCCTGACAGTACTCCCCCCCTTCCAAGGTGACCTCCGGGCACCGCAGGTAATGGTTTATCGGGATGTCTTTGGTGGAAAGATTTTACCAGTCTGGGAGCATGGACATTTTCCTCCTGCTCCCAGGAGTTATCCTCGGGGGAATAGCCCTTCCACCCAACTAGATACTGCAGCCTTCCACGGTGGAGTCTGGAGTCAAGGATCTTGGCCACAGTGTATTCCTCCTGGTCTTGTACTCTTACCGGAGGAGGAGGAGGGGGGTGGCGGCCTGGGAAAGTGTTCTCAACATGTGGTTTCAGGAGAGAGCAGTGGAAAACCGGGTGCACTCGGATGGAGTCGGGAAGGTCGAGTCGGAAGGTGACTTCGTTGATTCGAGCCGTGATCCGGAAAGGACCCATGTATTTTTGGCCCAACTTCCGGGAGGGAACCTTTGGGCTTAGGTTTCTGGTGGAGAGCCACACCTTGTCCCCTACCTGGAATTCCGGAGCGGGTTTGCGGTGTTTATCCGCTGCCTGCTTGAAGCAGCTCTGGGCTCTATGTAGATTGTCCCGAATATTTTCCTGTGCCTGTTGTAGACTTGCAAGACGTTCGGCCACAGCTGGGACGGTGGTGGAAATGGGCAAGTGAGGGATGAAGGTTGGGTGTAGGCCGGTGTTAGCGTAGAACGGGCTGTATTGGGTAGACCTGTGCTCCGCATTGTTATAGGCGAACTCGGCCGTAGAGAGGTGGTCCAGCCAGTCGTCCTGCAGATGGGTGACGAAACAGCGCAAATACTGCTCGAGGGTTTGATTCGTTCTCTCGGTCTGCCCATTGGATTGGGGGTGGAACGCAGAAGACAGGTTCACCTTGATCCCAAGGGCTTGACAGAAGTTTCTCCAGAACCTGGAAGTGAACTGTACTCCCCGATCCAAAACAACATTGTCCGGGGCCCCATGTAGCCTAAAAACCTCTCGGAGTACGAGATCGGCCGTCTGTTTGGCGGTAGGTAGGCCCTTGCAGGGGATGAAGTGGGCCATTTTGGTGAGACGGTCGGCGACGACCAGAACGGGGTTCATGCCTTTGGAGGGAGGAAGTTCCACAATAAAGTCCATGGAGATTGAACCCCAGGGGCGGGAGGGAACCGGGAGTGGACATAGCAAGCCCACGGGGGAGGAGCGGGGGGTCTTGTTGCGGGCGCACGTCGTGCATGAGGAGACAAACCTCTCGGTATCTTTTCTGTAAGTTGGCCACCAGAAGAAACGGGAGAGGAGCTCCTGGGTCCTTCTGATACCCAGATGGCCGGCCGGTTTGGAATCGTGGTTGAGTTTAAGTACGTCAAGTCGTGCAGATTCTGGTACGTACAACTGCTGATCCCGGTACAACCAGTAGCCACCCTTGAGAGTAAGGTTTACAGCTCCAGGTGGGTAGGTGAGGAGGTGATCGTTCTCATACCCTTCCTTGAGGGAACCCAGGAGTTCCCTCAAGTAGGTGGCTCCTATGATGCTTCTGTCGGGAAGGATACCGGCCGGAGCCTCATTGATCTGAGAGGGTTCAGAGAACATCCTTAGGAGAGCATCCGCTTTGCCGTTCTTCGACCCAGGGCGATAGGAGATAACAAAATTGAATCTGGAGAAAAACAGACTCCACCTGGCCTGTCTGGCGGTGAGTCTCTTGGCGCTGCGGATAAACTCTAGGTTCCGGTGGTCAGTGTATACAGAGATGGGATTATGGGCCCCCTCCAGCAAGTGTCTCCACTCGGTGAAAGCGTCCTTGATTGCCAGCAGTTCCTTATTCCCGATGTCGGAATTCCGTTCAGCGGGGGACATCGGGCAGGAGAAGAAAGCGCAAGGGTGTAGGAGCATCTTTTCCCCTGAACGTTGAGACAGAATTGCGCCCACCGCAGCGTCGGAGGCGTCCACCTCGACCGTAAATGGTAATTCAGGGTTTGGGTGGGCCAGGATCGGGGCAGAGGTGAAGAGGGACTTCAGTTTAGCAAAGGCCTCCTGTGCCTCCGGAGTCCACACGAAGGGGACAGTCTTTTTTGTTAGTTGAGTGATTGGGGCTATGATTTTCGAAAAGTTCCTGATGAACTTCCGATAAAAGTTTGCAAAACCTACAAACCTCTGGACCTCCTTTTCGTTCTTCGGGGCGGGCCACTCAGTCACGGCCTGGATCTTCCGGGGATCCATACTTAAGCACTCCGGTGAAATAAAATAGCCGAGGAATTGGGTGGAAGTCTGTTCAAATTCGCACTTCTCCAGTTTAATATAGAGAGACTGTTCACGGAGTTTCTGTAGCACCCTGCGGACATGCCCACGATGTTGTTCAGGGTCTTCTGAGAAAATCAAAATATCGTCCAGATATGCTACCACAAATTGGTCAAGCATGTCCCTGAGGACGTCGTTGATAAAATGTTGGAAGGTAGCAGGGGCATTGCAGAGGCCGAAAGTGACCATAGCGGGTTCCACTCGTCCCCCGGGCGAATTCGGACCAGGTTGTAGGCTCCTCGGAGATCGAGCTTAGTGAAGACTTTTGCCGCCCGAAGTCTCTCAAGGAGTTCAGAAATCAGGGGGAGAGGGTACCGGTTCTTCACAGTAACGTTGTTGAGCTTTCGATAATCTATGCAAGGGCGTAGAGAAGAGTCTTTTTTCTCCACGAAGAAGAAAGGGGCCCCTGCAGGGGATGTGGAAGGTCGGATAAAACCTTTTTTTAGATTTTCGTCTAAGTACTTTTTCAGGGCCTTTAGTTCCGGCTCGGAGAGGGAGTATATACTGCCGAAGGGTATTTCGGCTCCAGGTAGCAGCTCAATCGGGCAGTCATAAGGCCGGTGCGGGGGCAGTTTGTCTGCATTTCTCTTGTCACAGACATCCTGGAACTCCAGATATTGAGGGGGTAAAAGCTCCTTGGTGGATAGTCCGAATATGGTAGGCTCTTCGGGCGGAGAAGGGACGGATTCACGTTAACAGTTCTGAGAACAAAATTCTGAGCGGAACCGTATGCAGCGGGCATCCCAGTCCACCGAGGGGTTGTGGGTTTCCAACCAAGGGATGCCTAGGATCACCGGAAACTTAGGGGAGGTGATCAGGGAGAAGTGAATGGTTTCCTGATGATCGGGTTTGACGAGAAGTTGAAGATCAGCGGTCTGGTGCGTAACCGGCCCAGAAGAGAGCGGGGTCCCATCGACGGTTTCCAGATCGAGGGGGGCTGCCCTGGTTACCAGTGGTATGTTGTTCTCATGGGCGAAGGTCAAGTCCATGAAATTTCCGCCGGCCCCCGAGTCAAGCATTGCGGAGCAGGGAAGCTGTCGTTCCCCAATGGTGATAAGGATGGGAACAATGAAGTGGGACCCGGTACCTGTAGTGTCCATTGTTTCAGAGGCCAAGGGTGAAATTGTAGCTTGTTGTAATTCCCGTAATTCAGTGACAGCAATGGTTCGGCAAGTCTTATTGGGGCACCTAATAGCGAAGTGCCCTGGCTCGCCACAGTAAAGGCAGAGGCCCGCGGCCAGTCGTCTCTCCTTTTCAGCAGCCGATAGAGTCTTGCGCAGTGTGTCGACCTGCATCGGTTCGGTGGAGGGTTGGTGAGCCGGCTGAGTCATTGGAGTGAAAGGGTACGCGGGCCTGTTATCTAAGGACCAGAGTCTTTCTCTCCTTCTTTCCGCGAGTCTCCGGTCAATTCGGATGCACAGTTGGACGAAGTCATCCAGATCGTCTGGGGCGTCTACCCTGGCGAGCTCATCCTTTAAAAGTTCGGAGAGTCCGCGGCGAAATTGACTTTTCTGAACAGCGGGGTTCCAGGTGGTGTCCGTGACCCAGCGGCGGAACTCGGAGGTATACTCGGCTACAGAGCGTCTTCCCTGCCGTAGACTGTGCAGCCTAGCCTCGGCAGTCGCGCAGCGGTTAGGGTCGTCGAAGACTTGGCTCATGGCTGCGGTGAAGTTGTCTAGATTATTTAATAAGGGACTGTGGGACTCCACATATGGGGATGCCCATGCCAGGGCCTCGTCAGTTAGAAGGTTAATGATGAACAGGATCTTCTTTCTGTCCGAGGAAAAGGAGCCCGGCTGCATCTGAAAGTAGATACGGCACTGGTTGAGGAACCCCCGAAACTGGCTCCGATCGCCGTTAAACTTTGACGGGAGAGGCATGCGGGAGTCTGTGACCGCGCCGCGTACGTCCAGTAGTTGACGCTGTAAGTCGATAATTTACCTCTGTTGGCTCTGGATTGCGCCTTGTAGTTGAGCCATTTCCTTTTGGGCAGAGGTGCCAAACTCCTGAAGTTCGGAGACTTGTTTGCGCAGGGTGGCCATCGCCGACTCCATTTTTGGGCTGGTTATTCTGTTGCAATCCTACAGGCTCACCTGAGTCAGAGGACAGCTGGCTGGAGGTGGAGCCCAGTGGCAAGGACCGCAGGCAGTTTGTAGTTGCAGGAAGTCAGGCAGAGGCGTAATCGGTTAGCAGGCGGTGGGTCAGGGCAGGCGGCAGTGAGCGTGGTCAGACAATCCGGATCGGGAATGGTGGAAGCAGTTTAGTTGGTAGGGACAAGCAGAAGAGTAGTCGGGGACAATTCCAAGGTCGGCAGCAGTCAAGTTGGTAGCAGTAGCAACAGAGGAACAGCAGTAGATGCAGCAGGATCAAGTCCAGAAGAACAATAACCAGCAGGGATCTGGTGCAAGAGGCTGGGCTTATAAAGAGGAAGTAGCAGGTGCAAGGAATCACAGAGATTAACAAGGCAAGGCTGTAACAAGGTAGATCAAAGAGTTCAGTAGAAGGAAATGTCCAGAAGGGTTGGTAGTCTAGTGGCTAGAGCTACTGCCTGGGACATGGCTGGTCACTGGTTCGAATCCTGACACACTGGCATCTCTGGTCTGTTGCTGCGACTGCTGCTACTACCCCCCTCCTTCTTCTGCCAGCTCCAGAAACATTTTTGCCACTGACCGTTCCCTTGGAAGGCCCTGGCACCTGTCTGTTGGACATACTGTACAGTAACTGTAAGTGTAAAATAGAATTTAGAATTAGACTCCTTTTTCATGCAAATTAGAGAATCAAGGCCTAATGGAATTAATTATGTAAAAAACAATGTGAACAACCTAAAAGCAATAGTATTAGACTGCTATTTCACCCCAATTATAGAAACAAGGCCTAGTGGAACTACTTATGTAAAAAAACAATGTGGACACTCCAATAGCAGTGGTATCAGAGTGCTATTTAACCTCAATTACAGAATCAAGTCCTAAGGGAATTAATTATGTATAAAACAATAGTATTAGACTGCTAGTTCACCCCAATTACAGAAACAAGGTCTGATGGAATTACTTATGTAAAAAACAATGTGGTAACCACAAAATAAGTAGTATTAGACTGCTATTTCACCCCAATTACAGAATCAAGGCCAAATGGAATTACTTATGTAAAAAATAATGTGGACACCCCAATGGCAGTGTTATCAAACCGCAATTTCACCACGATTACAGAATCAAGGCCTAAGAGAATTACTTATATATAAAACAATGTGAACACCCCAAATTCAGTAGTATTAGAACGCTATTTCACCCCAATTACATAAACACGGCCTACTGAAATGACTTACGTAAAAAACAATGTGGACATCCCAATAGCAGTAGTATCAGACCACTATTTCACCCCAATTACAGAATCAAAGCCTAATGGAATTACTTATGTATAAAACAATGTGAACAACCAAAAAGCAGTAGTATTAGAACGCTATTTCACCCAATTACAGAAACAAGGCCTAAAGGAATTACTTATGTAGAAAAAGAATTTGAACACCCCAGAATCAGTTGTATTAGAATGCTATTTCACCCCAATTACAGAATCAAGGCCTAATGGAATTGCTTATGTATTAAACAATTTTAACACCCCAAAATCAGTTGTATTAGAATGCTATTTCACCCCAATTACAGAATCAAGGCCTAATGGAATTACTTATGTATAAAACAATGTGAACAACCCAAAATCAGTAGTATTCAAATGCAATTTCACCTCAATTACAGAATCAAGGCCTAATTGGATTCCTTATCTCTAACACAAGGTGTAAAACCAAATACGTGAAAATATAGAGCTCTATTTCACCCCAATTACAGAATCAGGTCCTAGTGGAATTCCTTATCTATAACACAAGGTGTAAACCCAAATACGTGAAAAAAATATTTAGAGCGATTTTACACCCCAAGTACAGAATCAAGGCATTATAGAATTAAGTATGTATAAAACAATATGGACACCACAATAGCAGTAGTATTAGACAGCTTTTTCACCCCAGTTAGAATTGCTTATCTATTAACCTATTATTTTGTTCTATTAGCCCCTGCACTCTTCCTATGCTCTCTCTATATTGTGGATAATGTCTCTCTATGATCTCCCTATTATCTTCCAAAACTGTCCCTGTGCAGACCCTGAACTGTTCTAAACTAAAATTTTACAAATAAAGGCTTTCTTAATCACTGTCCCTAGCACCTATCACATCTCTCCCTGCACTACGTTCACAGTAAAATTATGGAGACTGGGCAGGATGAGGCTTTTTATAGGGCTGTGACATCACAGGGGCTGGCTATCTGCTGATTGGCTGGCTGTACTGAATTATTGCTGATCCCTCATTCCTGGGCTTTTCACTTTGTAACATGTGCAGCAGGCATTTTACAAAAAATTTGATTCGTTACCACTAGAGATGAGCGAATGTTTTCAAAATTAGATTCAGCTGCTTCACCGAATTTTACAAAAAAATTAGCTTTGTGACGAATTACTTAGTCGCGAAGCACACTTTTTTATAAGTAGCGGGTGCAATGACAGGGAGCTGCAATAATATCTAACACAGGACTGGAACTGTTACATAAATTTGAAGATTTTTATGTAGACATTTACTTTGAGATAACTTGTACAAGATAAAACATTTTAAATATTATTTTTTGTGACTGAAAAAAATCTAAGGAGTACAAAATCATTGTGACACTTATCTTGGGTGTTGTTAGCAGAGGGAAATTACAGGAAAGTGTTTGTAAACCAGGAATATGACAAATGGTAACATTTACATAGAAATGCACTTATTTCTGTCTTTGATGTAAAATGATCCATGCAAACAGCCTTTCATCCGCTGTTCAATCTCATTGCCTTGAAAATGAAGGCATATAACATAGTGCTCACTTTTTAACTTCTACCTGCAGCTTCATGCACATGTCCCTGGGAAGACGCTGTATATTACTGCATGCCCACATACATACACTGTGCTTGTCGGCACATCGTATATGGACACACAATATTATAATGTCATAGAGGAGTACAACATTACATTACTTAGGGCCATATTACTCATTATGCTCATGGTTAAAAAAAAAGTAGTAGTGGCCCTTGTGCTGAAACACTTTACTGTATGGGGCCATTGGATTCTCTCATGGTGCAACGGTTACCAATAGTATAGAAATTCCTAGGCAATCTGAAACAATAGAGCACGTATCTGTGCTTTTTTTGAGTTATTATTGTGATAGTTCACAGTAACTGCTGTTAATGTCTTAATGTGATGATTTTGAGCTATAATCTTATAATTGTTATGGTTCTTTATAGTTTCTGTATAAAAGTGTTGGTTGTCCATGATTTTTGGATAAGTTGACTGGGGGGGGGGGGGGGGGGGAATAGTCAGCAACCCAGCTGGTGCTATGTCAGCTGTGAGAACCATCTGTCCTTTCTTACTTTCCATCTTGGCTGGACGTATACTGACCCAAGATAACCAGCTTTTCAAAACAACATGAGTTTGCAATGTCATGTCATGACTCATGAGATGAATATTAGTGTTGAGCGAGCATGCTCGGCCGAATATCGCGTGTGCTCGAGAGCAATGCTAGAGTCAGTGTATTTAAATCTAATTTAGCCTCTATTTCTGAAAAGTTTCTGGCTTGATCAAACTCACAACCTTCCACATTACAGCCAAGAATGTTAACCACTATACTATAGAGCTGCATGGCCAGTTACTTAAAAAAAAAAAAGAGACTTCTGCTATATAGGAATACTTACTAGTATCCCCTCAGAAACTTTTCAGAAATAGAGGCTAAATTAAAATTATATATTCCTATACAGCACAAGTCTCATTATATATATATAATGAGACTTGTGCTGTATAGGAATATATAATTTTACAGAAGTGTGATGACCGGTTTGGCATTGGGTCAGTAATGGTGGGGGGTGGCATTTCTTTGGAGGGACGCACAGCCCTCCATGTGCTCGCCAGAGGTAGCCTGACTGCCATTAGGTACCGAGATGAGATCCTCAGACCCCTTGTGAGACCATATGCTGGTGCGGTTGGCCCTGGGTTCCTCCTAATGCAAGACAATGCTAGACCTCATGTGGCTGGAGTGTGTCAGCAGTTCCTGCAAGATGAAGGCATTGATGCTATGGACTGGCCCGCCCGTTCCCCAGACCTGAATCCAATTGAGCACATCTGGGACATCACGTCTCGCTCTATCCACCAACGTGACGTTGCACCACAGACTGTCCAGGAGTTGGCAGATGCTTTAGTCCAGGTCTGGGAGGAGATCCCTCAGGAGACCGTCCGCCACCTCATCAGGAGCATGCACAGGCGTTGTAGGGAGGTCATACAGGCACGTGGAGGCCACACACACTACTGAGCCTCATTTTGACTTGTTTTAAGGACATTACATCAAAGTTGGATCAGCCTGTAGTGTGTTTTTCCACTTTAATTTTGAGTGTGACTCTAAATCCAGACCTCCATGGGTTGAAAAATTTGATTTCCATTTTTTTATTTTTGTGTGATTTTGTTGTCAGCACATTCAACTATATAAAGAACAAAGTATTTCAGAAGAATATTTAATTAATTCAGATCTAGGATGTGTTATTTTTGTGTTCCCTTTATTTTTTGGAGCAGTGTATATATATATTTTTTTTTTTAAGTAACTGGTCATGCAGCTCTATTGTGAATTGGTTAACATTCTGGGCTGGTGAGTTGTTTGTTAGTCGGCCTTATGCTCCTGTAATTTGCCCACTGGACCCTGGTATTGCCCACATGGCACAGGTAGGTGAGTGTTAGGTCCCGAGCTACTTGAGAAACCTTGGCGCGGTGCTAGGGCTCAGACATGTCTCAATTTTAAAATCAGTTTGAGGGTTTAGTAAGACCGCAGACTGCACCTGTCTTTACTATTATTTTGTTATCTTGTTGTATTGATTATCACATCCACATAATTGCTATCTTGTGTAGGATGTCTATTGTGGTACTTGTGGTTCGCTGCAGGCATCCTCCACTGTATGCATTTTTGCTGGGGATCGTCATTAGCAACGGGCCACAAGTGCAGGATTTGCTCCCCTATATATATGCACAACTGCATGTGGGTTTGAGCACTTCCTGCCTGTTTAATACCATGCCATTCTTTTCAGTTTGTATATATAGAGATGTCTGGAGGTGTATAAACTCCAATTTAAATGTGCCTGTTTTCCATCTAGAGGCTACATTTAGGTGCACCTGTGAGGCCTGGGCCTTATCAGCCAGTCTTGAATGGTCACTCGCAGACTCCTCCCTCCTCCCATTGCAAGCATGGCTACATACTGGAGGTAACTGGTGAGTTGTTTGATAGTCAGCCTCATGCTCCTGTAATTTGCCCACTGGCCCCTGGTATTGTCCACATGGCACAGGTAGGTGAGTGTTAGTTCCCGAGCTACTTGAGAAACCTTGGCGCGGTGCTCGGGCTCAGACATGTCCTACACTGTAGGACATGTTGGCTAATCTCTCAATTTTAAAATCAGTTTGAGGGTTTAGTAAGACCGCAGAGTGCACCTGTCTTTGCTATTATTTAGTTATAACATTTTGGGCTGTAATGTAGAAGGTTGTGAGTTTGAATCCTTTCGGAAATAGAGGCTAAATTAAATTTATATATTTTATATTTTTTTTTGTAATTGTAAAAAATTTGTAATTACTAAAATTATATATATATATATATATATATATATATATATATATAAAAAATCATATTTCTGATATATATGAATGCATAATATGTGGGAAACTACTACTGATGTTTTAGCCATAATATATTTACATATATTATAATATATTATATATTCTAAATATATAATTATATATGTAAATATATTATGGCTAAAAACTTATATATATGTTTAAATTTAATTTAGCCTCTATTTCTGATGGGATTTGAACTCACAACCTTCCACATTACAGCCCAGAATGTTAACCACTACACTATAGAGTTGCAAGGCCACCAAGTGTCTTCCATTGTGCTCGGGTGCTCTGTAGAGCACCCGAGCATCGGGAAGTGTTCTACTCGATCACCAGAGCACACTAGCACTTTGGTGCTCGACCAACACTAATGACTATATATATCTATTTGATGCCACCAAGTGGCTGTGATGCTAATTGCAACCTGTCAACCAGTAATTGTCCAGTTATTGTGAGCTGTGAGATCCATAAGTCCTCTGGATGCAGTCTAGTAGGTAATGGCAAGCAATGATATTTTTCTTTTTAAGGCATGAATTGGTAGGAGTGCCTAGTGGCTCTTGTGCAGCTGCATGGGTTGTGTATAGGGTATCTCTGTGTCTTTCCTTACCCTTCGCATCCTTTGGACATGTATAAGCAAGATATTGCTGCATTTGTGGGAGGGGAGGCTGATTACAAGTCTATTTATACGTACCTGTGGGCCCAGGCTGGCTGATTACTAGGCTATTTATAGGCACCTGTGGGCCCAGGCTGATGCCGATTCAGCTGATTTCACTACCTCTGGGTCAGCTCTAGGATACAGCAGCATGGTGTGGAGGCTCCTTACGGCTGGGCGACGGCAGAATGTCTCAGGAGCGCGCTGGTATTCATGGTAGGATCAGAGTTGTTTGTACGGGACCCACGCTGCGGTCTCCGACATGTAGCACTCTGGGATGAAGCAAAGTTTGGGCACTAATGGTCGAACGATGGATGTTAGTATTGTTTGTACGGCTATTCAGAGGCCTGGTGGGGCCATTGCATACAGTTATTGGGGTAGCACGTGCTTACAGTAGGTATGGTTGTATGTTTTCTGATACCTGGTTTACATGAGGGGTGCGTGTCTGCAGTTGGCTCAAGCTATGCACGCTGTGTTTAAGTGATGGTAAATGTGGATCAATGGTTGATTTAAAAAAAAACCAGAAGCATCGTACGGAGGCTCTTTCACGCCTGGGCAACGGCAGAAAGTGCCAGGCGAGTGCTGGTGTTCACGGTAGAATCAGACTCGTTTACACGAGACCCACATTACGGTCTGCTACTTGTCATATGGTCAAACGACTGTGGTTAGCATATTTTGTCCGGCTGTTCAGGGGCTTGTTGGCGGCTATTGAATATTGTTATTGTGGTAAGCATGCCCCTAGAATAGGTATGGTCGCATGTTTTCTGATACCTGTTACATATGGGACGCATGTCTCCAAGCTACGCAGGCTGTGTTTAAGTGATGGTATTTTATTCATTTAGTTTTTGGAAGGGTCATGTATCATGGTCGTTTAAAAAAAAAACTAAATAAACGCAGCATTGTGTAGCAGCTCGTTCACGCCTGGGTAAACAGCAAAAGGTGCCAGGCGAATGCTGGCGCTCACGGTAGGATCGAACTTGCTGCACAGGACTCACACTGCGGTCCGCGATTTGCAGTGTTCTGGGATGAAGGGGGTTGGGCGCTAATTGTTGGATGTTGGTGGTTAGGATTGTTGCCCGGCCGATTCGGGGCTTGGGAAGGGGGGGTCTACTGTGTATATATAGTTATTGGTATGATAGATGCCTAAAATCAGGCAGGTATGAGCAGAAAAATTTAAAAATAAAACAAATGATTGCATGTTTAACTGTCACCTGTTTTACATGTGGGGCGCACGTCCGCAGTTAGCGCCGGACATGTAAGGTGTCGGTAAATGTGTATCAGTGGTCTGTCTACGGGGGCACAAGCAGATTTGGTCAAGGCGTCTGTAATTGAGTTCCGATGTTCTTGTATGTAAGTGTGTTTAATCTATAAACATTATTTTATGGGCAAGCATGTGTCAGCGGTTCCGTGCTATGTTTATAGGTGCACTGTATGTCTATCAGTTGGCGTTGCATCAGGGTTTATGGTCAACCACGTTTATGTTTTTCTTAGGCCAATACGAGGTGGTGCTGTGGTAACCATCGTTGTTAAAAAATAAATAAATAAATAAAAACAATCCTGCAGCATCATGTGGAGGTTCGTTCGCGCCTGGGCAATGGTAGGTAGGATTGGACGTGGTTACACGGTCCGTGACTTGTAGCGCTCTGGGGCGAAGGGGGTTGGGCACTAATGGTCGACTGATTGTGGTTAGGATTGTTACCTTCAAAGCTACGTCCACGTGTCTGCATTTACATTTTTGTCCCATACGCCATTCACTACTAGAGCTGCGTTCATGCGTCCGCTGTTGCATTACATTAATACTCTGCTCACTTTCAGATTGCATTCATATGGCTTCTTTATACCATGCTCTTCATGCTCATATCAGAGCTGTGCCCATACCATGTTTTAGGCACCACTCACATCCAGAGCTGCATTCACCCACTTGTTCTTACATCATGTTATACTTCCACTTAAAGCTGCATTTCTTTTCATTGCTAGGCCAATAGGAGTAAGTTCCTACTATGTTTTCACAAGTTGTTCATTCGTTTGTCACGACAAGGGTCTTCTCTTAGCGAACTGCAATGCCTCTAGCTCTTGTTTTTCTCCCATCTGTTTCAATTTCACGGTTTGCGGTTGGTTAATGTTACGGTTGTGCACGTGGTTCGGATCACTAATGTCTATGCATTTTCCATCAGGTCTGGCTCACATTTAGTTACTTATCGTCACTGTAAGGTCATCCAGTTCAGTCTCTTGGCTTTGGGGGGCCTCATGGCTTCCGGGGGCCGATGACCGTTCTTCATGTTGTTCGTTAAGGGTACAATATGGTTGTAGGCTGGTTAGTGTCCCAAGTTCACTGTCGGAGAGGGTCATGGTTATGCGAGTCCCCAAGTCATACTGGTGCTGCATAAGTGGTTTTATATTTTTTTAAAAATGCCATTAGTCTCGCACGCATGGCTCCGCCATTAGTCTCTCACGTATGGCTTCTCTGTTTTAGTTTTACACATATGACTCCGCCATTAAAGTCTCTCTCGCATGGCTGTTCCGTTTAGTTTTTACACATATGACTCCGCCATTAGAGTCTCTCACGCATGGCTTCTCTGTTTTAGTTTTACACATATGACTCCGCCATTAGAGTCTCTCACGCATGGCTTCTCCATTTTAGTTTTACACATATGACTCCGCCATGAGTCTCTCAAGCATGACTTCTCCATTTTAGTTGTATACATATGACTCCGCCATTAGAGTCTCTCACGCATGGCTTCTCCGTTTTAGTGTTACACATATAACTCCGCCATTAGAGCCTCTCACGCATGACTTCTCAGTTTTAGTTTTACACATATGGCTCCGCCATTAGAGTCTCTCACGCATGGTTCTGCCATGAGAGTCTCTCACGCATGGCTTATCCGTTTAAATTTTACACACATAACTCCGCCGTTCGAGGCCGTCTGCGTGGTCAAGTAGCTTCCATGTCTTTTCTGCCTTCAGACCCGCTCGCATAGCTCAGTCATCTGTGGCTCGCAATACAATTTTCTCGTGGTGGCTCGCACGCGTGGCTTGCGCCATTAGAGTCTCACTCATGTTATTGTTTTCTCTGACTTTTATTTTCTAGGTTGTTGGGTCTTCATTGTTTTCTTTATAAGCAGTCATCCCAAGCCTGCCTTGGCGGACATCATCTTCTCCCAGGCATGCTTACTTCATCTACAAACTTGGGCTGAGGGTGTTGGTGTCCGGCCTAAGTCCTGGGTATCGGTCCGTCTTCCAGTAGGAGGTACAGTAATAAGGCGGACTTTACGAAGTCTGTCATGTCTACAGACACGACAAGTCCTATCACGAATACAGGCGCAGCATACATAGTTTATCACGACCTTAAGCTTATTTTCTGTCACAACTGCAGGTATTATGTGTACGTTCTGTCCTTATTACAGGCAACATTAGCTCGTTAATCGA
Organism: Bufo bufo; assembly: GCF_905171765.1. Classification (NCBI taxonomy): domain Eukaryota; kingdom Metazoa; phylum Chordata; class Amphibia; order Anura; family Bufonidae; genus Bufo; species Bufo bufo. The sequence goes on from NC_053391.1 coordinate 629,043,249, forward strand.
AATAGCTAGTGAGTGCCATATTCGAGTGCCATATTCGATTTCGCGATATTTCACGAATATTCGATTGAATATTCGTCTAAATCGAATATCCGTCATTATTCTATTTATCGCGAATAATATACGATTTAATTATTCGCGTATTGCGATTTTTTCTTTTGACAGTATAAGGCAACGTTCCTATGACTATAGCTAGGCTAATATGTGTATTTTAAAGAAAAAATGTGGGGGGTTCAGTCAGCACAACCCTGCATGCAGCTGCACATCGCTATGGCGAAATACACATACAAATGCAAAAACATAAATGCAATAGCACTCTGCAACCAGCACAGTCTATATGTGTATTTTACGAATATTCGTAATATTGCTCTAACTTCGTCTCTTAGAATATTACGAATATTCTAAAAGACGAAGTTAGAGCAATATTACGAATATTCGTAAAATACACATATAGACTGTAATTTAGCTAATATAGTGCCATGATCTTTTTTGTTTGTTTGTCTAATTTTTTTTTGCCTCTTCTGAACTTCAGTTTTGGAAAATATGTACACTATAAAAAAAATTATTATAGCACTATATTAGCTAAATTGCAGTCTATATGTGTATTTTACGAATATTCGCTATATTGCTATAACTTTGTTTTTTAGAATATTCGTAATATTCTAAAAGACGAAGTTATAGCAATAGAGTGAATAAATTTGTTAGAATATTTGTCTTTTTTTTTTTTTCCAATGTGTACGTTTATTCCACTTTGGCATACTGCTCCCCGACAAGCGTCCCCGTAACCATGGGAACGCCTGTGGGTTAGAATATACCATCGGATCTGAGTTTTCACGATCTCAGGGAAAACTCAGATCCGATGGTATTTTCTAACCCACAGGCGTTCCCATGGTGACGGGGACGCTTGTCGGGGAGGAGTATGCGAACAACTGTACAGATAGGAAAAAATTAATGCCAAAATTCTAAATAACGAATATATTCACTATATTGCTATGTATTCGTTTTTTAGAATATTGGTCATTTTATTCTCCATATGAAAACATGATTCCTCCCTGCTTAAAGGGACTCTGTCACCACTTTCTAACCCCCCCTTTTAAAAGTATTGTTCTCTCCATGGCGCCCTTGTGATTACAAAGGTGTTGTTATAACATAAATTCGCCGTCTCGTTTTGATAAAAATACCTTTTATCTAACCTGTCAATCTTGTGGATAAGGTGCCCAGGGCGTTTCTGAAGGTCTGAAGCTGCCGCCCGCCGCCGTTGGTGCCCAGCTCCTCCCCTGATCCTTTCAGCGCCGCCTGAATGTAAAGAAATCCGCCTCCGGCTCTCGCTGTGCGCACGCGCGGGATCTTTGAAAAGGAGGAGGGGGCACTGAGCGAGAGCCGGAGGCGGATTTCTTTACATTCAGGCGGCGCTGAAAGGATCAGGGGAGGAGCTGGGCACCAACGGCGGCGGCGGGCGGCAGCTTCAGACCTTCAGAAACGCCCTGGGCACCTTATCCACAAGATTGACAGGTTAGATAAAAGGTATTTTTATCAAAACGAGACGGCGAATTTATGTTATAACAACACCTTTGTAATCACAAGGGCGCCATGGAGAGAACAATAGTTTTAAAAGGGGGGGTTAGAAAGTGGTGACAGAGTCCCTTTAAGTTGCTTGTGGGCCAATGGCTTATTGACACACAAGAAAGAAGCAGGGAGGAATCAGGTTTTCAGATGTTTTAAAAAAAAAAACGAATATTCGATATAACAAATATATAGCACTATATTCGTAATATTCGCGAAGTTACGATATTCGCGATTAATATTCGCTATTCGAATATTCGAGCTCAACACTAGAAATAGCCATGTATTCCTGTGTATGGTTCCCCAGGTCTGGTGAGTTTACACATTTCACTTAATCTACTACTACAGTAAGACGGCATACGCCATGTTCTAACTTTTGGGTCCTTAATAGAAAAAAAAAAAAAAAAGTGTGGCCTGGGGAATAAGTAGAGGTGAAGTATTTTGCCACCAGGAACAGTCGGTGCCCGATCAGGGCCCTTTGCGGATGGTTGGAGTTCATTTAGGCCCTTCCAACAGATTCACCATTGTTTGTTTCAGTCTGCAGCTCTCAGGATTCAGACCTTCTCGTTATATGGTCATTAGAGTTGAGCGAACACCTGGATGTTCGGGTTCGAGAAGTTCGGCCGAACTTCCCGGAAATGTTCGGGTTCGGGATCCGAACCCGACCCGAACTTCGTCTCGAACCCGAACCCCATTGAAGTCAATGGGGACCCGAACTTTTCGGCACTAAAAAGGCTGTAAAACAGCCCAGGAAAGGGCTAGAGGGCTGCAAAAAGCAGCAAAATGTAGTTAAATCCCCTGCAAACAAATGTGGATAGGGAAATGAATAAAAATAAAAATAAAATAAATAAAAATTAACCAATATCAATTGGAGAGAGGTCCCATAGCAGAGAATCAGGCTTCTTGTCAGCAGAGAATCAGGCTTCTTGTCAGCAGAGAATCAGGCTTCTTGTCAGCAGAGAATCAGGCTTCTTGTCAGCAGAGAATCAGTCTTCATGTCATAGCAGAGAATCAGGCTTCACGTCAGCCAAAACTGGAACAGTCCATTGTCATATATTTAGGCCCCGGCACCCAGACAGAGGAGAGAGGTCCCATAACAGAGATTCCGGCTTCATGTCAGCAGAGAATCTGTCTTCATGTCATAGCAGAGAATAAGGCTTAACGTCAGCCAAAACTGGAACAGTCCATTGTCAGATATTTAGGCCCCGGCACCCAGAAAGAGGAGAGAGGTCCCATAGCAGAGATTCAGGCTTCATGTCATAGCAGAGAATCAGGCTTCATGTCACCCAACACTGAAACAGGCCACTGTCAGATATTTTTAGGCCCCGGCACCCAGACAGAGGAGAGGTTCATTCAACTTTGCGTTGCCCCGCAATATAATGGTAAAATGAAAATAAAAATAGGATTGAATGAGGAAGTGCCCTGGAGTACAATAATATATGGTTAAGGGGAGGTAGTTAATGTCTAATCTGCACCAGGGATAGACAGGTCCTGTGGGATCCATGCCTGGTTCATTTTTATGATCATCAGCTTGTCCACATTGGCTGTAGACAGGCGGCTGCGTTTGTCTGTAATGACGCCCCCTGCCGTGCTGAATACACGTTCAGACAAAACGCTGGCCTCCAAGGCATAAAAGGCTAGCTCTGGCCATGTGGACAATTTGGAGACCCAGAAGTTGAATGGGTCCGAACCATCAGTCAGTACGTGGAGGGGTGTGCACACGTACTGTTCCACCATGTTAGTGAAATGTTGCCTCCTACTAACACGTTCCGTATCAGGTGGTGGTGCAGTTAGCTGTGGCGTGGTGACAAAACTTTTCCACATCTCTGCCATGCTAACCTTGCCCTCAGAGGAGATGGCCGTGACACAGCTGCGTTGGCGACCTCTTGCTCCTCTTCTGCCTTCGCCTTGGGCTTCCACTTGTTCCCTTGTGACATTTGGGAATGCTCTCAGTAGCGCGTCTACCATTGTGCGCTTGTACTCGCGCATCTTCCTATCACGCTCCAGTGCAGGAAGTAAGGTGGGCACATTGTCTTTGTACCAGGGATCCAGCAGGGTGGCAACCCAGTAGTCCACACACGTTAAAATGTGGGCAACTCTGCTGTCGTTGCGCAGGCACTGCAGCATGTAGTCGCTCATGTGTGCCAGGCTGCCCAGTGGTAAGGACAAGCTGTCCTCTGTGGGAGGCGTATCGACATCATCCTGCGTTTCCCCCTAGCCACGCACCAGTGATGGGCCCGAGCTGCGTTGGGTGCCACCCCGCTGTGAACATGCTTCATCCTCATCCTCCTCCACCTCCTCCTCATCCTCGTCCTCCTCGTCCTCCAGTAGTGGGCCCTGGCTGGCCACATTTTACCTGGCCTCTGCTGTTGCAAAAAACCTCCCTCTGAGTCACTTCGAAGAGACTGGCCTGAAAGTGCTAAAAATGACCCCTCTTCCTCCTCCTCCTCCTCCTCCTGGGCCACCTCCTCTTCCATCATCGCCCTAAGTGTTTTCTCAAGGAGACATAGAAGTGGTATTGTAACGCTGATAACGGCGTCATTGCCACTGGCCATGTTGGTGGAGTACTCGAAACAGCGCAACAGGGCACACAGGTCTCGCATGGAGGCCCAGTTATTGGTGGTGAAGTGGTGCTGTTCCGCAGTGCGACTGACCCGTGCGTGCTGCAGCTGAAACTCCACTATGGCCTGCTGCTGATCGCACAGTCTGTCCAGCATGTGCAAGGTGGAGTTCCACCTGGTGGGTACGTCGCATATGAGGCGGTGAGCGGGAAGTCATGCTGTAGAGCAGACAGGCGAGCAGCGGCAGGATGTGAACGCCGGAAGCGCGCACAGATGGCCCGCACTTTATGCAGCAGCTGTGACATGTCGGGGTAGTTGTGAATGAACTTCTGCACCACAAAATTCAGCACATGCGCCAGGCAAGGGATGTGCGTCAAACCGGCTAGTCCCAGAGCTGCAACGAGATTTCGCCCATTATCGCACACCACCAGGCCTGTGGGGCCTGTCCCCCAAACATATGAGTTTCAGAATGGCCTGCTGACGTTTACCCCGGGCTGTGCTGAAGTTGGTGGTGAAGGTGTGTGGCTGACTGGATGAGCAGGTGGAAGAAGAGGAGGAGGAAGCAGAGTAGGAGGAGGAGGCAACAGGAGGCAAAGAATGTTGCACTGCGATCCTTCTTGGCGGAAGGACGTGCGCCAAACAGCTCTTTGCCTGGGGCCCAGCCGCCACTACATTTACCCAGTGTGCAGTTAGGGAGATATAGCGTCCCTGGCCGTGCTTACTGGTCCACGTATCTGTGGTTAGGTGGACCTTGCCACAGATGGCGTTGCGCAGTGCACACTTGATTTTATCGGATACTTGGTTGTGCAGGGAAGGCACGGCTCTCTTGTAGAAGTAGTGGCGGCAGGGAACAACATACTGTGGGACAGCAAGCGACATGAGCTGTTTGAATCTGTCTGTGTCCACCAGCCTGAATGACAGCATTTCATAGGCCAGTAGTTTAGAAATGCTGGCATTCAGGGCCAGGGATCGAGGGTGGCTAGGTGGGAATTTACGCTTTCTCTCAAATGTTTGTGAGATGGAGAGCTGAACGCTGCTGTGTGACATGGTTGAGATGCTTGGTGACGGAGGTGGTGGTGGTGTTGGTGGTACATCCTCTGTTTGCTGGGCGGCAGGTGCCAACGTTCCTCCAGAGGCAGAGGAAGAGGCCGAGGCGGCAGCAGCAGAAGAGGTAGCAGGGGGAGCCTGAGTGAGTTCCTTGTTTTTAAAGTGTTTACTCCACTGCAGTTCATGCTTTGCATGCAGGTGCCTGGTCATGCAGGTTGTGCTAAGGTTCAGAACGTTAATGCCTCGCTTCAAGTTCTGATGGCACAGCGTGCAAACCACTCGGGTCTTGTCGTCAGCACATTGTTTGAAGAACTGCCACGCCAGGGAACTCCTTGAAGCTGCCTTTGGGGTGCTGGGTCCCAGATGGCGGTGGCCAATAGCATACGGACTCTCTTGGCGGCGGGTATTCTGCTTTTGCCCACTGCTCCCTCTTTTGCTATGCTGTTGGCTCGGTCTCACCACTGCCTCTTCCTCCGAATTCTGAAAGTCAGTGGCACGACCTTCATTCCATGTAGGGTCTAGGACCTCATCGTCCCCTGCATCGTCTTCTACCCAGTCTTCCTCCCTAACCTCCTGTTCAGTCTGCACACTGCAGAAAGACGCAGCAGTTGTCCTCATCATTAGGAAACATAAGTGGTTGTGCGTTAGTGCATTCTATCTCTTTCACCCCTGGGGAAGGGCTAGGTGGATGCCCTTGGGAAACCCTGCCAGCAGAGTCTTCAAACAGCATAAGAGACTGCTACATAACTTGAGGCTCAGACATTTTCCCTGATATGCATGGGGGTGATGTGACAGACTGATGGGCTTGGTTTTCATGCGCCATCTGTGCGCTTTCTGCAGAAGACTGGGTGGGAGATAATGTGAACGTGCTGGATCCACTGTCGGCCACCCAATTGACTAATGCCTGTACCTGCTCAGGCCTTACAATCCTTAGAACGGCATTGGGCCCCACCAAATATCGCTGTAAATTCTGCTGGCTACTGGGACCTGAGGTAGTTGGTTCACTAGAACGTGTGGCTGTGGCAGAACGGCCACGTCCTCTCCCAGCACCAGAGGGTCCACTAACACCACCACGACCATGTCCGCGTCCGCTTCCCTTACTAGATGTTTTCCTCATTGTTACCGTTCACCACAATAAGAAAAAAATTATTTGGCCTAAAGTATTGAATTCAAATTCAGGTCTTTTTTTACAGGCACCTAACACTATCTGGCTATCTATTTAGGTACCGTATTACACTAATACAGGCACAGCAGTAACGACAGATTTAGCTGAATATAAATTGTAGGCCTAGTATTTAGGCGCTGGATGACAGGTATCCCTTTTACGGACAGAATTAGACTTGGAAATGCACGGTAGCGTGTGAAGTTATTGAGGATGACACTATCCGCACCTTCAATCTAATATACCCTTTTATGGATAGATTTAAAGTTGGCCTGATACAGCAGAAACCACTGATTTAGGGAATTGCTAAGTTGGGAATTGTATTCAACCCAGAACAAAAACTGTGCTTTGGCGGACACTAAATGAATTGACCAGCCTCAGCAATAAACACAGATTTAGCTGAATATAAATTTTAGACCTATTATTTAGGCGCTGGGTGACAGGTATACGTTTACGGACAGAATTAAACTTGGAAATGCACGGTAGCATGTGAAGTTATTGAGGGTGACACTATCCGCACCTTAAATCTAATATACCCTTTTATGGATCAATTTAAAATTGGCCTGATACAGCAGAAAAAATATATTTAGGGAATTGCTAAGTTGGGAATTGTATTCAACCCAGAACAAAAACTGTGCTTTGGCGGACACTAAATGAATTGACCAGCCTCAGCAATAAACACAGATTTAGCTGAATATAAATTTTAGGCCTATTATTTAGGCGCTGGGTGACAGGTATACGTTTACGGACAGAATTAAACTTGGAAATGCACGGTAGAGTGTGAAGTTATTGAGGATGACACTATCCGCACCTTAAATCTAATATACCCTTTTATGGATCGATTTAAACTTGGCCTGATACAGCAGAAAAAAATTATTTAGGGAATTACTAAGTTGGGAATTGTATTCAACCCAGAACAAAAACTGTGCTTTGGCGGACACTAAATGAATTGACCAGCCTCAGCAATAAACACAGAATTAGCTGAATATAAATTTTAGACCTATTATTTAGGCGCTGGGTGACAGGTATACGTTTACAGAGAGAATTAAACTTGGAAATGCACGGTAGCGTGTGAAGTTATTGAGGATGACACTATCCGCACCTTAAATCTAATATACCCTTTTATGGATCAATTTAAACTTTGCTTGATACAGCAGAAAAAAATTATTTAGGGAATTGCTAAGTTGGGAATTGTATTCAACCCAGAACAAAAAATGTGCTTTGGCGGACACTAAATGAATTGACCAGCCTCAGCAATAAATACATATTTAGCTGAATATAAATTTTAGGCCTATTATTTAGGCGCTGGGTGACTGGTATACGTTTACGGACAGAATTAAACTTGGAAATGCACGGTAGCGTGTGTGTGAAGTTATTGAGGATGACACTATCCGCACCTTAAATCTAATATACCCTTTTATGGATCAATTTAAACTTGGCCTAATACAGCAGAAAAAAATTATTTAGGGAATTGCTAAGTTGGGAATTGTATTCAACCCAGAACAAAAAATGTGCTTCGGCAGACAGCAGACAGTATTACAATTGGCTAGCCACAGCTGAAACACCAGATTTAGGGTACTGCTATTTTGGCAATTGTATTTTACCCCTCAATAAAATAGCAAGCACAGCCAAGCCCCTGATGTAGGATATAGCAAAAAAATAACCACACTATTGATGGTTAAATGGACTTGGTGGCAGCTTGTGCTGGCGCACCACAAGACACAAAATGGTCGCCGATCACCCAAGAAAAAAGTGACATAAAAACGCTCTGGGCAGCCTAAAAACAGTGAGCAATTAAATAGCAGCAGTTCAATGATCCACAGCTGTAGATCGATCACTGAATTAAGTGTTTTTGCAGAGTTAATCACTGTCTAATCTGGCCCTAACAGCAGCTGCAACCTCTCCCTACAGTGATCAGAGCAGAGTGACGTGCGGCGCTACGTGACTCCAGCTTAAATAGAGGCTGGGTCACATGCTGCACTGGCCAATCACAGCCATGCCAATAGTAGGCATGGCTGTGATGGCCTCTTGGGGCAAGTAGTATGACGCTTGTTGATTGGCTGCTTTGCAGCCTTTCAAAAAGCGCCAAGAAAGCACCGAACCCGAACCCGGACTTTTACGAAAATGTTCGGGTTCGGGTCCGGGTCCGTGTCACGGACACCCCAAAATTCGGTACAAACCCGAACTATACAGTTCGGGTTCGCTCATCCCTAATGGTCATATGTTGTTAGTCAACATAGGAGTAAATAGTTTCTGGTTACCGGCCACTCTTTCAATCGCATCAGCATTAACCATCTCCAAGAACGATGTGCCGGTGCACATGACAAAGAGGTAAGGTAGATGGAAGTCACTGTGATATATACGGTATATTCCGCACCTTCATCGTGAAAGGTCTTTTCGATTCAAAATTGGGTGTTGTAACGGTATGTATATATTTACTCTAAACTAAGGTCTGCTCTTTTTGGCCCCTTTAGGCTGCCCTACCACAGCAGTTATGGCATAACTCTACTGCTTGTTGTGGATAGGGTTAGATAGGTTAGGTTCACCTTTCTGATAGCCGATCCGACCACAAATGATATATGTATCACAAGATAATCTGTTTTTTTCTGGACGTATACTTATATATCTATCACATAATAACCAGATTTTAAAAACAACATAATTTTGTGATATTGTGTCACAAAATGTCTATCATATATGTGTTATTGTGAGCCCACCCAGCAGTTATGATGTGAATTGCAGCCTGTCAACAGTTTTGCTAGCATGTCAGGATATTTCATGAAAATTTGGGTGTTAGAGCTGAGGTAAGGGTAGACACATCTATTTGCAAATGAGAATTATCTTGAATTTGATATAAAACAGGAATAGATGAAAAGAATCGCGGCACTCACCCCGGTCTTCAGAATATTTCAGTACTTTATTGCTTTACTTCATGGCAAGGTTCTCAGGCTGGGGAGCGGGATGGCCCTTTGGTGTGAATAGGCGGTGACGGCCGTTTCGCGCGTGTCTTGCGATTCTTTGGACCGCTATGACGCACACGCGCACCGCCGTACTTTTATGGGTGAGCCCCCGGTTATCACCAGGGTGACCAAGAGACGCTCCACAGGTGCGCAACTGTGTGTTAAAATGAATACAAAGAAAAGGACAAATTGTGCGCATACAATGCGATACAACACAAATGAGCAAACAGTATCAAATCGCGGCAACAAGTTAGCAAAAGGCAGACATGCAAGTAGGTACATGGGGACTTTACAAAAACACAGCCATATCATTTTTATTATTTAAGCCGTGCGGGCCCATGGCATTAGCCCTGATGATCCATAGAGCCTCCCGCTGCAGCAGGAGGCGGTGGCGATTGCCACCCCTAGGGATGGGTCCCACGGCCTCAATGCCAGCAAAAGAGAGGCTTGATGGATCACCATCATGGACACCGCGGACATGGTAAATCAGGCAGGGAGAACCCCGACATGTCCTAATGGAACTCAAGTGCTCCCGCACTCTTTCAAACAGGGGTCTTATGGTTTTGCCAATATAAAACCTGCGACAAGCACACGTTATGGCATAAACTACGTGAGATGTACGACAGGTGATAAAGTCTTTGACTTTATGTGTGACCCCCCCACAAAATAATAGGATTTTTCTCTGTGAATTTTGGAGGCAGAATGAGCACATACCGCATTTATAATTTCCCTGCGGTTTTCTATTCTGCAACCAATTAGTTTGTTTAGACTGCCTCAGCACACTGTGGACTAATCTATCTTTCAGAGTGTGGCATTTTTTAAAAGTAACAAGGGGTCTTTTGGAAACAAAGTCCCCCAAAGAGGACTCGCCCCTCAAAAGATCCCAATTGTTCAACACGGCCTGTCGCACTATACCTGCTGCTGGGCTGAATTTGAACACAAATGCAAATCTGTCCTGATCATTATCCTCGACCTTATCACTAAGGAGATTCTGGCGTGCATGACGACCGGCCCGATGCAAAGCATTGATAACTAGGGATGAGTGAACCCGAACTGTATAGTTCGTAAAAGTCCGGGTTCGGGTTCGGTGTTCGGCGCTTTCTTGGCGCTTTTTGAAAGGCTGCAAAGCAGCCAATCAACAAGCGTCATACTACTTGCCCCAAGAGGCCATCACAGCCTTGCCTACTATTGGCATGGCTGTGATTGGCCAGTGCAGCATGTGACCCAGCCTCTATATAAGCTTGGGTCACGTTGCGCTGCACGTCACTCTGCTGATTCAAGCATAGGGAGAGGTTGCAGCTGCGACATTAGGGCGAGATTAGGCAGATTAACTCCTCCAAAAGACTTCATTCTGTGATCGATCTGCAGCTGTGGATCATTGAAGTGCTAATATCGACTTGCTCACTTTTTTGAAGCTGCCCAGAGCATTTTTAGATCACTTTTTTCTGGGGTGATCGGCGGCCATTTTGTGACTTGTGGTGCGCCAGCACAAGCTATCACCAAGTGTATTTAACCATCAATAGTGTGGTTATTTTGTGCTATATCCTACATCAGCTGCAGGCTGAGCCTGTGTCACCGAAGTGCATTTAACCATCAACAGTCTGGTTATTTTTGGCCATATACTACATCAGCTGCAGGCTGAGCCTGTGTCACCGAAGTGCATTTAACCATCAACAGTTTGGTTATTTTTTGGCCATATACTACATCTGGTGCAGGCTGAGCCTGTGTCACCCAAGTGCATTTAACCATCAATAGTGTGGTTATTTTTTGGCCATATACTACATCAGGGGCAAGTTGAGCCTGTCACCCAGCGCCTAAATAATAGACCTGACATTTCTATTCAACCAAATCTGTACTGTTTTAGCTGGTCAAGTTATTTGTAGTGACCGTAAAAGCACATTTTTTGTTCTGGGTTGAAAAACTATTCCCAAATTTGCCATTCTCAAAATAACTAGTTTCTGCTATATGAGGCCTACTTGAAATCTATCCCAAAAAGGATATCTTACATTGAAGGTGCTGATAGTGTCATTCAGAAAAACCTAAGACACACGCTACCGTGCAGATAGAAGTCTGATTCTGTGATTAAACCTATACCTGTCACACAGCGCAAAAAAAAAAAACAGGCCTGACATTTCTATTCAACCAAATCTGTACTGTTTTAGCTGGTCAAGTTATTTGTAGTGACCGTAAAAGCACACTTTTTGTTCTGGGTTGAAAAACTATTCCCAAATTTGCCATTCTCAAAATAACTAGTTTCTGCTATATGAGGCCTACTTGAAATCTATCCCAAAAAGGATATCTTACATTGAAGGTGCTGATAGTGTCATTCAGAAAAACCTAAGACACACGCTACCGTGCAGATAGAAGTCTGATTCTGTGATTAAACCTATACCTGTCACACAGCGCAAAAAAAAACAGGCCTGACATTTCTATTCAACCAAATCTGTACTGTTTTAGCTGGTCAAGTTATTTGTAGTGACCGTAAAAGCACACTTTTTGTTCTGGGTTGAAAAACTATTCCCAAATTTGCCATTCTCAAAATTGTGGTGAACGGGAACAATGAGGAAAACATCTAATAAGGGACGTGGACGCGGACGTGGACATGGTCGTGTTAGTGGACCCTCTGGTGCTGGGAGAGGACGTGGCCGTTCTGCCACAGCCACACGTCCTAGTGAACCAACTACCTCAGGTCCCAGTAGCCAGCAGAATTTACAGCGATATTTGGTGGGGCCCAATGCCGTTCTAAGGATGGTAATGCCTGAGCAGGTACAGGCATTAGTCAATTGGGTGGCCGACAGTGGATCCAGCACGTTCACATTATCTCCAACCCAGTCTTCTGCAGAAAGCGCACAGATGGCGCATGAAAACCAAGGCCATCGGTCTGTCACATCACCCCCATGCATATCAGGGAAACTGTCTGAGCCTCAAGTTATGCAGCAGTCTCTTATGCTGTTTGAAGACTCTGCTGGTAGGGTTTCCCAAGGGCATCCACCTAGCCCTTCCCCAGGGGTGAAAGAGATAGAATGCACTAACGCACAACCACTTATTTTTCCTGATGATGAGGACATGGGAATACCACCTCAGCACATCTCTGATGATGACGAAACACAGGTGCCAACTGCTGCGTCTTTCTGCAGTGTGCAGACTGAACAGGAGGTCAGGGATCAAGACTGTGTGGAAGAAGATGCAGGGGACGATGAGGTCCTAGACCCCACATGGAATGAAGGTCGTGCCACTGACTTTCAGAGTTCGGAGGAAGAGGCAGTGGTGAGACCGAGCCAACAGCGTAGCAAAAGAGGGAGCAGTGGGCAAAATCAGAACACCCGCCGCCAAGAGACTCCGCCTGCTACTGACCGCCGCCATCTGGGACCGAGCACCCCAAAGGCAGCTTCAAGGAGTTCCCTGGCATGGCACTTCTTCAAACAATGTGCTGACGACAAGACCCGAGTGGTTTGCACGCTGTGCCATCAGAACCTGAAGCGAGGCATTAACGTTCTGAACCTTAGCACAACCTGCATGACCAGGCACCTGCATGCAAAGCATGAACTGCAGTGGAGTAAACACCTTAAAAACAAGGAAGTCACTCAGGCTCCCCCTGCTACCTCTTCTGCTGCTGCCGCCTCGGCCTCTTCTGCTGCTGCCGCCGCCTCGGCCTCTTCTGCTGCTGCTGCTGCCGCCGCCTCGGCCTCTTCCTCTGCCTCTGGAGGAACGTTGGCACCTGCCGCCCAGCAAACATGGGATGTACCACCAACACCACCACCTGCGTCACCAAGCATCCCAACCATGTCACACGGCAGCGTTCAGCTCTCCATCTCACAAACATTTGAGAGAAAGCGTAAATTCCCACCTAGCCACCCTCGATCCCTGGCCCTGAATGCCAGCATTTCTAAACTACTGGCCTATGAAATGCTGTCATTTAGGCTGGTGGACACACACAGCTTCAAACAGCTCATGTCACTTGCTGTCCCACAGTATGTTGTTCCCAGCCGCCACTACTTCTCCAAGAGAGCCGTGCCTTCCATGCACAAACAAGTGTCCGATAAAATCAAGTGTGCACTGCGCAACGCCATCTGTGGCAAGGTCCACCTAACCACAGATACGTGGACCAGTAAGCACGGCCAGGGACGCTATATCTCCCTAACTGCAGACTGGGTAAATGTAGTGGCGGCTGGGCCCCAGGCGGAGAGCTGTTTGGCGCACGTCCTTCCGCCGCCAAGGATCGCAGGGCAACATTCTTTGCCTCCTGTCTCCTCCTCCTCCTACTCAGCTTCCTCCTCCTCTTCTTCCACCTGCTCATCCAGTCAGCCACACACCTTCACCACCAACTTCAGCACAGCCCGGGGTAAACGTCAGCAGGCCATTCTGAAACTCATATGTTTGGGGGACAGGCCCCACACCGCACAGGAGTTGTGGCGGGGTATAGAACAACAGACCGACGAGTGGTTGCTGCCGGTGAGCCTCAAGCCCGGCCTGGTGGTGTGCGATAATGGGCGAAATCTCGTTGCAGCTCTGGGACTAGCCGGTTTGACGCACATCCCTTGCCTGGCGCATGTGCTGAATTTGGTGGTGCAGAAGTTCATTCGCAACTACCCCGACATGTCAGAGCTGCTGCATAAAGTGCGGTCCGTCTGTTCGCGCTTCCGGCGTTCACACCCTGCCGCTGCTCGCCTGTCTGCGCTACAGCGTAACTTCGGCCTTCCCGCTCACCGCCTCATATGCGACGTACCCACCAGGTGGAACTCCACCTTGCATATGCTGGACAGACTGTGCGAGCAGCAGCAGGGCATAGTGGAGTTTTAGTTGCAGCACGCACGGGTCAGTCGCACTGCGGATCAGACACACTTCACCACCAATGACTGGGCCTCCATGCGAGACCTGTGTGCCCTGTTGGGTTGTTTCGAGTACTCCACCAACATGGCCAGTGGCGATGACTCCGTTATCAGCGTTACAATACCACTTCTATGTCTCCTTGAGAAAACACTTAGGGCGATGATGGAGGAGGAGGTGGCCCAGGAGGAAGAGGAGGAAGAGGGGTCATTTTTAGCACTTTCAGGCCAGTCTCTTCGAAGTGACTCAGAGGGAGGTTTTTTGCAACACCAGAGGCCAGGTACAAATGTGGCCAGACAGGGCCCACTACTGGAGGACAAGGAGGACGAGGATGAGGAGGAGGTGGAGGAGGATGAGGATGAAGCATGTTCACAGCGGGGTGGCACCCAAAGCAGCTCGGGCCCATCACTGGTGCGTGGCTGGGGGGAAACACAGGACGATGACGATACGCCTCCCACAGAGGACAGCTTGTCCTTACCTCTGGGCAGCCTGGCACACATGAGCGACTACATGCTGCAGTGCCTGCGCAACGACAGCAGAGTTGCCCACATTTTAAGGTGTGCGGACTACTGGGTTGCCACCCTGCTGGATCCCCGGTACAAAGACAATGTGCCCACCTTACTTCCTACACTGGAGCGTGATAGGAAGATGCGCGAGTACAAGCGCACGTTGGTAGACGCGCTACTGAGAGCATTCCCAAATGTCACAGGGGAACCAATGGAAGCCCAAGGCGAAGGCAGAGGAGGAGCAAGAGGTCGCCAACGTAGCTGTGTCACGGCCAGCTCCTCTGAGGGCAGGGTTAGCATGGCAGAGATGTGGAAAAGTTTTGTCAACACGCCACAGCTAACTGCACCACCACCTGATACGGAACGTGTTAGCAGGAGGCAACATTTCACTAACATGGTGGAACAGTACATGTGCACACCCCTCCATGTACTGACTAATGGTTCGGCCCCATTCAACTTCTGGGTCTCCAAATTGTCCACGTGGCCAGAGCTAGCCTTTTATGCCTTGGAGGTGCTGGCCTGCCCGGCGGCCAGCGTTTTGTCTGAACGTGTATTCAGCACAGCAGGGGGCGCAATTACAGACAAACGCAGCCGCCTGTCTACAGCCAATGTGGACAAGCTGACGTTCATAAAAATGAACCAGGCATGGATCCCACAGGACCTGTCCATCCCTTGTGCAGATTAGATATTAACTACCTCCCCTTAACAATATATTATTCTACTCCAGGGCACTTCCTCATTCAATACTATTTTTAATTTCATTTTACCATTATATTGCGGGGCAACCCAAAGTTGAATGAACCTCTCCTCTGTCTGGGTGCCGGGGCCTAAATGTGTGACAGTGGCCTGTTCCAGTGGTGGGTGACGTGAAGCCTGATTCTCTGCTATGACATGAAGACTTATTCTGTGCTGACATGAAGCCAGATTCTCTGTTACGCGACCTCTCTCCTCTGCCTGGGTGTCTGGGCCTAAATATGTGACAGTGGCCTGTTCCAGTGGTGGGTGACGTGATGCCTGATTCTCTGCTATGACATGAAGACAGATTCTGCGCTGACATAAGGCCAAATTTTCTGTTACGGGACCTCTCTCCTCTGCCTGGGTGCCTGGGCCTAAATGTGTGACAGAGGCCTGTTCCAGTGGTGGGTGACGTCAAGCCTGATTCTCTGCTATGACATGAAGACAGATTCTGCGCTGACATAAGGCCAGATTCTCTGTTACGGGACCTCTCTCCTCTGCCTGGGCCTAAATGTGCGACAGTGGCCTGTTCCAGTGGTGGGTGACATGAAGCCTGATTCTCTGCTATGACATGAAGACAGATTCTGTGCTGACATAAGGCCAGATTCTCTGTTACGGGACCTCTCTCCTCTGCCTGGGTGCCTGGGCCTAAATGTGTGACAGTGGCCTGTTCCAGTGGTGGGTGACGTGAAGCCTGATTCTCTGCTATGACATGAAGACAGATTCTGTGCTGACATAAGGCCAGATTCTCTGTTACGGGACCTCTCTCCTCTGCCTGGGTGCCTGTGCCTAAATGTGTGACAGTGGCCTGTTCCAGTGGTGGGTGACGTGAAGCCTGATTCTCTGCTATGACATGAAGACTGATTCTGCGCTGACATAAGGCCAGATTCTCTGTTACGGGACCTCTCTCCTCTGCCTGGGTGCCTGGGCCTAAATGTGTGACAGTGGCCTGTTCCAGTGGTGGGTGACGTGAAGCCTGATTCTCTGCTATGACATGAAGACAGATTCTGTGCTGACATAAGGCCAGATTCTCTGTTACGGGACCTCTCTCCTCTGCCTGGGTGCCTGGGCCTAAATGTGTGACAGTGGCCTGTTCCAGTGGTGGGTGACGTGAAGCCTGATTCTCTGCTATGACATGAAGACTGATTCTGCACTGACATAAGGCCAGATTTTCTGTTACGGGACCTCTCTCCTCTGCCTGGGTGCCTGGGCCTAAATGTGTGACAGTGGCCTGTTCCAGTGGTGGGTGACGTGAAGCCTGATTCTCTGCTATGACATGAAGACAGATTCTGTGCTGACATAAGGCCAGATTCTCTGTTACGGGACCTCTCTCCTCTGTCTGGGTGCCGGGGCCTAAATATGTGACAGTGGCCTGTTCCAGTGGTGGGTGACATGAAGCCAGATTCTCTGCTATGGCATGAAGAGACTGATTCTCTGCTGACATGAAGCCAGATTCTTTGCTATGGCATGAAGAGACTGATTCTCTGCTGACGTGAAGCCAGATTCTCTGCTATGGGACCTCTGTCCAATTGATATTGGGTCATTTTTATTTTTTTAATTTTAAAAACGCATTGGAAGTTAGATCCACACTGCCATCCGTAGCTCACTAACGGTGACGTCACCAGCTCATACGTGAGCTCAAGTGAAAGGTAACGGGAGTACAACGCCACCGGCCGGGGCGTACTCCCAAAACTTTAATATTGTTTAATAGTTCATGCTACAGCCACCTCCCCTGGGACCCGTTTTTCCCTATTTGCTTCATCCAGCAATTACCAAGCGGAGACCAGCACGAGATACGTAACAGCAGCTGGGACACCTATGTCAAGGTAGGCACTGAGATTTATACAGGTGTCTATGCTGTTTTTTCACATCGGCGTGATAGATAGGAGAGGTGGAGATAAGCTGTATTAAAATAAATATTTACCGCTAGAGTTTGACGCGCAGTGTTACATTGTTAAAGATATATTTGTGTCTTGTATGGCTGGTCCGTACTAAGTCTCGTATAGCAGGTACGGGACTGCTATTACACTGCAGCATCATCACATGTGTAAGCGCCAGTTGATAAGATTATAATTTTTATTTTAATTCATTTCCCTATCCACATTTGTTTGCAGGGGATTTACCTACATGTTGCTGCCTTTTGCAGCCCTCTAGCTCTTTCCTGGGCTGTTTTACAGCCTTTTTAGTGCCCAAAAGTTTGGGTCCCCATTGACTTAAATGGGGTTCGGGTTCGGGACGAAGTTCGGTTCGGGTTCGGATCCCGAACCCGAACATTTCCAGGAAGTTCGGCCGAACATCTCGAACCCGAACATCCAGGTGTTCGCTCAACTCTATTGATAACGTCTCTCCGAGGGTAACTCCTCTCCAACAACCTTTCCTTAAGTTGGTGGGCTTGCCTGAAATAGCGCTCATCCGTACTGTTAATTCTACGTAGACGGATACATTTTCCAAAAGGGATGGCATCCTTCACCGCGGGGGGATGAAAACTGGTCTGGTGGAGCAGCGAGTTTGTTGCGGTGGGCTTACGAAAGCCTGTAGTGTGAAGAGTACCGTTGTCTGTGGTGACTCTTACGTCCAAAAAATACAACGAATCACCACCGAAGTTGAGGGTGAACCTCATATTGATGTGGTTAGTATCGTTTAAATGATGTACAAACTGCTTACACAACTCTTTGCTGCCCGACCAGACCAGGAAAACGTCATTCACATAACGCAGGTAAAGGTGGATATATTTCAGGAAGGGGTTACCCAGTGAAAAGACGTAAGTCTCTTCGAATACCGCCAGATACAGGTTTGCGAAGGTACACAACACCGGTGTACCCATCACTGTTGCTAGTATCTGGCGGTACCACTGTCGGTCAAATTGGAACACATTGTTGGTAAGTACCAAATCCAGGGATTCCTGTATGAACCTCGAGAAAATTGGACTCTTGTCACAGCGGCTCAAAACCATGGCAATGGCCTTCAATCCCAAATCGTGGGGAATTCTCGTGTATAGACTCTCCACATCTAAGGACACAAGGCGGAATTCCTCCCGCCACTTGAAATTGTCGAGGGCGCAGAGGAAGTCCCCGGTGTCCTTGAGATATGCGGGAGTGCCCCTGAGCAAAGGCCTCAACAACCAATGTACCTTGAGATGGGTTAAGTAGCTGATCCCATCCCAGCAACGATGGGTCGTCCCGGAGGACGTAACAGCAATTTATGTATTTTCGGGACGAAATACCAGGCGGGGGTTTTGGGGAAACTAAGGGGTCAATCTCTCCAAAATGCTTTTGGGCAAAAATTGTATATCAATGTACCTATCAAGGAGTGACTGTACCTTGACCAGTATAGACGGGACTGGGTTTTAACTCATTTTTTTATATACATTTCTATCTTCCAACTGCCTGGCGGCTTCCTCCAAATAATAAACCTTGGTCATCAGGACCACATTGACCCCCTTGTCGGCAGGCTTAATGACAACATCGTCAAGACCATCGAGCCACTTTAAAGCGAGCCATTCCTCACGAGTAATATTAGGGGGTGCCACTGGATAGATCAGTGCACGTACATCCCCGACTACTCTTTTGTGGAAGAGGTCAATAGCAGAGCCCGTCAGCATGGGGGGGGAGAAAAGTGGACCTGATCCCGCCTAAAAAGACTTCCTGATGCTCAGGTGCAGTAATGCTTTTGCTCTCAATATCTGCAAGGAATTGTACACACTCAATCTCCTTAGTATCAAAACGGTGTTGTAGATGAAAATCTGCACACGACATGTGTGCAGGGACCTCACCCAATAGCGGTGGGGGACGTGTGGAACTACTTTCTGAAAACATTTTTTTAAGAACTTGTTTACGCACAACTCTGTATAGATCTATTTCAAAGTCTACCAGATTAAATTGTTACACCAAGCTGTATCCCAACCCTCGTTGGAGGAGTGAGAGACAGCTCGGGGGCAATTCATGTGCGGTGAGGTTGATGACAATATTGGGAGAATCCTGTGTGGGGAGGGCTGGATGGGAAGTCTCTGTTTCCAGGAGACTTGTCTCCTCCTTCTCATAGATTTGCGGATTAGGTTGCGTCTTCCTTTTGCGCTTCCCTCCTCCCCTTCGGATTATTTTCCTAAAGGGGGGCCACTGTTCACCCGGGCACTTGCTCTACTTTCAGACTGACTTGAATCCGAGTCTGTGGTCCAGAAGTCGCTGCGGGTACGGCGTGGATTACGTCTAGAGTTGCCTCTCTTTTTATTCCAGTCAAAGACTCTATCATTTTCGTAGTCGTTTTTATCTCTCAAAAACTTGTCTTTTTTCTTTCCTTTATTTCCATTTGGAGTAACAGTAAGTTTTTTACTTAAAGGGAGTCTGTCAGCACATTTACCCCTTTTTAACAGTTCCCATAGCGCTGTAGCCGCAACACAGATGATTAAAACGGTACCTTTATATGCTTTTGTGGACTTGTAAAACTGCCAAAAACGAATTTTGATGCATATGTAAATGAGGGCCCGCAAGTGCCCAGGGGCGGCGTCCACAGTGTTGGTGCCCAGGCAGTTTTGCCTTTTCGGCTCTTATTCCTGCCCAGCCTCTTCCTCTGCCCGCCCATCTGTTTTCTCTCCCCCCTCAGCGAGATCCCGCGCCTGCGCGCTGACTTCCTTGGCCGGGGAATGCGCACTGCGATATCCATTGCTGGCACGGCATCGCAGTAGCTTATGCGCATGCGCCGGCTAACGGATCAAAGAGATAAATGTACCAAATTCTGGCTCTCTGTGTCTGCAGTGACAGCTGCTCGCTCGGCTTTCCTCCTCTTCTCCTGCGCCGATGGACCGCCTCCTTTCTGCAGTTTTTGCGCCGTTAGCCGGCGCATGCGCATAAGCTACTGCGATGCCGTGCCAGCAATGGGCATCGCAGTGTGCATGCCCCGGCCAAGGAAGTCAGCGCGCAGGATCTCGCTGAGGGGGAGAGAAAACAGATGGGCGAGCAGAGGAAGAGGCTGGGCGGGGATAAGAGCCAAAGAGGCAGAGCTACCTGGGCACTAACGCGGTGGACGCCGCCCCTGGGCACTTGCGAGCCCTCATTTACATATCTTTGGAGAGTAATATAATGTTAGATGTGATAAATCTGTCTAGCCAGGAATTAACCCCTGACCAAAAGAATGTACTCTCCTTGGGTTTGAATTTTGTACCTAATACCAATTTTGATCCCTTCACTACTATTTTACAAGTAAATAGATTCATTAGGAACCTTACATTGCAAAGGTGTTTTTCTGAAGCCCCCCCTCCACATGAAGATACAGCGACAAATGAGGATAAACTGACAGATGACAATATATATACCAATCTGTCTTTTAAAGAACAACAGTCCTTACTTTGTCTTATGGATCTTCATGGGGAGGGAGGAGAACCATTTGACCAGAATAAACAGCATAGTTTTAAGACTTCTAATAAAAACTACTACCCCCTGAAATTCCGTACTACCAGCATGGACATATTTCAGGAAGTGATAGAAAGAGAATTACTGAAGGTCCAGGATTCGATTCCTGTTGTCAAAAAACACAATCTGAATATACTGCAGAGAACTGCCCTAAAACAATTAGAAGATAACAAAAATCTGATAATAAAGATGGCAGATAAGGGAGGGTCTGTGGTGGTGCTCGACAAGACATGTTATCACTCACTGATGTTGGGACTCTTGTCTGACATCACCACATATCACACTTTAAAACAAAACCCTCTTATAACATATAAAAAAGAACTGACTCTCATCTTAAATAAGGGCCTGGAAAAGGGACACATAACTCAAAAACAATTTGACTTTTTGAATGTAGAATATCCTGTTACTCCCATAATCCACGCCCTTCCTACGATGCACAAAGGGCTCAACCCCCCACCTTTACGACCCATAGTGTCTGGCATCGGATCCTTAACGGAGAAATTGGGAGAATGGCTGCAACCCTTAGTAAAAAGATCACCTGGATACATTAGGGATACAAATAATGTACTCAAGTATATGTATAATTGTACTTGGTCCAAAGAATACACTTGGATCACATTGGATGTTGTAGCGCTGTATCCTTCCATTCCCCACTCATATGCTCTCCTAGCCTTGGAGTATAGCCTGCATAAATATAGTGGTTACTCTGACATGTTCATTTATTATGTGTTGGAGGTTACTTCGTATCTGCTAACACATAATTATTTTGTATTTGATGAGGTCTTTTATGTCCAGATCTCAGGTGTTTCTATGGGAGCCAAATTCTCCCCATCTCTAGCTAATATAGCTATGGCGTTCTGGGAGGAAAAGTATGTTTTCTCAGTGGATAACCCCTTTCTCTGAGTGCATTGTCTGGTATGGCAGATACATCGATGATTTGCTCCTCATATGGGGGGGCGATGTGTCTGCCATACCAGACTTCGCTCACTATCTCAATCAGAATGCATACAATTTGAGATTCACACACGTATATCATCCTACAACCATTCATTTTCTGGATTTGACATTGATTGGGGTGGCGGATAGGGTGGTGTTGACAGAGACCTACCGTAAGGAGATATCTGGCAACACTATCCTTAAAGCCAACTGCCATCATCCACTTCATACTATTAAAAGTATTCCTGTTGGTGAATTCACAAGAGCTAGGAGAAATTGCAGCACAGATGAGGCTTTTGACAGGGAATGTATTGAAGTGTGGAGACGTTTACAAATGCGAGGCTATCCCCAATGGATGCTCCATAGGGGTTTTAAAATTGCGAAAAATAAATCCAGAGCCAAACTTCTAAACCTTAATACCAAGAGAGAATTAATAAATTCCGTCATTAATGGAGGAAGGGATGGATATAATAATAAAAATAGTGTCAAATCTGAAACCACCTGTGAAAAAAATGAAAAAAATAATAACATCATACCAACAATAGTACTCACATACAGCAGACAGTTTGCTGAAATCAAGAACATCATTCATAGATGTTTACCTATTTTGTATGAGGATGACATCTTGAGGGACACTCTAAAACAAGGTTGCCGGGTAGTATATAAAAGACCTGACACTTTGGGAAAAACACTCTCCCCCTCCATGTACACCTCAATATGCCCTAAAAATCCATCTACATGGTTAAAATATACTGGTTTTTCGAAATGTGGACACACGAGATGTAAAACATGTAAAGTCGCTAAAAATACCAAACAATTCCACAACTCTACGCATACTGAAACCTTCCCTGTCAGGAGCTTCATAAATTGTAACACGATGGGAGTCATCTACATTATTATTTGCACCACCTGTGATTTAATATATGTAGGCTGCACTATCAGAAAATTTAAGGACCGATTGCGTGAACATCTCAACTACATACATAATCCAACAGCCACAGGAGTATCTAATGCGGCATACCATTTCATACATATACATAACCGCAACATAGACACACTAAGTACTTTTGCCTTTGAACGTGTCACTTTACCCCAGAGAGGCGGTGATATTAAACAAAAAATCCTCCTCAGGGAAGCATTTTGGATCTGGAGACTCAATACCAGAGTCCCATACGGTCTCAATCTCAAAAGGGAATTAATGTACCTGTACTAATATCTATATGCAGCATAACCATGGTTTTGCCTTGTTTTTATACTTACCCACATATACTTTATTTTATAGTCAATTTTAATTAATTGTATGCACTCTCTCCGATACTTATGATCTGACCGCTCTATGATCATCATGTGATTTTGACATATATATTACTATGAGGATTTTTCATCAATGAACTATGTATGATCCATATAAGACACCGATGTTGTGATGTTACATTTGTGCTGCCCTGCATTATAATTGATTCATGTGTTCCAACACATATGGGAACTTACCATGTCAAATGGTGAATTCAAAGACAGACACATTGTATGTTACTGCTTTTTTCTTTTATTTTTTCCTTTCCCCATGTTCTCTGTATAATATCCCCAGAATTATATCTGGACAGATGTTGAGAACATTGAAATATTCGAATGATATATGGGAATGCGCACATGAACATGGAGACAATAAAAAGGAGATGATAGCAATAACAACAAATAATATATAAAAAATGTATAAAAACTATTGATATATAAATGTCTGTCTTAAATATAATATATCAGGATGATAATACAACCATACTAAGACTAAAATCATAGATAACAACAATAAAATACACTGTTTGTTTGCTTCCAAAAAAGTATATATAATACTTACAGATTTTGTCTCAGTTATACTATGTGGTCCTTTTTTACTATCGTCGGGCTACATAAGTTTATACTATAATGGAATAACATGTCCAGTCCTCCCTTATAGACTAGTCCGTCCTTTGGAGAGTATGACACAGTTCACATGGAGCGTCCTCTTAACAGACGGATCTGAGGGATAGAAGACAAACTCTGGGTGAAATGGTAGTCTTGTCAGTGACGCCCGAATACACCATAATTATTACAATATGTCGGATTGGTTTCTGCATATGAACCTTGATGCCTGTTCACACCTTGCGTTATATCGCTGAGAGTGATTAGCTCAATATTTCATTCATTCATTTTTTCATAAAGAATTTGGTGGATCTGGGCCTCACTGACATAGGACTATGGAATATTATCAACTTCACTCCATATCAACCTTGCGTGTGTGTATATATGTGTTTGTATATACACATATATATACATGTAGTTCTCTCTTCTGATATGTTTTTCCTTGATATATATCGTTTGTCTGTTCCCAATGAACAACATTAGTGCATTTATACCATGCTGGGCTGTCAAATCATGAATCATATGCATATATGTTTGTCAGAACTATATGTTTTTTTCTTTGTTTTGGAGTAGAGTAATTACACTTTGCTATTTTTATTCATTGTATTATATATAGTATTATATGTTGTAGCACTTCGGGTAAGGAAATGTTTATGCCACAGGTGAACTTGTTTGCACAGGTGTCTCGCGTCCACCGGACTGATTTTTGACTTACCCTAGTTTCCTGAGATCCCTCCTTGTGGGCGGATGTCTCGAGGTTGAACCTTATTTCAGCCCGGTGCACGCCAGACGCCTTAGATCATGACTAAGAACGACACCGTTCGAAACGCGTAGATCGTGGGGAGCAGTGGGTTCCTGTGTCACTGTTGCTGTCTGTACCTGTATTTTGGTGAAGAATTTAATAAAGACCGGGATTTTTTCACAAAACGTCCTTTGGTGCCGGAGCCTTTTTCCACTTTGTCTATTTACCGCCGGACTGGCTTGAGTCCGCCCCGTGCACCGCTACACAGGATCGGAAGGTGAGCTGGCTGTAACCTTTTTCTACTCATTTACGTATGCATCAAAGTTCGTTTTTGCTAGTTTTACAAGTCCACAAAAGCATATAAATGTACCGTTTTAATCATCTGTGTTGCGGCTACAGCGCTATGGGAACTGTTAAAAACGGGTAAATGTGCTGACAGCAGACTGCCTTTAACCTTTTTTCAAAATTGGTATATTGTATCTCTGTTAGTCTCAACTTGAGTTCGGCATGCGCTTTTTCTAGATCCCGTTCAACCTTAGTGTATTCCTTTTCGTCCCGTGCTAGGACCAGGTTTAATATTTGCATGGAGAAATCTAGATGCATGTTTTTCCATGATTCCACAAAATCATCGTCCTCCTCATACTGGTACATATCTTTATAGACTCTCAGTCCCCGCGGAACGCGGTTACATTCCTAGCATGTCAGGATATTTCATGAAAATTTGGGTGTTAGAGCTGAGGTAAGGGTAGACACATCTATTTGCAAATGAGAATTAACTTGAATTTGATCTATTTAAATTGTGAATACTTGGTGTTCACATACTAAGTAACTATGTCCCATCGGAAGAATATTTATACCAATTCTTCATATTAAATATATAGAATTGGCATATTATAAGTGAGGGACATGAACATGTGGAGTCACTGTGGGTAGAGATACATGGAGCTAAAAACAACAATAAATTACTAATAGGAGTTTACTATAAACCACCTAATATACCAGAGTCCACAGAAAATCTACTACTAAACGAGATAGACGAGACGGCAAATCATAATGAGGTGGTTATTATGGGGGACTTCAACTACCCAGATATAGACTGGAAAACTGAAACTTGTATATCTCATAAAGGAAACAGGTTCTTGGCAATAACCAAAGACAATTACCTCTCCCAACTGGTTCAGGACCCTACTAGACGGACGGCCATACTGGACTTAGTATTAACTAGAGATGGGATGGGGAATTCGTCGAATCCACGAATCCCTCGAATCTTGCTGGATTCGTGGACTCGAATCCCGACGTAATTTACCGGATACGAATCCGACGAATCCCGGTGGTGCCCAGACTGGTGGTGGCGGCGGCAGGGCACTCTAGAAGATGAGCGCTTCGCTGCTGCGACAGGGGAGGGAGAGGCGTTTCCTTTCCCTGTTCCTCTGATAGGCTGCCGGCACAAGGCCCGCAGCCTATCAGAGGCCGGTGCAGGCGGCGCGATGACGTCATTGCGCCGCCTGAGCCGTACAGCGCGGGACAAAGGCCAGAAGAGGCCTGCATCGCAGAAGAGGTAAGTAAAAGTTTTATTTTTTATTTTTTTATCTGTTACTGGCACATTGGCGAGGGGGAGAGATGAGAGGCACTATGATACTACTGGCACATTGGGGGGGAGGCACTATGATACTGGCACATTATGGGGGGAGATGGCACTATGATACTACTGGCACATTGGGTGGGAGGCACTATGACACTGGCACATTATGGGGGGAGATGGCACTGATGCTACTGGCACATTGGGGGGGAGGCACTATGATACTGGCACATTATGAGGGGAGATGGCACTATGATACTGGCACATTATGGGGGAGATGGCCCTATGATACTGGCACATTATGGGGGGAGGTGGCACTATAATACTGGCACATTATGGGGGAGATGGCACTATGATACTGGCACATTATGGGGGGAGGTGGCACTATAATACTGGCACATTATGGGGGGAGATGGCACTATGATACTGGCACATTATGAGGGAGGTGGCACTATAATACTGGCACATTATGGGGGAGATGGAACTATGATACTGGCACATTATGGGGGGAGATGGCACTATGATACTGGCACATTATGGGGGGAGATGGCACTATGATACTGGCACATTATGGGGGAAATGGCACTATGATACTGGCACATTGGGGGGGAGATGGCACTATGATACTGGCACATTATGGGGGGAGATGGCACTATGATACTGGCACATTATGGGTGGAGATGGCACTATGATACTGGCACATTATGGGGGGAGATGGCACTATAATACTGACACATTGGTGTGGAGATGGCACTATGATACTGGCACATTGGGGGGAGATGGCACTATGATACTGGCACATTATGGGGGGGGAGATGGCACTATAATACTGGCACATTATGGGGGGAGATGGCACTATGATACTGGCACATTATGGGGGGAGATGGCACTATAATACTGGCACATTGGGGGGGTGGCACTATGATACCGGCACATGGGGGGGAGGAGAGAGGCACTCCGCACTTGATACTGGCACATGGGGGGAGGAGAGAGGCATTTGATACTGGCACATGATTAGGGGGGCATCTATGAGGACACTTACTGGCACATTATTGGGTGGCACTGTGGGGCCACTTCTTATTGGCACATTATATATAGAACTGTAAAGAAAGCAATAAATGACAAAAAGAAAGCATATAAATCACTAAAACAGGAGGGTAGCCAGAAGCACTGAAAAACAATAAGGAAAAAAATAGAACATGTAAAAAACAAATAAAAGCGGCCAAACTAGAGACCGAGAGATTAATTGCCAAAGAGAGTAAAACTAACCCTAAAATGTTCTTCAATTATATAAATGTTAAAAAGTATAAACCTGAAGGTGTCGACCCTTATTGTTTTTCAGAGAGCGATAAGGAGAAAACAAAGCTGTTAAATATTTTTTTCTCCAATGTATTCACTGAGGAAAATAAACTGTCAGATGACATGCAGAATGTAAAAATAAATTCCCCATTAAAAGTGTCCTGTCTGACCCAGGAAGAAGTACAACAGCGACTTAAAAAGATTAAAATACACCCCCGTATCCTAAGGGAATTAAGTAATGTCATAGCCAGACCCTTATTTCTGATATTTGCGGACTCTATACTGACAGGGAATGTCCCACAGGATTGGCGCATGGCAAATGTGGTGCCAATATTCAAAAAGGGTCCAAAAACAGAGCCTGGAAACTATAGGCTGGTAAGTTTAACATCTGTTGTGGGTAAACTGTTTGAAGGTTTTCTGAGAGATGGTATCTTAGAGCATCTCAACGGAAATAAGCAAATAACACCGTATCAGCATGGCTTCGTGAGGGATCGGACATGCCAAACTAATATAATCAGTTTCTATGAAGAGGTAAGTTCTAGACTTGACAGTGGCGAATCAATGGATGTCGTATATCTGGACTTCTCCAAAGCATTTGACACTGTACCACATAAAATCTTAGTATATAAAATGAGAATGCTTGGACTGGGAGAAAACGTCTGTATGTGGGTAAGTAACTGGCTCAATGATAGAAAGCAGAGGGTGGTTATTAACGGTACACACTCAGATTGGGTCACTGTCACTAGTATTGGGCCCTATTCTCTTCAATATATTTATTAATGATCTTGTAGAAGGCTTGCATAGTAAAGTATCAATTTTCGCAGATGACACTAAACTGTGTAAAGTAATTAACGCTGAAGAGGACAGTATACTACTACAGAGGGATCTGGATAGATTGGAGGCTTGGGCAGATATGTGGCAGATTAGGTTTAACACTGACAAATGTAAAGTTATGCACATGGGAAGGAATAATGCAAGTCACCCGTACATACTAAATGGTAAAACACTCTGTAACACTGACATGGAAAAGGATCTAGGAATTTTAATAAACAGCAAACTAGGCTGCAAAAAACAGTGTCAGGCAGCTGCTGCCAAGGCCAATAAGATAATGGGTTGCATCAAAAGGGGCATAGCCCGTGATAAGAGCATAGTCCTACTACTTTACAAATCGCTAGTCAGACCACACATGGAGTACTGTGTACAGTTCTGGGCTCCTGTAAACAAGGCAGACATAGCAGAGCTGGAGAGGGTCCAGAGGAGGGCAACTAAAGTAATAACTGGAATGGGGCAACTACAGTACCCTAAAAGATTATCAAAATTAGGGTTATTCACTTTAGAAAAAAGACGACTGAGGGGAGATCTAATTAATATGTATAAATATATCAGGGGTCAGTACAGAGATCTATCCTATCATCTATTTATCCCCAGGACTGTGACTGTGACGAGGGAACATCCTCTGCGTCTGGAGGAAAGAAGGTTTGTACACAAACATAGAAAAGGATTCTTTACGGTAAGAGCAGTGAGACTATGGAACTCTCTGCCTGAGGAGGTGGTGATGGTGAGTACAAAAAAGGAATTCAAGAGGGGCCTGGATGTATTTCTGGAGAGTAATAATATTACAGGCTATAGCTACTAGAGAGGGGTTGTTGATCCAGGGAGTTATTCTGATTGCCTGATTGGAGTCGGGAAGGAATTTTTTATTCCCCTAAAGTGGGGAAAATTGGCTTCTACCTCTAGGTTTTTGTTGCCTTCCTCTGGATCAACTTGCAGGATAACAGGCCGAACTGGATTGACAAATGTCTTTTTTCGGCCTTATGTACAATTGTATGTTACTATGTAAATGTTGGTGAGCACTGCCAATACATTATGTAAACCTTCCAATCAACCCTACCGTATGTATATAGTAGGCCATACAAAGTCCTTACAGTATAAGTTACCTGGCTCTTTATGCATTCTGTAGTGACTGTAACCATTGAATAGCTATAATTGCCCTTCTATAAATCCAGAGTTGGAAATAGTACAATAGATAATCTGAAACATCTCTTTATCTTTAACTTTCTTTTTGTGGAACATAAATTTAATGCCAATGGTATCATCCCTTCTGTATGTTTTCTGTGCATTCAGCATTGTAGTAGCTTCAAACAGCTCCGCAGGTAGCTCATCAATTAAAGTGGCTCCAAGGCGGACCACGGTAAAGAAATCAAGAACGTCAAACTACTATACCTTTTCACGGACATAAATTACAAAGTAATTGCCAAAACTATTAAACCTAAATGCCTCTGTGAACTGAATTTTATATTCCTTTGCTTAGATGAAACATTAAAATTTTGAGCCTTTATCAGACAGATATAGAACTAATTAATGAGAAATTTTCACTAACGTAATCAATTGCCTTCAGATCTTTATTAGGGACCCTGTTAGAGCGGGAACTGAGGAAAATGTAGTTAAATGGAAGGTACAAATGAACTGAAGATAAGGGGGAATCAAGTGGTACAAAATAGTAGTACACAGGGGGTCATTTATTATCCTGAAATATGCCTATTTTAAGCGTATTTCAGACACAGATTGCGGTGCAACGGTTATCTGTGACTTTTCCCCACACACGCCAGGTCTAAAAAAGTGAGTATGGCGTGGGCGGGAAAGGGGATAGGCCAGCAGGCCTGTCTTATTCATCCTTTTCTACGCCTCTTTTAGGCATAGAAAATGGTCTAAATGTAAGACAGCAAGGAAGCTGGCTTACATTTAGACTGGCGCTGGTGCCTCTTCATAACTTCAGCATATCCACCGCCAGATATAGGGGTTATTAAGCCCAGCGTCTCAAACTCTTAATAAATAACCCCCACTAGACCCCTATATATCTACTGTAGGAAGGTACAAGGGGTCGTCATTGATGCTAGGTATGTCACTGAGGTTCCTGGCCTCGGTGAAATAAGAGCCGGTATTTTCATGTGTCAGCGGTAGCTAATGCTAATTGACACTTTTGCTATTTAGTATGGCTATAAATAGCTGATCCGGGATGGCTCTTATTGGAGTAGTCAAAGTGCTGGGTGGGTGACTACTCCCCACATTCCAGGCTGGGTTTTGACAGCACCTGGCTATCCTTAAAAAGGCAGCTGGGCTCAGCAGCAGAGAATGCCCTGTGTGTTGTGATCTGGGCCCTGTGCTGGGCTGAAAAGCTGAGACCCGTATGCTGTCTCCTCTTAGGGAAAACAATTGAAGCAAATAGACTGTCCTTCAAGCTGTCAGATTTTTGTTTATCATGCAAGCAATGAGTGTTGAAGCCAATCTGTGACGTGCATTATAACACCTTGGAAGGGCCCTGGGATAGTACCCTGCGCACGCTGCAATTGGCGTCACGACAAATACAGAATATTATCCACCCCTACCTAGCCACTGCACAAATATACACTGCTCAAAAAAATAAAGGGAACACAAAAATAACACATCCTAGATCTGAGTTAATTAAATATTTTTCTGAAATACTTTTTTCTTTACATAGTTGAATGTGCTGACAACAAAATCACACAAAAATTAAAAAATGGAAATCAAATTTTTCAACCCATGGAGGTCTGGATTTGGAGTCACACTCAAAATTAAAGTGGAAAAACACACTACAGGCTGATCCAACTTTGATGTAATGTCCTTAAAACAAGTCAAAATGAGGCTCAGTAGTGTGTGTGGCCTCCATGTGCCTGTATGACCTCCCTACAACGCCTGTGCATGCTCCTGATGAGGTGGCGGACGGTCTCCTGAGGGATCTCCTCCCAGACCTGGACTAAAGCATCTGCCAACTCCTGGACAGTCTGTGGTGCAACGTGACGTTGGTGGATAGAGCGAGACATGATGTCCCAGATGTGCTCAATTGGATTCAGGTCTGGGGAACGGGCGGACCAGTCCATAGCATCAATGCCTTTGTCTTGCAGTAACTGCTGACACACTCCAGCCACATGAGGTCTAGCATTGTCTTGCATTAGGAGGAACCCAGGGCCAACCGCACCAGCAAATGGGCTCACAAGGGGTCTGAGGATCTCATCTCGGTACCTAATGGCAGTCAGGCTACCTCTGGCGAGCACATGGAGGGCTGTGCGGCCCTCCAAAGAAATGCCACCCCACACCATTACTGACCCAATGCCAAACCGGTCATGCTGGAGGATGTTGCAGGCAGCAGAACGTTCTCCGCGGGTCTCCAGACTCTGTCACGTCTGTCACATGTGCTCAGTGTGAACCTGCTTTCATCTGTGAAGAGCACAGGGCGCCAGTGGCGAATTTGCCAATCTTGGTGTTCTCTGGCAAATGCCAAACGTCCTGCACGGTGTTGGGCTGTAAGCACAACCCCCACCTGTGGACGTCGGGCCCTCATATCACCCTCATGGAGTCTGTTTCTGACCGTTTGAGCAGACACATGCACATTTGTGGCCTGCTGGAGGTCATTTTGCAGGGCTCTGGCAGTGCTCCTCCTGTTCCTCCTTGCACAAAGGCGGAGGTAGCGGTCCTGCTGCTGGGTTGTTGACCTCCTACGGCCTCCTCCACGTCTCCTGATGTACTGGCCTGTCTCCTGGCAGCGCCTCCATGCTCTGGACACTACGCTGACAGACACAGCAAACCTTCTTGCCACAGCTCGCATTGATGTGCCATCCTGGATAAGCTGCACTACCTGAGCCACTTGTGTGGGTTGTAGACTCCGCATGCTACCACTAGAGTGAAAGCACCGCCAGCATTCAAAAGTGACCAAAACATCAGCCAGGAAGCATAGGAACTGAGAAGTGGCCTGTGGTTACCACCTGCAGAACCACTCCTTTATTGGGGGTGTCTTGCTAATTGCCTTTAATTTCCACCTGTTGTCTATCCCATTTGCACAACAGCATGTGAAATTGATTGTCACTCAGTGTTGCTTCCTAAGTGGACAGTTTGATTTCACAGAGGTGTGATTGACTTGGAGTTACATTGTGTTGTTTAAGTGTTCCCTTTATTTTTTTGAGCAGTGTATATGTAATGCCTGCTGATGTTGGGAACATGCATAGAGACTCCCCCCCCCCCCCCCCACCACACAGCAGGAGACTGGGAGAGAATATTTTCAAATGACAGGACCAGAAAACCTGATCACATCACAGTATAAAAGAATAAACCCATATATCGGAAATGGGGAGGTACTGGGGGGAGCAGAAAGCTGAGGGGAGAGACAGCCTGTGGTTTCAGGAGAATTACAAAGCCCAGCTACAGTCTACAGTCTGTCAGGAGAACTACAGAGCCTAGCAACAGCCTACCGTCTGTCAGGACAACTACAGAACCCAGCTACAGCCTACAAGCTGTCAGGAGAACTATAAAGCCAAGCTACAGCCTACAGTCTGTCAGGAGAACTACAGAGCCCAACTACAACCTACAGTCTGTCCAGAGAACTACAGAGCTCAGCTACAGCCTACAGTCTGTCAGGAGAACTACAGAGCCCAACTACAACCTACAGTCTGTCCAGAGAACTACAGAGCTCAGCTACAGCCTACAGTCTGTCAGGAGAACTACAGAGCCCAACTACAACCTTTAGTCGGTCAGGAGAACTACAGAGCCAGAGAATAGGTGAGGCAACATGTAGGCCTGATGCAGTAGAGCTGAAAAGGAGTAGCGTTGAATTTGTCACATCTTATGACTGCAGGCTGCAAGTTTATGCTGTGTCACTATTAGACACCATTAATACATATTGGCCAATGTTTTTGATCTCTTGCTCCTACTATATTACCATGCATTTTAAACAGTTTTCAAGTTGTCCACTGGCTGTGCCTTGCGAAAAGTTCATAGAGTTCTGCCATCATTCATACATAACTTTGCTGTCTCCTCTTAGGGAAAACAATGGAAGCAAATAGACTGTCCTTCAAGCTGTCAGATTTTTGTTTATCACGCAAGCAATGAGTGTTGAAGCCATCAGGGTCAGTGGTGCTCTCTTCGGTAATGATAGGTGATGCATTTTGTGTGACCATGCAGGTTAGATTCCTCCATGGCCATAGTTACTAGATTTTCCATTGGCTATTGTCAGGGGCATACACAGCACCCACCATAAAATTTTGCATGCATCCCCCCTGCACCTAGTACCTGTACATTACTCTCAGCCAACAGGGAACACAAAGTGCAACAACCCAGATTTCCAACAGATTGATTTTTTTAAGTGGAAGAAATTTTTATAAAAAAATAAAAAAAATAATAAAAAAACTCGCCCTCTAACTCGCCCACTTTATCCGACTTCTAGATCACTAAATGTGATGCTCTTTCTGAACACCATAGTTCTCATTCCATTTACACCAGACAACTGGTATAAATACATTGATAAATCTTCTCCATACAGCTCTAAATCACTGCTTCCCCTCACATAATTAGTGATGAGCGGCAGGTGCCATATTCGATTTCGACGAAATTCGCGAATATTCGATAGAATATTCGTTTTATATTCGTCGAAATCGAATATTCGTCATTATTCTTGTTATCGCGATTAATATGCGATTTAAATAATCGCGTATTGCGATTTTAACTTAAAGGCTACTCTCCTATTGAAATAGCAATGCGATTAATTCAAGTTATAATAATCAAATTTCGATTTTAACTTAGCACTGCTATATTCCATATTCGTTAATTCTAGCTTAATATGGAATATAGCAGTGCTAAGTTAAAATCGAAATTCGATTATTATAACTTTAATTTATTTTTATTTATTTTTATTGTTATATTTTTTTTCTTTCCCACTTCCCTAAAGTTGTTCTTACCTGTTCTTTGGATTCCTGGCTTCCTGGCTGCTCCAGTCAGTGCCCGTTGCCGCTTCTGCCGACTTCCGTGCTCATGGAGCGTCCCCATCACCATGGGAACGTCTCCATATACTAGAATGTACTGTCGGATTTGAGAATTACGTGAAAAATCGCAATTCGATTATTTCAAGTTATAATAATCGAATTTCGATTTTAACTTAGCACTGCTATATTTAATTCTAGCCTAATATGGAATATAGCAGTGCTAAGTTAAAATCGAAATTCGATTATTATAACTTGAATTAATCGAATTGCGATTTCAACTTGGACCTGGTTTACTATGGTTGGCTTGGTAGAATTAGCGAATATGACGAATGTATTCGTCATATTCCACAAAACGAAGATAACGAAGTATTCTGCATCTTCGTTTTAGCTACCTATTCATCAACTAGCAATCATATAGGAAAGTTTACTATAGAGACAGCTAAGTTTAATTCGTTATGCGATTATATGACTGCTTTTTAAAAAAAAAAAATATAGAATAATTATAATACCTGATAATTATTATAATTATTCTATTTATAAAAAAAAAGCAAAGTAATATAATCGCATAGCGAATTAAACTTAGCTGTCTCTATAGTAAACTTTCCTATATGATTGCTAGAATTAGCGAAGTTGATGAATAGGTAGCTAAAACGAAGATGCAGAATACTTCGTTATCTTCGTTTTGTGGAATATGATGAATACATTAGTTATATTCGTTTTGTAGAATATGACGAATAC
Source organism: Bufo bufo (assembly GCF_905171765.1). NCBI lineage: Eukaryota > Metazoa > Chordata > Amphibia > Anura > Bufonidae > Bufo > Bufo bufo. The sequence goes on from NC_053391.1 coordinate 629,077,975, forward strand.
ATTCGTCATATTCGCTAATTCTACCAAGCCAACCATAGTAAACCAGGTCCAAGTTGAAATCGCAATTCGATTAATTCAAGTTATAATAATCGAATTTCGATTTTAACTTAGCACTGCTATATTCCATATTAGGCTAGAATTAAATATAGCAGTGCTAAGTTAAAATCGAAATTCGATTATTATAACTTGAAATAATCGAATTGCGATTTTTCACGTAATTCTCAAATCCGACAGTACATTCTAGTATATGGAGACGTTCCCATGGTGATGGGGACGCTCCATGAGCACGGAAGTCGGCAGAAGCGGCAACGGGCACTGACTGGAGCAGCCAGGAAGCCAGGAATCCAAAGGACAGGTAAGAACAACTTTAGGGAAGTGGGAAAGAAAAAAATATAACAATAAAAAAATAAAATAAAAAAAAATGAATATTCGAAATATCGAATTTATATCACTATATTCGAAATATTCGCGAATTAGCGAAGTGCCGATATTCGCGAAAAAAATTTGATATTCGAATATTCACGCTCAACACTACAAATAATCTCTTATCTCTTACATTATAAAAATGAGTTTTTGTCTGTCTATCCGTTCTTTATGCGCGACCAAATGACTGGAACGATCGTCACCAATTTTGGCACACAGATACATCAGGTGTCCATGAAGGTTATAGAGCAGGTCTCAGGTCTCTAGCACGTACCATTTCTGAGATATTCCCAAAAATAACCTCCATTAGCCAATATAAGCCTGCAAGTGTTTCTCTTCATATGCCAACTGCCAAAAACACGGTCACATGTCCCTTATCAGCCAATAGAAGCTCACAATTCCTACTCCAGGTTTCCTTAACAACTGATTACAGGTTTTAGCAGTTCGCAGGTCCTTAAATATTCAGTCATCTGACGCCTCAAGATTAGATACACAGCTCAGCAGGCAGTATCTCACAGGATAGGTTATTAGATACACAGCTTAGCAGACAGTATCACAAAGGATAGGATTAGATACACAGCTCAGCAGACTATCACACAGGATAGGATTAGATACACAGCTCAGCAGACAGTATCACACAGGATAGGATTAGATACACAGCTCAGCAGACAGTATCACACATGACAGGATTAGATACACAGCTCAACAGAAAGTATTACACAGGATAGGATATAAGATACACAGCTCAGCAGACAGTGGGGCGGGGTACTGTAGAGGTCACTGTTAAAGGGGCGGGTACTGTGGAGGTCACTATTATAGGGGCGAGCACTGTGGATGTTACTGTTAAAGGGGTGGGAACTGTGGAGGTCACTGTTAAGGGGGCGGGCACTGTGGAGGTCATTGTTTAAGGGGCGGGCACTGGAGGTCAAAGTTAAAGGGATGTGCTGCTGTGGAGGTCCCATTTTAAAGTGGCGGAGCACTGTGGGGGGCTCAGTGTAAAGGGGTGGGGGATTGTGGAGTTCACTGTTAAAGGGGTGGGGTGCTGTAGAGGTCAAAGTTATGGGGGATACTGTTGATATCTTTTAATGACACACATAAACATTAAATATAATAGATGAAATATACCTGTGTGATGCCGGGTCCTTCTGCTAGTATATATATATAAAAATGAGTTTCTGTCTGTCTGTCTGGACGTCTGTCTGTTCTTTATGCGTGACCAAACGACTGAACCAATCTTCACCAAATTTGGCACACAGGTACATCAGGTGTCTGGGAAGGTTTTAGACCTGGCCTCAGCTCTCTATGAAGTACCGTTCCTGAGATATTCCCAAAAAATCACCTGCTTTAGCCAATACAAGCCTGCAAGGGGCGGGCACTGTGGAGGTCACTGTTAAAGGAGCAGGCACTGTGGAGGTCACTGTTAAAAAGGCGGGCACGGTGGAGGTCACTGTTAAAGGGGCAGGCACTGTAGAGGTCATTGTAAGAGGGGCAGGCACTGTGGAGGTCACTGTTAAAGGGGGCGGGGACTGTGGAGGTCACTGTTAAAGGGGCAGGCACTGTGGAGGTCACTGTTAAAGGGGAGGGCACTGTGGAGGTCACTGTTAAAGGGGAGGGCGCTGAGGGAGTCACTGCTAAAGGAGCGGGCACTGTGGAGGTCACTACTAAAGGGGCGGACACTGTGGATGTCACCGTTAAAGAGGTGGGCACTGTGGGGGTCACTGTTAAAGGAATGGGCACTGTGGAGGTCACTACTAAAGGGGCAGGCACTGTGGAGGTCACTGTTAAAGGGGTGGGCTCTATGGGAGTCACTGTTAAAGGGGCAGGCATTGTGGAGGTCACTGTTAAAGAGGTGTGCACTGTATAGGTCATTGTTAAAGGGGCAGGGCGCTGTGGAGGTAACTATTAAAGGGGCGGGTGCTGTGGCGGTCACTGCTAAAGGGGCGGGTGCAGTGGAGGTCACTGTTAAAGGGGCAGGCACTGTAGAGTAATCGTGCTAGTTACTAAGTTGCTTTTAATTATAATCCCCTCAAAAATGTAGCGAAAAGGGGAAAGGAGGAGTGGGAGGAATGAAATGGGGGAAGGGTGAACAATTTCTCATGGTTAGGAACCTGTCACCTTAGATTTTAACCACATGCTATTTTCCTGTGCAATTTTAGGGAGAAAACTATGCACCAATTGATCTTTCAAACTTGGTCCCCGTCTGAACGTAACACTTGGATGGGGTGGCCAAATGGGAGGCCAAATGGACTATTAAGCAAGGTCTCACAGGGGCTTAATGAAGGTTTCTCATATTCTGCCTTCTTATAAACTTTGGGGCCTGTGCCGGCTCTGCATTATAGTAAATCTGTGAATTATAGTACTGCCATTAATCTTAATTATTATTATAATAATAAATATAAATAAAACAAAATATATAATTTTTGTCAAAGGTTAAAATCATGTCATACCCTACAAATGAGGAGTACCTATAGGTGGATTTTTCTAAGTGTTAATGGTGCAGGGTGATTTTATGTAATGTTATATAGGAACATAAGGACTTACTATATTGTATAGTTTATGAATACAATATCAAGGAAGGGAGGGAGCCTATTGCATAGACAAGCCAAATAAATAGGTGGGTAAAAGGTGGTCCGTTCCCCCTTTCCCCGCCCCTTCTTTCCTCTCTTTTTTATCAAAAAGAATATCTACCTGTCCTATTCTTTGTTTACTATGGGACGAAATCCCCGGTTACTCCTCCCACTTTGATGACGCGCAGGAGGCCTGGCTATGACGCGCGCAGTGGCGTGATCATTAGGCGCTGGGAGAGGAGCCGGATGGGGACGCACTGGTATGACGCGTTTACCACGTAATCACCATACGCCGGTGTACTTTTTCAACCTATGTCACATCCCCTGTGCCGCGGCCAATAGAAACATTGACCATCAGCAAAAAGGGGGTGTGGCTTAGCTAATAAAGTCTGTTTCTCTTCAGAGCGCCGACACTAATACCCCGAAACCCTGATGAAGCCGCATCGCGGCGAAACATGTCGGGTGGGGACTAGTGTTAGGCGCATTTCTTTTTAGGCAGGTTTATAGTCACTGCTAAAGGGGCGGGCACTGTGGGGGTCACTGCTAAAGGGGCGTGCACTGTGGAGGTCACTGTTAAAGGGGTGGGCACTATCAAGGTCACTGTTAAAGGGACGGGTGCTGTGGAGGTCACTGTTAAAGAGACGGGCACTGTGGATGTTACTGTTAAAGGGGCAGGGCACTGTTAAAGGGGAGGATACTGTGGAGGTCACTGTTAAGGGAGTAGCGTGCTGTTAAACTCACTGTTAAAGGGGAAGGCTGCTGTGAAGGTCAAAGTTAAGGGGATGTGCTGCTGTGGAGGTTCCATTTTAGAGTGGCGGGGCACTGTGGGGGGTGAGTGTTAAGGGGTGGGGAACTGTGGAGGACTTGATTAGTCATGATAAAAAATAAAAAAAATTCTCCTTTTTTTTTTTTTGACGCACCACAGGTAGGGGGAGGGTGTAGGGAATTAGGGAAAAAAACTATTCTTTTTTGTATTTTTTCTTGCATTGTAATTTGTTTGATATACCAATTAATAAAGATAATTAATTTTAAAAAAAAAGGGGTGGAGAACTGTGGAGTTCACTGTTAAAGGGGCAGGTGCTTTTAGAGGTCACTGTTATGGGGGATACTGTTGATATCTTTTAACAACACACAGAAACATTGAATTAAATAGATGAAATATACCCGTGCAAAGCCGGATCCTTCTGCTAGTACTATATATATTACAAAACTGACTGTCTGAAGCCACCACTAGGGGGAGCTTGGTGCATAGGAATGTATACAGTTATTGTCTAGTAAAAGCTCTAAAAATATCTTTGCATTGAGCTTCCCTTAGTGGTGGCTGTGTGGAAATGCAGTATTTCCATGCAAGGAACAGAACAAGCAGTTCAGCACTGGGCCTCCGTCCCCTGGGCTCAATAGTAGATGCGTGGTCTGCCTCCTTGGAAGGTACAGATTTTCAATCAATATACAGTTGCAAGAAAAAGTATGTGAACCCTTTGGAATGATATGGATTTCTGCACAAATAAAATGTGATCTGATCTTCATCTAAGTCACAACAATAGACAATAACAGTCTGCTTAAACTAATAACACACAAAGAATTAAATGTTACCATGTTTTTATTGAACACACCATGTAAATATTCACAGTGCAGGTGGAAAAAGTATGTGAACCCCTAGACTAATGACATCTCCAAGAGCTAATTGGAGTAAGTCCAATCAATGAGATGAGATTGGAGGTGTTGGTTACAGCTGCCCTGCCCTATAAAAAACACACACCAGTTCTGGGTTTACTTTTCACAAGTAGCATTGCCTGATGTGAATGATACCTTGCACAAAAGAGCTCTCAGAAGACCTACGGTTAAGAATTGTTGACTTGCATAAAGCTGGAAAGGGTTATAAAAGTATCTCCAAAAGCCTTGCTGTTCATCAGTCCACGGTAAGACAAATTGTCTATAAATGGAGAAAGTTCAGCACTGCTGCTACTCTCTCTAGGAGTGGCCGTGCTGTAAAGATGACTGCAAGAGCACAGCGCAGATTGCTCAATGAGGTGAAGAAGAATCCTAGAGTGTCAGCTAAAGACTTACAAAAGTCTCTGGCATATGCTAACATCCCTTTTAGCGAATCTACGATACGTAAATCACTAAACAAGAATGGATTTCATGGGAGGATACCACAAAGGAAGCCACTGCTGTCCAAAAAAAAAAATTGATGCATGTTTACAGTTTGCACAAGAGCACCTGGATGTTCCACAACAGTACTGGCAAAATATTCTGTGGACAGATGAAACCAAAGTTGAGTTGTTTGGAAGAAACACACAACACTGTGTGGAGAAAAAGAGGCACAGCACACCAACATCAAAACTTCATCCCAACTGTGGTGAAGTATGGTGGTGGGGGCATCATGGTTTCGGGCTGCTTTGCTGTGTCAGGGCCTAGACGGATTGTTATCATCGAAGGAAAAATGAATTCCCAAGTTTATCAAGACATTTTGCAGGAGAACTTAAGGCCATCTGTCCACCAGCTGAAGCTCAACAGGACAACGACCCAAAGCATAGGAGTAAATCAACAACAGAATGGCTTAAACAGAAGAAAATACGGCTTCTGGAGTGGCCCAGTCAGAGTCCTGACCTCAACCCGATTGAGATGCTGTGGCATGACCTCAAGAAAGCGATTCACACCAGACATCCCAAGAATATTGCTGAACTGAAACAGTTCTGTAAAGAGTAATGGTCAAGAACTACTCCTGACCGTTGTGCACGTCTGATTTGCAACTACAGGAAACGTTTGGTTGAAGTTATTGCTGCCAAAGGAGGTTCAACCAGTTAATAAATCCAAGGGTTCATATACTTTTTCCACCTGCACTGTGAATGTTTACATGGTGTGTTCAATAAAAACATGGTAACATTTAATTCTTTGTGTGTTATTAGTTTAAGCAGACTGTGATCGTCTATTGTTGTGACTTAGATGAAGATCAGATCACATTTTATGACCAATTTGTGCAGAAATCCATATCATTCCAAAGGGTTCACATACTTTTTCTTGCAACTGTATGGATCTTTTGTACTGTTGACTTCTCTGCAGTAGAACAGATTAACCACACACACAAGAACCATAATAATTGATATAATGACAGCGGTATCTAAAGTACTCCAGATGAGCAGTAGACGTCTCTAGTGTCTTCCCTTCAGTTAACTTTTACAGCCTTGCACCACAGCTTTATATATCTTTAAGATAAAAAAATAAAAATTTAGGTACTGATAAAACTTGCTAACGCACATTTATTTTTAATCTGCGCTGAAACAGCAATTGATGCCACGTGAACAAAATGTCTACAAATGTCATTTTGCATGCATGTCTTTTTGACAACTTCAATTTAGGAAATTGTTTCAAGACTTCCCAAAATAGCCAACATCAACTGAATGATGAAAACTGATGACAAAGTAATAGCAGGAGGTTTTCTGTCACATTTACTTTACCAAGCCTGCAAGTACAATAAAACATGTTCAAAATACAAATTATGTTATAGAATAAACGCCAAGAAAAGTCAACTAATGGAATTCCCCAAACTCTGTTCTCCATGCTTTCCACGCGTGAGCGTCAAAACCAACTGAAGTCTAATATGATATTATGTTTTGTCACATCAGATTTATTGAAAGTGTCATAGATATGGGTGTGTTGAGGAAATAGTCCAAACCGGGCCCACATGCCTGAGGGATAGTGATGAGTGGCAGGGGCCATATTCGTATTTGTGATATTTTGCAATTTTTTTGTAGAATATTCGTTATATTCGCGAATATTTTAAAAACGAATATATAGCACTATATTCGATATAGTGCTATATATTTGTTTTTTCGAATATTGGTCATTTTTTTCTACCAGTACAGTCGTTTCACTTTGGCATACTCCTCCCCGACAAGCGTCCCCGTCACCATGGGAATGCCTGGGGGTTAGGATATACCATCGGATCTGAGTTTTCACAATCTCACTCAGATCGTGAAAACTCAGATCCGATGGTATATTCTAACCACCAGGCTTTCCCATGGTGACAGGGACGCTTGTCGGGGAGGGGTATGCCGAAACAACTGTACAGGATAAAAAAAAAACGAATATTCTAAAAAACTAATATATTCGCTATAGTGCTATATATTAGTTTTTTTGCATATTCGTCATTTTTTTCCATCTAAAGTCATCATGATTTTTCCCTGCTTAAGTTGCTTGTGGGCCAATGACTTAATGGCCCACAAGCAAGAAGCAGGGAGGAATCATGTGTTCACTGTTCAGATGGGAAAAAATGACGAATATTCACTATAACAAATATATACGTAGCACTATATTCTAAATATTCAAAGTTGCTATATTCGCAAATAATATTCGCTATTCGAATATTCGCACTCAACACTACAGAGGGAGTCCAAAGATCTCTCCACCACATAGGTATTTTAAATGGCACATAGTAAGTGGGGGGCCCTATTACAGATTTTGCATTGGGGTCCAGGAACTTTAAGTTACACCTATGTATTGTGTATGAGTATAGAAATATTAACTCTTCTTATGAATAAGTTCTGATAAAGAACAACAATACACAAGAAAACATTACATTATTTAGCTAGAGGTGGCATATCCCATTACTTTTTGTTATAGTGGTCCTGGTTGCCCACCGCCACTCTGCTTCTATCAGTGGACACAGCTGCCACCTTTCTGGCCCGTTCCTCCACACCTGGGTTCTGGTGGTTCAGACTTGCCAGCATTATTCTCCTGTTTACTGGGTCCAACATCCAGAGTAACGTTTCTTTGTCTGATGTGCTGCTCTCTTGGGCTCTTAAACGACCAGCACACACACAACCTAATCTGTTCTGACTAATAGAAGACCTTCCTTGGGTATTTAATACACCTTTCATTGTGGGAGGGTGCCTGAGCAATATGTTGAAGCTCTCAAGTTTCCTACAAAGGTGAACAATACAGTATGTCTTGTTTTGCTCTCCTTTGTACCAACTTCTACCTGACTCTAGATATGACCCTTCACTGCTTGACTTGCCTCCACTTGATCTTCGTAATGACCCTAAGCGGCCTGCTCTGACCTTCAGACTGACTTTGCATGAACCCTACCTGCCCTGGCCTCAGCTTTTCCCTAACTTCAGTTTTGCCTCACTCCTTGATGTTCTGCACCAGCATCTCTTGACTCCGTGGGTCAGAAGGTTTCTGAACAGAGACTACTACAAGATATAGTGGCCTCATGGTTCACCTGCAGTGAAGTCCAAAACCTGTATATGGGGTAAAGGGTGAAGACCCACTAGAGATAAGTAAAGTTTTAAAAAATAGATTTGGCAGCTTTGCCGAAGTTTGACAAGAAATTTGATAAGTTACAAATTAATTTGTCACAAATCGCTATGTTAAAACCCAATTCAGCCTATAAATTAATGGGACCACTTTTAACGGCTCCATAGACAGAAGTGCACATGTCTAACGGCCGTTGAAAACAATAATACGCTAGTGCAATATGGCCTTTTGAGTTGAAAAAAAATCACTCACTTCACCCCCTTGCTAGCAGTCCACTCCTCCCTTCATTGAAAAAGACCTGCTGAAGGACCTGCACTGAGTCTGATGGCGTCACCACATTCTACCAGCGTGACTACGGTACCTTTGTGCAAGCAAGTGGATGAGTTATTTTTTTTTTCCATTCTTTCTAATACAACTGTAGCCGCCGTTTTAGGAAAAATGATTCATTACCATGAAGCGCGAGGAAATTCGGCTTCGTTGCAAATCCAATTTTTCTTAAAGTTCAGATCGAATTCCACTTCAGTTGCTTTGATTCACTCAAAACTAATGGGGAACATGATTACTAGTATGGGAACAATGGGGACACTATTCCTATTGGGGTCACTGTTAACACTAAGTGCATTCTGGCAGATAATTATTTATATTGGTGGGACTTTGGGAAGGACTATTACGCCTCATTCACATGTCAGTGTTCTGATCAGTGATTTCCATCAGTGATTGTGAGCCAAAACCAGGAGTAGAGCCTTCACGGACATAGGGAATATACTGTACACCTGTTCTGTGTTTAGAGCCACACCGGGTTTTGGCTCATAATCACTGATGGAAATGACTGACCAAAACACTGACATGTGAATGAGACATTACTGTTGAGGTGGGGTGGGGGCACCCTATTCGCTTAGCACAATTATTTTTGGGGGACATTATGTTTACACTATTACAGTCAGGGACCCTATTTGCTGAGCGCAGTTAATCTTTTGGGCACTGTGTGCCAATAATTATTGAAGGGGGCACTATCTGTGTGGCACTAGTATTTTCAGGGGGGGCTGTTTCTGCAGTATAGTATTGTCTCAGAGACAAGAGATGGCTGAAAGAAATCCTCATGACAGTCTGGTTTGAATCAGAGGAGACATCACTGGCTGTAAAAGGTATGTGGTGCTGTGTCACCCTGTACGTTTTGTAGCTTTGTGTTTAATAGTTTCTAAGTATGTTTTTAACAGTAGGGCTGGAAGGAAGGGTTAGGTTGAGAATTTGGCATGTGTGTGTGTGTGTGTGAGGGGGGGGGGGGGCGTTTTAATTTTTGCATTCGGCAGCAGAAAGGCTAGGTGCACCCCTGCCTCTTGCCAAAAAGCACAGAGGGAAGGGGGACCCAAGCTAAACTCTTGCACCATGGCCTATGAACCTTTATCTATATCCCTGGGTAGACGTGTGCTGTGTGAGGCAGTTGGGGCTGGGCTGTTGAGGGAGCATCTGCAAGGTGTTCTGGCTCTGCTAGCAACAGAGCAAGCCACAGACTTGGGTGGAAGCTAGACCAGGAGATTCCCATACATGTTCCCCAGCAGCGTCAGTGACGATAGATGGTTCACGACATGCATACCCCAAATAATAATTTTTGCGTCAGTGGTATCTATCCACTGGCCTCTGCATTTTCCTGAAAAGGGGGCATGGTGAGGGCAGGGCCTTGCCACATTTATCATCTTCTACGCCAGTTTTCTGGCGTAGAAGACCTTTGAAATCTACATCAGTTATGGGCTGGCTTAGATTTGCCGGATGCTGAACCTAATAAATCAGAAGCAGCATCCGGCTGGTTATCATAGCCCGATGTACACTGCTGGGCTATGATAAATTAGGGCCTACGGTTGAGAGACTTCTCTCACACAGCTGAGCGGCTGAAGACAGGGTTAACTCCAGATTCTTTGCTGAATTTTTGCCTTCTGCTGTTCTAAGTTTTATTCACTGTTTACGTCGGGTACCACAGTAAAATCTTATCTTAAAACCAGAACCACACATTCTTTTGCATGTGTTCTGCATTTTACAGCATCACAAATCTACAGCAGTATATACACAGACAAATAATAATAAGCAGCATCACCCAAGAGTCTATGAAGAGTTCTAGGTTTCTAACTAAAACAAAAGTTTAGAGAATTACATGTAGTTTGCAGTTGGATGACTATTCTAGATAATACAATAAAAAATATTTTTAACCAAGGCTTTTATGTTTGCAGAAGCACTTGGATTCAGTTCCATTGCCGGCCTCATTGTCAGTAATTTGCACGGCTCTGGCCAACTATCAGATCCTCCAGTAGATCTCAAAGGCTTCATTTTATCTCTGCGTGCAGTCTTAGATCTGGTAGTCCTTCAGGTAAAAAGGATAGTATATCCAGTATACTACAGAAGGCCGTTTGGTACACAAATCCAAGAGATCTCGGCAAGTGTATGTAATTGCAATTCATCATAAAGTAGCTGGCTAATCCTGAAAGACATCATGTGTGTGTATATATACACTGCTGAAAAAAATAAAGGGAACACAAAAATAACACATCCTAGATCTGAATTAATTAAATATTCTTCTGAAATACTTTGTTCTTTATATAGTTGAATGTGCTGACAACAAAATCACACAAAAATAAAAAAATGGAAATCAAATTTTTCAACCCATGGAGGTCTGGATTTGGAGTCACACTCAAAATTAAAGTGGAAAAACACACTACAGGCTGTTCCAACTTTGATGTAATGTCCTTAAAACAAGTCAAAATGAGGCTCAGTAGTGTGTGTGGCATCCACGTGCCTGTATGACCTCCCTACAACGCCTGTGCATGCTCCTGATGAGGTGGCGGACGGTCTCCTGAGGGATCTCCTCCCAGACCTGGAATAAAGCATCTGCCAACTCCTGGACAGTCTGTGGTGCAACGTGACGTTGGTGGATAGAGTGAGACATGATGTCCCAGATGTGCTCAATTGGATTCAGGTCTGGGGAACGGGCGGGCCAGTCCATAGCATCAATGCCTTCGTCTTGCAGGAACTGCTGACACACTCCAGCCACATGAGGTCTAGCATTGTCTTGCATTAGGAGGAACCCAGGGCCAACCGCACCAGCATATGGTCACACAAGGGGTCTGAGGATCTCATCTCGGTACCTAATGGCAGCCAGGCTACCTCTGGTGAGCACATGGAGGGCTGTGCGGCCCTCCAAAGAAATGCCACCCCACACCATTACTGACCCAATGCCAAAGCGGTCATGCTGGAGGATGTTGCAGGCAGCAGAACGTTCTCCACGGCGTCTCCAGACTCTGTCACGTCTGTCACATGTGCTCAGTGTGAACCTGCCTTCATCTGTGAAGATCACAGGGCGCCAGTGGCGAATTTGCCAATTTTGGTGTTCTCTGGCAAATGCCAAACGTCCTGCACGGTGTTGGGCTGTAAGCACAACCCCCACCTGTGGACGTCGGGCCCTTATATCACCCTCATGGAGTCTGTTTCTGACAGTTTGAGCAGACACATGCACATTTGTGGCCTGTTGGAGGTCATTTTGCAGGGCTCTGGCAGTGCTCCTCCTGTTCCTCCTTGCACAAAGGCAGAGGTAGCGGTCCTACTGCTGGGTTGTTGCCCTCCTACGGCCTCCTCCACGTCTCCTGATGTACTGGCCTGTATCCTGGTAGCGCCTCCATGCTCTGGACACTACGCTGACAGACACAGCAAATCTTCTTGCCACAGCTCGCATTGATGTGCCATCCTGGATAAGCTGCACTACCTGAGCCACTTGTGTGGGTTGTAGACTCCGTCTCATGCTACCACTAGAGTGAAAGCACCGCCAGCATTCAAAAGTGACCAAAACATCAGCCAGGAAGCATAGGAACTGAGAAGTTGTCTGTGGTCACCACCTGCAGAACCACACCTTTATTGGGGGTGTCTTGCTAATTGCCTATAATTTCCACCTGTTGTCTATCCCATTTGCACAACAGCATGTGAAATTGATTGTCACTCAGTGTTGCTTCCTAAGTGGACAGTTTGATTTCACAGAAGTGTGATTGACTTGGAGTTACATTGTGTTGTTTAAGTGTTCCCTTTATTTTTTTGAGCAGTGTATATATATATATACTAGCAAAAGGACCTGGCTTCGCACATGTATATTTCATCTATTTCATTTTATGTTTCCGTGTGTCGTAAAAAGATATCAACAATTTCCACCATAAACGTGACCTCCACAGTGCCCGCCCTTTTAACAGTGCCTGCTCCTTTAACAGTACCTCCACAGTGTCCGCCCCTTTAACAGTGACCTCCACAGTGCCCGCCCCTTTAACAATGACCTCCACAGTGCCCACCCCTTTAATAGTGATCTTCAAAGTGGCCGCCCCTTTAACAGTGACCTCCACAGGGCCCACCCCTTTAACATTGACTTCCAGAGGGCCCGCCCCTTTAACAGTACCTCCACAGTGCCCGCCCCTTTAACAATTTTTGCCACTTTAACAGTGACCTCCACAGTGCCCGCCCTTTAAAAGTGACCTCCACAGTGCCCACCCCTTTAACAGTGACCTCCACAGTGGCCGCACCTTTAACAATGACCTCCACAGTGCCCGTCCCTTTAACATTGACCACCCCTTTAACAGTGATCTTCATAGTGGCCGCCCCTTTAACAGTGACCGCCCATTTAATAGTAACTTCCACAGTGCCCGCCACTTTAACAGAGACCTCCACAGTGTCCGCCCCTTTAACAGTGACCTCCACAATGCCCAACCCTTTAACATTGACCTCCACAATAAGCGCCCCTTTAACAGTGACCACCCCTTTAACAGTGACCTCCACAGTGCCCGCCCCTTCAACATTGACCACCCTTTAACAGTGACCTCCACAGTGCCCGCCCCTTCAACATTGACCACCCTTTAACAGTGACCTCCACAGTGCCCGCCCCTTTAACATTGACCACTCCTTTAACAGTGACCTTCACAGTGCCCGCCCATTTACCAGTGACCTCCACAGTACCCGTCCCTTTAATAGTGACCTCCACAGTGTCCGCCCCATTAACAGTGACCTCCACAATGCCTGTCCCTTTAACAGTGACCACCTGTCACAACGGGGAGTGGGGGAAACCTCCCACCGTGCGGTGTCAAAGGGAAAAAGGGGATCGGCCTGGCCAAAAGGAGTAAAAGGAGTAATAATCCCTAATCCTCTCCCTGACTCCTCACCGTATGACCGGACCCCGTTGGTAGGACGACTCATACTCAGGATACCTAAAGACCCTAAGTCGCCCTGGTAATCCCTCACCCAGGAGCAGGGAAGAGACGACCTGTTCATCCCAGTAATGGAGGAACAGGAGTCTCTATCTGAGGCCAGGCTGCAAGGAGAGGGGAACACATACAGCTATAGAGATGGCAGGTAAGTGAGACCAGTAACACACTTACCTGCCACAGACACTCTGACTGGAACCCGTGCGCTAGTGCTGGTGTCCACACCAACATTAAGGAAACAGCACACACCACAAACCACACAGGGACCCAGGACACCCATAGCTGCAATAAACATAAGACACCATAAAAACATCTTCTATGACCACAAGGGTGGCCCTCACTGGACAGATGGAATATGAAGACCAGGAGGATAGCTCCAGCATACACCATGGCTGGAGTACCCCCCAGCTTCAGGCATCCAGCAGAGGCTAAATAGCCCAAGCAGCTACACCCACACACACATAAACCCAGTGTTAACAAAACACTAGGAAGGGAGTTAACCCTTCCAGCACCAGACAAGGGAAGGAAGCCACTAAAAGGGGAAGTGCACATACAAGCATAGAAAGCTACACGTTGCCGCAGGCAACAACATGCGTGGCAACCATGTCACGGCAATCACCCAGAAGGTCGAGACACTGCCACCGCATGCACACACAGCAACACATTGCCGCGGGCAACTGCAAGTGTAGCAACAGTGTCACAGCGCACACCATAGGCCGTGACACCACCCTTTTAACAGTGACCTTCACAGTGCCCGTCCCTTTAACATTGACCACCTCTTTAGCAGTGACCTCAACAGTGTCAGCCCCTTTAACATTGACCACCCTTTTAACAGTGACCTTTATAGTGGCCGCCCTTTCAACAGTGACCTCTACAGTACCCGGCCCTCTAACAGTGACTTCCACAGTGCCTGCCCCTTTAACAGTGACCTCTGCAGTGCCCGCCCCTTTAACAGTGACCTTTGCAGTGCCTGACCCTTTAAAAGTGACCGCCATAGTGCCCGCCCCTTTAACAGTGAACTCCATAGCGACTGTCCGTTTAATAGTGACCGCCCCTTTATGGACTTCACAGCGCTTGTCCATTTAATAGTGGCCCCTGCCCCCCTCGCATGTAACAGTGTAGTTGTGCCGTCATACGTCATATGACTGAATATTTTATAACTGCTAAAAACTGTGATCCGTTGTTATGGCAACCTGGAGTAGGACCTGTAAGCTTCTATTGGCTGATAAGGGACATGTGACCGTGTAAATGGCAGGCTTGCTGGCTTCTATTGGCTAATGCAGGTCATTTTTGGGGAATATGGATGTAGTAGAGTTATGCTTTATGAGACGTGTTTTCTAAAATAAATGCGTTAAAGGGAATCTGTCACCTGCTTTGAGCATATTAAGGTGTTACCACTGCCATGTACAATATGATACCTTATTTCTTGCTGTAGTCTTCATTTTGTGTTTCGTGGTTTCATTAGCGATAAAATCCACTTTTTATCTTATGCAAATGAGTTTCCAAGGTGCCCAGAGGGGCGTTATTATCCTAATCTGGGGTCTAGTAACTCCCCCGTACAGTGCCCAGCCCATCTTCCTTTAGAGCCCAAGCACGCCTCTTCCAGCATAAGTAACTGCCCACACCCGAACTCTTTACCACCGCCCCCCTCCGCTATGTAAAATCTTAGGCAGGCACAGTACTGCGGACTGCCTGCGCGATGTAGAAGCTCCTGAGGGCGGTTAACAGTGACTTTCACAGTGACCACCCCTTTAACAGTGACTTTTACAGTGACCATCCCTTTAACATTGACAGCCCCTTTAACAGTGACTTTCACAGTGACTGCCCCTTTAACAGTAACTTTCAGTGACCGCCCCTTTAATAGTGACTTTCACAGTGACCGTCCCTTTAACAGTGACAGCCCCTTTAACAGTGACAGCCCCTTTAACAGTGACTTTCACAGTGCCCGCCCCTTTAACTGTGACCCACATTAGCCAATTAAAGCCTGCAAGTCTTTCTCTTCAAATCCCAACTGCCATAAACACAGTTTTACTCCAGGTTTCCATAACAACCCAGCCGAGCCACAGTGCCAAGGGGCGGGCACTGTGGAGGTCACTGTTTTTTAAAGGGGTGGGCACAGTGGAGGTCACTGTTATTAAAGGGGCGGGCACTGTGGAGGTCGCTGTTATTAAAGGAGTGGTCACTGTGAAAGTCACTGTTAAAGGGGCGGTCACTGTGAAAGTCACTGTTAAAGGGGCGGTCACTGTGAAAGTCACTGTTAAAGGGGCAGTCACTGTGAAAGTCACTGTTAAAGGGGCAGTCACTGTGAAAGTCACTGTTAAAGGGGCGGTCACTGTGGAGGTCAATGTTAAAGTGGCAGGCACTGTGGAGGTCATTGTTAAAGGGGCGGTCACTATGAAGGTCACTGTTAAAGTGGTGGTGAATTCTATAGGGGCGGTCACTGTTAAAGGGGCGGGCACTGTGGATGTCTCTGTTAAAGGGGCAAGCACTGTTAAAGGGGCGGGCACTGTGAAGGTCATTGTTAAAGGGGCGGGTACTGTAGAGGTCACTGTTATGGGGAAACTTTTGATATCTTTTTATGACACATGGAAACATAAAATTAATTAGCTGAAATATACCCGTGCAAAGCCGGGTCCCTCTGCAAGTATATATATATTCTTAAAGCAACAACTAGCTCTTTTTCTTCTCTGCTGCATATGACATGGCCAATATACTGCGTTTGGTGTACACACTAGGTATGGAATTTTCCATACAATTTGGCACATACTGATTAAGGAATATGGTGTGTCTCCTGAATATAAGTATTAAAATTCACAATATTAGTCTTGTCATTTGCACTTTTTTACTGAGAAAAATAAATTAGCACATGTCAAAAATAGACTCATTAATACGGTGCAAGAGTCCAGAGCACAGTTACCAGTAATGTTGCCTAAATGAATTACATAGTAACATAGTACATAAGGCCTGTTATCCTGCAAGTTGATCCAGAGTAAGGCAGAGAGGTATTGATAATACCAGAGCAGCGCTGCAGTACCATGCATGGCCACAACCCAAAGTACGAAGCTGTGCTGTTGCAGTTCTTATTTGGAGCACAGCAGTCCACTCCAATGTCTGATCATGGGGGTTCCAGTAGTAGTTTGATGGTCAATTGATTTTAGTACTATACTGCGTTTCTAGTACCAGGCAGTCATGTGACAACTTGATATTATCTTCAAGGGGTTTTCCACCTTTCCAACACTTTTTGACTCCCCCCTTTTACCAAACCTGTGGAGGGAAACATACCTACCACCTACCTGCCACTTGGTTCCGGCTCCTTTGGTCCACCCCTACTCTTACCACAAACCAGTCCCTGCTTGTAAACTCCTGAAACAGACTGGATGCAGTTGTTACGTATCCCTGAATTGACAGCGGTGGACCAAAGGAGCCAGAACCGAGTGATGGGAAGCCAGTAAGTATGCTTCCCCCCCACAGGGGGTGAGTCAAAAAATGTTAAAAACCTGGAGAACTCTTTTAACTGTAGTTCTGTCACAAGGACAGCAAAAATGGCATGATTCTTCTATGTCATTTGATAAACCACATGAACATACAGTATTTAGTCTCATTATGCTTCATTATTCTTTTTATTTTTGATCAATTTAATTGGTTAAGCCAATAGAAAACGAAGTGAAGAAAGAAGAAAAATTGCATTAAAATAAGCTTTTACGAACGTACCTATCAGAAAAAATATTGACCTTTTAGAATGCGTTATTACAAAACACATCAATGGCAATTATTAACAGTTAACATTGTCTCTGAAAGAGTTAATATTAAGCAGAAATAACTTGCCTTACCAAATCTTTACGTTAGGTTTTTGATGTAAAAAAAAAATAAAAAAAATAGGAAAATTTGACTCAAAGGGTATTTTGCACAAAAAGAATTGCTCCTTTTTGTCTTTTTGCATTAAAACATGGTAATTGCTTAACATAAAGTGAGGGACTACCAGGGTGCAACACATTTACTATAAGTTATACCAGAAAACTGGTGTAAATTTGTAACTGAAATCCACTTAGGATCCCAGCTGGAATAGATTTCTGTTCTGGTGGAGAGACAATGGAGGATGCAACAAATTTATCGACAGGCTGTTACGGCTGTTTCACGGTACTGTTGTTTGTCGTGACACATCTGCCGTGCATGCTGGTTGCCAGGGGAAACGTGTTGTTGTTGCAGCATGTTTTTACCTTCCTCCTTTCTCCTGGTTCTTTTCCTGTCTGGTACTGGTGGGATTAACTACCTGGATGGGTGTGGCCACTAGGGGTTTATATTGCCTGGCTTGTAGGCTGGAGTCAGTTGTCCTCCAGCCTTTGTTGGTGCTGGAGCTATGCTCCTGTCCTGAGTGTTCTTTCTGCCCAGTCCTTGAGGGCCACCTAGTGGGATACCGATGTCTCCCCCATGTCATCTCGATATCTCCCAGATGTGTCTCTGATGTCTTCCCGTTTTCTCCTTCCCTTCACTATCCGTTTTGTGGTATGGTGTTGTTTATGTATGGGTGGGTGTTGTGATTTCTTGTTGGGTGTTCCATCTCTGGTCTGCCTATGGTGTATTCTCAGTCCTGCATTGATGCTAGACATCTCCCTGTGTATCTGTGCCTTTGGTGAGAGGGCCCCAGGGTTCCCCGGAGGGGGAACTACAAATTAGTGAGCAGCTCTGCCTGGTGCCTTCATGCATCCTGTCCGCTTGGGGGTCCAGGCAGTTACTGGTGTGCTGGTTCCTATGTTTGGTGTTTGTACTGTGTCCTGTTTGGTGTGTGGGCTCTAGTACATATGCATGGGTTCCAGTCGTGTGGCTGCAGCAGGTAAGTGTGTTATTCTGGTTCTTACCTGCCGATCCAGTAGCTGTTCACGGTCTTCTCCTTTCCCTGCATCTAGGCCGGGTGAGACTCCCGTTTGTCCATATCTTGGAGAAACAGGTCGTCTCAAGCCCTTTCATGATCCGTAGGGCTTTTCAGGGATTCAAGGGTCCGAGGTACTGAGTATGAGCCGTCCTACCATCTGGGTACACTCATACAGATAGGAGTCAGGCTCAGGATTAGGGTGGATCTAGGAGGTGACCTGCTCCATTTTCCCTAGTGTCCAGGCCTAGTTGCTTCCCTGTTTCCCTCTTGGTGTTTGGTGGGGAGTTCACCCCCCACTCCCCACCGTGACACAGGCATACGCCTCTTAATAAATTGGTTGGATCTTCCTCCAGAATGTGAAATGCTTGTCTTTAGTAAATGACCCCCAATGACTAGTGCCAGCTCTTCCAATCTGTCATATATTCCTCAAATAGCTTCTCTTGCTCAGGTTCTATTGAGGATATGGTTACAAAAAATAATTATTCCATTTTAGAAGTAGATATATGGACACGTCATCCGCAGCTCTTGTCAGTAATTGCTTTGTATATACAATATTATTGTGGATTGCATTGCCTTGAGCCTGCAGATATCATTCTTGGTAAGAATATATTCTTCCTGTTCTTCCACTTATTTGAAGCATTTTGATTGTCTTAGTCATTTATGAAACAAACATATTTTTAGTGAGTGTTTGCAACTTGCACATAACTTTTAGGATTAATCTGCATATCTGGATGGGATATTCTGTAAACACTTTGCAGATCTTGTTTCTTGAGTTATGCCTGCTTTCTGACACATGAAATCTGTAAATATGCCAACTGTGTATAGTAAGAGAGCTGTCGGTCATCCATGGGCAAACAGGGAGATCTGAGAGCTCATGAATATGAAAACTCCTGAGCTTGTGCAGTGTATTCAGCGGATGCCAGTGCTTGGCTCATACTGGAGATTCTCACTACTAATGTTAAAAGGGTTATCCCATGATTAATGTAAAAAATTAAAATCACTATCATATAGTACAGGGAGTGCAGAATTATTAGGCAAGTTGTATTTTTGAGGATTAATTTTATTATTGAACAACAACCATGTTCTCAATGAACCCAAAAAACTCATTAATATCAAAGCTGAATATTTTTGGAAGTAGTTTTTAGTTTGTTTTTAGTTTTAGCTATTTTAGGGGGATATCTGTGTGTGCAGGTGACTATTACTGTGCATAATTATTAGGCAACTTAACAAAAAACAAATATATACCCATTTCAATTATTTATTTTTACCAGTGAAACCAATTTCTGACATTCAAAAACAAAACAAAAACAAATCAGTGACCAATATAGCCACCTTTCTTTGCAAGGACACTCAAAAGCCTGCCATCCATGGATTCTGTCAGTGTTTTGATCTGTTCACCATCAACATTGCGTGCAGTAGCAACCACAGCCTCCCAGACACTGTTCAGAGAGGTGTACTGTTTTCCCTCCTTGTAAATCTCACATTTGATGATGGACCACAGGTTCTCAATGGGGTTCAGATCAGGTGAACAAGGAGGCCATGTCATTAGATTTTCTTCTTTTATACCCTTTCTTGCCAGCCACGCTGTGGAGTACTTGGATGCGTGTGATGGAGCATTGTCCTGCATGAAAATCATGTTTTTCTTGAAGGATGCAGACTTCTTCCTGTACCACTGCTTGAAGAAGGTGTCTTCCAGAAACTGGCAGTAGGACTGGGAGTTGAGCTTGACTCCATCCTCAACCCGAAAAGGCCCCACAAGCTCATCTTTGATGATACCAGCCCAAACCAGTACTCCACCTCCACCTTGCTGGCGTCTGAGTCGGACTGGAGCTCTCTGCCCTTTACCAATCCAGCCACGGGCCCATCCATCTGGCCCATCAAGACTCACTCTCATTTCATCAGTCCATAAAACCTTAGAAAAATCAGTCTTGAGATATTTCTTGGCCCAGTCTTGACGTTTCAGCTTGTGTGTCTTGTTCAGTGGTGGTCGTCTTTCAGCCTTTCTTACCTTGGCCATGTCTCTGAGTATTGCACACCTTGTGCTTTTGGGCACTCCAGTGATGTTGCAGCTCTGAAATATGGCCAAACTGGTGGCAAGTGGCATCTTGGCAGCTGCACGCTTGACTTTTCTCAGTTCATGGGCAGTTATTTTGCGCCTTGGTTTTTCCACACGCTTCTTGCGACCCTGTTGACTATTTTGAATGAAACGCTTGATTGTTCGATGATCACGCTTCAGAAGCTTTGCCATTTTAAGAGTGCTGCATCCCTCTGCAAGATATCTCACTATTTTTTACTTTTCTGAGCCTGTCAAGTCCTTCTTTTGACCCATTTTGCCAAAGGAAAGGAAGTTGCCTAATAATTATGCACACCTAATATAGGGTGTTGATGTCATTAGACCACACCCCTTCTCATTACAGAGATGCACATCACCTAATATGCTTAATTGGTAGTAGGCTTTCAAGCCTATACAGCTTGGAGTAAGACAACATGCATAAAGAGGATGATGTGGTCAAAATACTCATTTGCCTAATAATTCTGCACGCAGTGTATATGCCAGTCTCTTTCTAAAAAAAGAAGGTAGAACCAGCCCTCAACCTCACATGGATCCTAAGATCGCCCTATTCACTGCTCCAATTGCTCTCTTACAGTTACTTCAGGCTAACAGCTCAGGGAGCGTGTCCTTTCTCACAGAGTGTGCACTTTTTCAGAAGGTGTGTCCTTTCTCAGGTACATTGTCCTTTCCGCTTTAGTTCTCTCCCTGCAGGTTCTAACATGAGATATGGCTGGTGGCAGTAAAAAAATTGGAACCGAGCATATGCATCCACCTCAACATGGTGGACAGTGAAATGAGTAAATGAACAAATAGCAGGTGGCGCTATACAGATACATTTTATTGAAAAACTCAGTGGCTATACTAAATTTCTAATTACATGCAATTACAGAAGTATTCCGATCCAGGTGCAGGTTTGGAAAATTTGAAATATTTAAGAAAATGACTTATTAATTATAAGTAAGTGACCCAACGTTTTCTTAAGGGTCCCAAAAATAACGCAGCATAAAACTGATGACAGATTCCCTTTAAAGAGTCACACATTTTCATTTAATTTAATAGTGGTGTAAATATTTCAGTGTAACACATTTCTAAATCACTTTAAAAATATCCCTATATTCACCTAAAAAAGCTGTAAAGTCATGGTCACTAGGGGTCTCATTTCCACCTAAGTTGCAGTCCATTGCCTGTTGTCAGGGAAGGTCCATCCCTGGTAACAGAGACACAGAACACGGCTAAGTGAAAGTGTGTGTGTGTGTGTGTGTGGTGGCAGGGGTGGTGTCAGGGGTTCGGTTCAGAGCTAGCTAAGATGCTGAGCCTGATAAAAAAAAACTGCTTCTAGACTTCTTCTGTAGATCACAGGAGTCTCCTGTCTTCTGTAAGTGTGATTTATCTATCCTTACCTGTCTGTGAGCTCTGGAGGTGAAATATAGTGGGAAATAAGGGAAAGGACATACCAGTGCTGGCAGACGTACTCTGCTTCTGAGAGAAAAGCATCTAGCTGTGCAGCTGAAATAGGGAATAAT
Source organism: Bufo bufo (assembly GCF_905171765.1). Taxonomy (NCBI): domain Eukaryota; kingdom Metazoa; phylum Chordata; class Amphibia; order Anura; family Bufonidae; genus Bufo; species Bufo bufo. The sequence continues at coordinate 629,099,892 of NC_053391.1, forward strand.
ATGGCTAAAAAAACATTAGGGAAGCCTAAAAGAGACATGCAAACTTTTTTTTTTTTTACTTGGTGATGCTTTAATGATCACATACTGTTGGCTACAGCAGCTAGTATGTTGAGTATAGAAGTTTACTGCATATTGTGGTCTTATTAACTTCAATCGGGGCAGCAGGGTGGCTCAGTGGTTAGCACCTGGGTCCAAAGTTCAAAATTCAACCAAGGAAAACATCTGCATGGAGTTTGTATGTTCTCCCGTGTTTTTTTTTTGAGTTTTCTACATTTCAATGACATACTGATACAGAACTTACATTGGGCACAGCAAGTCATGATAATGTCTGTAAAGTGCTGCAGAATATGTCAGTGCTATATGAGTGAGTAAAGTAAATAAAAATGGTTCAATGTATAGCAGCATGTGATAGCGTCCTCTAATGGTCGCTGTGAGGCAGCCAGTATTTTATCTTTTAAATCCATATCTATGCGGGGGATTTGGAGCTATTCATTAGAAAATGAGACCTCCAGCCACTACTAAGATTTATAAATCAGTGCAGAATCTTGACCTACCGTATTTTTCGCTTTATAAGATGCACTTTTTCCTCCAAAAGTGGGGGGAAATGGCAGTGCATCTTATAAAGCGAATGGTGCAATTTTTACATTGCAGACACTGAAACATCGCCGGCCGCTATGCTGTACAGAGCGGCCTGCGATGTATCAGTTACAGTTTTGGCTACTTTCACACTCGCGTTTGGTGCGGATCCGTCATGGATCTGCACAGACGGATCCATTCAGATAATACAAACGTCTGCATCCGTTCAGAACGGATCCGTTTGTATTATCTTTAACATAGCCAAGACAAATCCGTCTTGAACACCATTGAAAGTCAATGGAGGACGGATCCGTTTTCTATTGTACCAGATTGTGTCATAGAAAACGAATCCGTCCCCATTGACTTACATTGTGTGTCAGAACGGATCAGTTTGGCTCTGATTCGTGTCAGACAGACACACTGCAAGCAACGTTTTGGTGTCTGCCTCCAAAGCTGAATGGAGACGGAACGGAGGCAAACTGAGGCTCCTTTTCCATTCAGAATGCATTAGGGCCAAACTGATCCGTTTTGGACCGCTTGTGGGAGCCCTGAACGGATCTCACAAACGGAAAGCCAAAATGCCAGTATGAAAGTAGCCTTACCTCTATCATGTGGGGTGGGAGGAGGGGCTGGAGGCCGGCAACTGCTGTTGCACTCGCGGCAAGGCCCGGTGCAGTCACTGTACTCCATTACACCGGGCCCCACTCACAGCAGTCTTCATATGTAAAGTCTATTCATGTAATCCTCAGCCAGTGGCTCTGGTTTGTTAAACTACTGTAGTACCGTAATCTTCTGTAGTACCGTAATCTTCTGTAGTAGTACTCACTATCAAAGCGGCAGGCAGGCCGGCAGCGTAACGTCACTCACTCTGTCATGCTCCTCCCACTTCATTAATAAGTCTGGCGGAGCAGGAGCATGAATGAGTGAGTGATGTTACGCTGTCGGCCTGCCGCCGCTTTGATAGTGAGTACTACTACAGATTACGCTAGTTTAACAAACCATAGCCACTGCTTGAGCATTAAATAAACAGACTTTACATTTAAAGACTGCTGTGAGCCGGGCCTGGTGTAATGGGGTCACTATTGACACAGGGACATGAGAAGACACAGAGAGGACCAGCATAAGATGCTATATATGTGTCATCCACAGATCCCCCCATAACAGTGTCATCCACACATATCCCCATAGCCGTGTATCATCCACAGATCCCCCATAGCAGTGCATCATCCACAGATCCACCATACCAGTGTCATCCACAGATCCCCCATATCAGTGTGTCATCCACAGCTCTCCCCATATCAGTGTGTCATCCACAGATCCTCCATAATAGTGTCATCCACAGATCCCCCATAACAATATCATCCACAGATCCCCCATAACAGTGTCATCCACAGATCCCCCCCCCCCATATCAGTGTGTCATCCACAGATCCCCCATAACAGTATCATCCAAAGATCCCCCATAACAATGCATCATCCACAGATGCCCCCATAACAGTGCATCATCCACAGATCCCATCCATAACATTATCATCCACAGATACCCCATAACAGTGTCATCCGCAGACCACCATTAGTTCAAAACCCACTAAAAGCACACCTTTTGGTTAATTATTTTTTTCTTATTTTCCTCATCAAAAACCTAGGTGTGTCTTATCATCAGGTGCGTCTTATAAAGCGAAAAATACGGTATTTAAATTTTTGAAACTGTTTAACAATAAGCTTTTTTTTGCTTATTTAATCTTACCTAAGTTCTCACTTCTCTCTTGCTGCATTATGCATTAACTACTGCAACCATTTCTGTAACACGTCTAATCACTATGCAGCATACAAATTGAAGCATTGATGAATTGCTAGACGGAAACTATCCCTGGCATAATCAATAGACATTTTGTGTTGTAATGTCTATGATAACATTACTGCAAATGGAGTCCATTCCAGCAGCCAAAGTAGTTAAATCCTTTGTAATTTAATGTTCTTCATTGTGACTTCATCCAACCATGAATAGTGTTTAGCAACTGCAGGAATACTTTAACAGGAAACCAGATGCATAGACATAGCCCTTACTGAGCATTTCTTTGTCCTCATAGGGGTAAGAAAACATTTAGAGAAATAAGGTCAAACTCTTTTGATAAGTACATTGCACTGCCTGGCACTTGCTGACTGCAGAACAGCACACTTGGATGATACATGAAGCACAAATAATATATTTACCCACTTACAGTACATTAGTGCATTGTACACTAACAGCAGTGGTTGAATTACTTCAGCAGCTTACTATATTATGCTACTTTCATATCAGCGTTTTTCCTTTCCGGTATTGAGATCCGTCATACGTAGGATCTCAATACCGGAGGAAAATGCTTCCGTTTTGTCTCCATTCCTGGTCAGTGGGGTCAAAACTGAACTGAACGGAGTGCACCAAAAGGCATTCCGTTCCGTTTGGATGTGTCCCCATGCCGGAGAGAAAAACACTGCAAACAGTGTTTTTGGGTGCGTCATGGGATGTGGAGCAAGACGGATCTGGCATGAAACACAATGTAAGTCAATGGTGCCGTATCCGTTTTCTCGAGCACAAAAGAAAACGGATCTGGTGCCCATTGACTTACAATGGTTTTAGTGCTGGATCCGTCATGGCTATGATAGAGATGTGTGAATATCATTCTATATTTTATATCTCTAGGACTGTGTAACTGTATTTTTTTTTTTGTAGTTGCTTTAAGCTGCTTGTTCCTTATCTCCAGCACTTAATAAGCATGGGCAGCTTAATAAGCATGTTGATATGATGGAGGAGGAGGAAGAGTACGAGAAAAGGAAGATTAAGGGTCCATTCACACGTCCGTAATTTGGGTCCGCATTCGTTCCGCAATTTGCGGACCCATTCACTTTCAATGGGGCTGGAACGGATGCAAATCCACATTTCCTGGATCCGCATCCGTTTTTTCGGGATCCGTTTTTTCGGGATCCGCAATTTCGTTCCTGGAAAAAATAGAACATGTCCTATTCTTGTCCTCAATTGCGGACCAGAAAAGGCATTTTCTATTATAGTGTCTGTGATGTGCGGATCAGCAAATTGCGGATCGCACATTGCAGGTGTCCGTGTTTTGCGAATCTGCAGTTTGCGGATCCGCAAAACACTTACGGACGTGTGAATCATATAACCTTTTTTGTGGTGGAAGAGGTGCATGGGAGTACCATGTATTCAATACACCATAAAAGCCACATTTAAAGTGCCTTTGTGTTCAGCCGATTTCCTCTGGTGGAGTAGAGAAGTCAGGGGCAATCCAGGCCTTGTTTATTTTGATAAGAGTCAACCTGTCAGCATTTTCAGTTGACAGACAGATGCGCTTATCAGTTATTATGCCCCCAGCAGCACTAAATACCTGCTCTGACAAAACGCTGGCGGCAGGGCAGACCAGCACCTCCAAGGCGGAGTTCGTGCCACGTGTCCAGCTTGGACACCCAAAGTCACAGAGGGATCATTGAGGATGCTGACACGGTCTGCTATGTACTCCACCATCTTCCAAAACTTTTCCCTCCTTGTGACACTAGGCCGCGCATCAAGGTGAGGTTGCTGGTGGGGTGTCATGAAACTGTCCCAGGCTATGGAGAGTGTTGCCTTGCCTCTGTTGGAACTGCTGTGTGTTCCCCTCGTCTCCTCCCCTCGTTTGCCCAAGGAACTACATACTCTGCTGCCAGCGTTGTCAGCTGGAATTTTTTGGAGCAATTTGTCCACAAGGAACTTCTAGTATTGCACCATTTTGCTAGTCCTCTCCACCACAGGAATGAGAGATGAGAATTTCTCTTTGTAGCGAGGGTCGAGAAGGGTGAACAACCAGTAATCGATGTTGACCAAAATGTGTATAACTCGAGGGTCACGGGAAAGGCAGCATAACATAAAGTCAGCCATGTGTGCCAGAGTCCCAACAGACAAGACTTCGCTGTCCTCATCAGGAGGATGACTCTCAATCTCCTCATCCTCTTCCTCCTATTCGGCTCATCCACGCTGAATAGATGGAATGAACCTGCTGTGGGTACTACCCTCTGTAACAGAGGCAACAGTCTCCTGCTCCTCCTCCTCATCATCATCTGATTTGCGCTGAGAAGACGAACTGAGGGTCGTCTGGCTATCACCCTGTGTACTGTCTTCCCCCATTTCCACCTCTTTCACATGCAAAGCGTCCTCCTTAAATGTGAGCAGCGAGCGTTTCAGTAGACACAGAATTGGAATGGTTACGCTGATAATAGCAGCATCGGTGTTCGCCATCTGTGTAGATTCCTCAAAGTCACAGAGGTCAGACATCCATGCCCACTCATCGCTTGTGAAGAGCAGAAGCTGACTGGAAAGGCGATGACTATGTTGCAGCTGGTATTCCCCTACTGCCCTCTGCTGCTCACAAAGCCTGGCCAACATGTGAAGCGTGGAGTTCCAGCGCAAGCTCACATCGCACAACAGTAGGTGAGCTTGCAATTGCACGTGCTGCTGCAGCGTTGTCAGACCGGTGGCAGCTGTAGATGACTTTCGGAAATGGGCACACACGCAGCGCACCTTCATCAGTAGCTCAGGCAAATTGGGTTAGGTTTTAAGAAACCGCTGAACCACTAAGTTGAACCCGTAGGCTAGGCATGGTATGTGTGCGAGTTTGAAGAGTTCCAAAGCCGCCACCAAGTTACGGTTATTATAAGACACAACCATGCCTGGTTCTAGGTTGAGTGGTGAGAGCCACAGCTCAGTCTGGTCCCTTATACTCTACCACAGCTCTGCGGTGGTGAGCTGCTTGTCACCTAAACATATTAGTTTCAGTTTGGCCTGTTGCCGCTTTCCAACTGCAGTGCTTCACTGCTTCCAGCTACTGACTTATGGCTGACTGGTGCTGCAAGATGAGAATTCAGAGGTGGAAGTGGAGGAGGAGAAGGAGGGGGTTGCAGTCACTAATGTAGCTGTTGGCAGAAATCCTGATGGAAGTAGGGCCTGCAATCCTTGGCGTCGGTAGCACCTGTGACATCCCAGGGTACGACTCGGCCTCCACAACGTTCACCTAGTGTGCCGTCAGGGAAATGTAGAATCCCTTGCCACAAGCACTTATGCGTCAGTCGTTAAGTGGACCTTGCCAATAACTGCGTTGGTCAGGGCACGGGTGATGTAACGGAACACATGCTGGTGTAAGGCGGTGATGGAAAAATAGTGGCTGCTGGGGACTGAATAACGATGGACTGCCACCGCCATCAGGCTGTGGAAAGCCTCAGTGTTCACAAGCCGAAATGGCAACATTTCCAGGGCCAACAATTTGAAAAGGTGCGCATTTAGTGCTCTGGCCTGTGGGTGGGTGGCTGGGTATTTGCGCTTTCGTTCAAAGGCCTGGAGTATGGACATCTGTATTCTGCGCTGGGACACAGAAGTTGATGTGCTAGCTGATGGTGCTTGCGAAAGTCCAGGTGTAAGGTGGGAGGCATCAGGGCCTGCGTCTTGGACAGGGGATTGGCCAGCACGTAACACAGGTTAAGAGGAGACAGTGGTGTGACCCGCAGACACTAATTGTGGACCCAGGCGTTCGGCCTACCTATTAGGGTGCTTTGATGCCATCTGGCAAATCATGCTGGTGGTGGTGAGGTTGCTAGTGTTCACTCCCCTGCTCATTTTTGTACGGCACAGGCTGCAAATGACAATTCTTTTATCGTCCGCACTTTCCTCAACAAAGCGCCAGACTGCGGAACACCTACCCCTTGGCAAAGGAGATTGCCGCAAGGGGGAGCTCCGGGGAACAGTTGCGGGCCTGTTTGGTGTGGCCCGCCTTCTCTCTTTTGCCACCCCACTGCCTCTTCCAGCCTGTTGCAGTGCTGCGGATCCCCCCCTCTGTACTGCTGTCCTCGCTCTGCTTGCCACCTTCCCAGGTTGGGTCAGTGATTTCATAGTCCACCACCTCTCTTCCACTTCCTCACTCTGGTCATCTCCTGACTTGTTGACCTAACAACAACCTCAGTTATTGACAACTGTGTCTCATCCTCATCATCAACCTCTTGAGACACTAATTGCCGTCGACTTATTGGCAACTGTGTCTCATCATTATCATCCACCCCGTGAAACACTAATTTCCGTTCCCCACCATCATCTTCTCGTGACTGTGGATGCTCAAGAGTTTGGGCATCGGTGCACACAATCTCCTCATGTCCCTCTTCAAGCGGGCTTGGTGAGAGGCCCAAATCAAGGAATGGCGATGAAAAGAGCTCCTCGGAATATCCAAGTGTGGGGTCACTTGTTTGGCAAGACTCTCCATGGTGGGAGGAAGGAGGATCAGGGTGAGGATTGTGTTGACAGACTGGACTTTGTGGAAGACAGGGTGGTGCTTAACCGACTGGAAGCATCTGCTGAAATCCAACCGACCACCTGGTCGCACTGGTCTGACTTTGAGAGTGGTGTCCTGCGCCACCCTGCAAACTAGGACATGAAGCTAGGTATCGTGGATGAGTGTGTTTCTTGTGCTCTGGCAGCAGGCACAATTTCACCGTGCCCAGGGCCACGGTCTCTGCGTGCACTATCAGCAGCACGGGCACTTCCGTGTCCCTTACTGCTCGCCTTCTGCATATAAAATGGTATATATGCTTGCAAGTATGTCACATGTACACTAGCACAGGTTTTGTATGTGTATGCGCAATTCAATTAAACTGAATGTCACTGATATTTAGGATGTGCAAACGTTATACAGGAGGTATAGCGCAAGTAACGTCGCTGTCACCAACAGCTAATAAAAAATTAAACTAAATTAATGTCACTGATATTTATGATGCACAAACGTTATACAGGAGATGTAGCTCAGGTAATGTCGCTGTGACCAGTGGCTAATAAATAATTAAAGGGAATGTTACAGCTATTTGGGATGTGCAAACATTATACAGGAGATGTAGTGCAGCTAATGTAGGGGAAAAAATTTGACTGAATGTCACAAATATTTAGGATGCGCAAGCTTTATACAGGAGATGTAGCACAGGTAATGTCGCTGTCACTAGTGTTGAGCGCGAATATTCGAATAGCGAATTTTTATCTCTAATATCGCAACTTCGAGAATTCGTGAATATTTCAAATATAGTGCTATATATTCGTTATAGCGAATATTCATAATTTTTTTTCCCATCTGAACACATGATTCCTCCCTGTTTCTTGCTTGTGGGCCAATGAGTCATTGGCCCACAAGTAACTTAGCAGGGAGGAATCATGACTTTAGATGGGAAAAATGACGAATATTCTAAAAAACGAATATATAGCACTATATCGAATATATTTAATTTTTAGAATATTCATCTTCTTTTTTTAATCAATATGTACAGTTGCTCCACTTCGGCATACTCCTCCCCGACAAGCGTCCCCGTCACCATGGGAATGCCTGGGGGTTAGAATATACCATCAGATCAGAGTTTTCACAATCAAAAATTTTGATCCGGTGGTATATTCTAAACCCCAGGCGTTCCCAAGGTGATGGGGACACTTGTCTGGGAGGAGTATGCCGAAGTGGAAAAACTGTACATATTGAAAAAAAAAAATGAATATTCTAAAAACCAAATATATTCGTTTATATTATTTGTAATATTCTAAAACAAGAATATATAGCAATATAGCGAATATTTGAAAAAACTAATGTAGAGCAATTTAGCTAATATAGTGCTATAATCTTCTTTGTCTAATAGTTGTAATTTTTTTCTCATCTGAATAGGGTTGAGCGAACCCGAACTGTAAAGTTCGGGTTTGTACCGAAATTTAAGATTTTTTGACCCCAGACCGGAACCCAAACATTTCAGTAAAAGTTTGTGTTCGAGTTCGGTGTTCGGCGATTTAATGGCGCTTTTTGAAAGGCTGCAGGGCAGCCAGTCAACAAGTGTTTAACTCGTGCGCCCTTAGAAACCATCAAAGCCATCCCTACTAATGGCATGGCTGTGATTAGCCAGTGCAGCATATGACACAGCCTCTATATAAGCTGGAGTCACGTAGCGCCGCACGTCACTCAGCTCTTACTAGTGTAGGGATAGGATGCTGCTGCTGTGAGGGAGAGAAGAGGAAAGAATCTGATATCAGAACTTGTTGTTAACTCTGCAATCTACAGCGATTTTTTTTTTTGTGGGTGCAATGCAACATTTTTGTACCCTGCCCTGAGCCCAGTGACACAGAAAAATAAGTTTTATTCGTCTGTTAGTTAGGTGGGCGTCGGCAGCCATTTTGTGCAAGTGCAGTGCACCAGCACTGCATATGTGCCAGGGACAATAATTTAATCCTGTTCTTTTAGTTCAGTGGGCAACATATACCGTATTTTTCGCTTTATAAGACGCACTTTTTCCCCCCCAAAAGTGGGGGGGAAATGGCCGTGCGTCTTATAAAGCGAATACTTCGCTGGCCGCTATGCTGCACAGCGCGCACAGCGAAGTATCAGTGACAGTGTGGAGGGAGGAGGCGGGGCCCGGTGCAGTGACTCTACTCTAATACACCGGCCCCGCAACTGTTAAACATTCAATCTGATCTATATCTAATAGTATATGCTCTGTACGGCTCTTACTGTAGTACCGTAAGTATAGCGCAGACCGGCATCTCCCTCGGTCATGCACCGCTTGCTGCACCTCCTTCCTCATGCGCCGTCTGCTCCAGCTTCCTCTGTCATGCGCCGCCTGCCCCAGCTCCCTCTGTCATGCGCCGCCTGCCTGTTCTTTCATAAAGTGAGATAAGCAGGCAGGCGGCGCATGAGGAGGGAGCTGGGTTAGGCGGCGCATGACAGAGGGAGCTGGAGCAGACGGCGCATGAGGAGGGAGGTGCGGCAAGCGGCGCATGACCGATGGAGATGCCGGTCTGCGCTATACTTACGGTACTACAGTAAGAGCCGTACAGAGCATATACTATTAGATATAGATCAGATTGAATGTTTAACAGTTGCGGGGCCCGGTGTATTAGAGTAGAGTCACTGCACCGAGCCCCGCCATGAGTGTCTCCGCCTCCTCCCTCCACACTGATGCATCTGATGGGGGATCTGTAGATGACACTTATGGGGATCTGTGGATGACATAAGTGTCATCCACAGAGCCCCATAAGTGTCATCCACAGAGCCCCATAAGTGTCATCCACAGATCCCCCCTCAGTGTAATGCACAGATCCCCCCTCAGTGTAATGCACAGATCCCCCCTCAGTGTCATGCACAGATCCCCCCTCAGTGTCATGCACAGATCCCCCCTCAGTGTCATGCACAGATCCCCCCTCAGTGTCATGCACAGATCCCCCCTCAGTGTCATGCACAGATCCCCCCTCAGTGTCATTCACAGATCCCCCCTCAGTGTCATTCACAGATCCCCCCTCAGTGTCATTCACAGATCCCCCCTCAGTGTCATTCACAGATCCCCCCTCAGTGTCATTCACAGATCCCCCCTCAGTGTCATTCACAGATCCCCCCTCAGTGTCATTCACAGATCCCCCCTCAGTGTCATTCACAGATCCCCCCTCAGTGTCATTCACAGATCCCCCCTCAGTGTCATTCACAGATCCCCCCTCAGTGTCATTCACAGATCCCCCCTCAGTGTCATTCACAGATCCCCCCTCAGTGTCATTCACAGATCCCCCCTCAGTGTCATTCACAGATCCCCCCTCAGTGTCATTCACAGATCCCCCCTCAGTGTCATCCACAGATCCCCCCTCAGTGTCATCCACAGATCCCCATCAGTGTCTCATCCACAGATCCCCCCATAACAGTGCGTCATCCACAGATCCCCCCATAACAGTGCGTCATCCACAGATCCCCCCATAACAGTGCGTCATCCACAGATACCCCCATAACAGTGCGTCATCCACAGATCCCCCCATAACAGTGCGTCATCCACAGATCCCCCCATAACAGTGCGTCATCCACAGATCCCCCCATAACAGTGCGTCATCCACAGATCCCCCCATAACAGTGCGTCATCCACAGATCCCCCCATAACAGTGCGTCATCCACAGATCCCCCCATAACAGTGCGTCATCCACAGATCCCCCATAACAGTGCGTCATCCACAGATCCCCCCATAACAGTGCGTCATCCACAGATCCCCCCATAACAGTGCGTCATCCACAGATCCCCCATAACAGTGCGTCATCCACAGATCCCCCCATAACAGTGCGTCATCCACAGATCCCCCCATAACAGTGCGTCATCCACAGATCCCCCATAACAGTACATCATCCACAGACCACCATTAGTTCAAAAGCACACCTTTTGGTTCAAAGTATTTTTTTTCTTATTTTCCTCCTCAAAAACCTAGGTGCGTCTTATCATCAGGTGTGTCTTATAAAGCGAAAAATACGGTACCCATTTTTTAAGTGCACCTGCACTGAATATGTGCCAGGGGAAGAAAAGATAATATAGGAAATCCGTCTGTGAGTTGAGGGACTCAGGGGGTGACATATTAAAAAATAAATTCTGTAAAGTACCCCTGTGCTGCATATGAGTGTAATCAATCCAGTAAATCCATCTGTTAGATTTTGGGGGGACAAATTAATTTTTTTAAGTACATTTGCACTGCATTTGTGATAATGAAAGAAAATCAGTTAAATTCATCTGTTTCATTGTGGGGGAAAAAAATCATATTTTATTTTCCATAAAGTACCTTTGCGGCCTGCACTGCAAATCTAATAGTGAAATATAATCAGTATATCCATCTGTTTCACTGTGGGTGAAAAAATCATATATATTTTTTTCCATAAAGTACCTTTGCGGCCTGTGCTGCAAATCTGATAGTGAAATATAATCAGTTAAAACAACTGGGACATTGTGGGTGAAAAAATTACTTTTCTTTGGCCATAAAGTACCTTTTCGGCCTGCACTGCAATTGTGATAGTGAAATAAAATCAGTTAAATCCATCTGTTTTATTTGTGGGTGAAAAAATTATATCTTTTTTTCCATAAAGTACCTTTGCGGCCTGCACTGCAAATCTCATAGTGAAATATAATCAGTGAATACAACTGGGACATTGTGGGTCAAAAAAACACTTTTTTGTTCTATAAAGTACCTTTGCGGCCTGCACTGCAAATCTGATAGTGAAATAAAATCAGTAAATCCATCTGTTTCACTGTGGGTAAAAAACATCTTTTTTTTTCCCATAAAGTACCTTTGCGGCCAGCGCTGCATTTCTGACAGTCCAATAAAACAGTTAAATGCTGCTGTTAAATTGTTGATTGAAAAAAGCAGACTTTTTGTGCTAGATAGTACATTTGCGGCCTGCGCTGCATTTCTGACAATCCACTAAAACCGTTAAATACTGCTGTTACATTGTCGGTTAAAAAAACCCTCACTTTTTGTGCTAGGTAGTACATTTGCGGCCTGAGCTGCATTTCTGACAGTCCAATAAAACTGTTAAATACTGCTGTTATATTGTTGTTTGAAAAAAACACCCTTTTTGTGCTAGATAGTAAATTTGCGGCCTGTGCTGCATTTCTGACAGTTGTGAGACAGTGACAGATCTCACACAGGTTAGAGACAAGGAAGGGGTGGATAGTGTGATCCACACCCCTATTCCACCACAGATGAGACCAGCTGGAGGTACTCAGGCTGGCATAAAGCACCTCCCAGGGTGTCAGTAAGGGGGGAGTGTGTTACCCGTGGACAGAGGCCTGGAGGCTCTGTGAATGTGGTCTCAGCTGGGCGAGGCTGGGAGATAGCCTGGACTGACTTTGTTACAGCCTGGAAGTGAGCTGGACTACTGGCTAAGAAAGCCGCACCTGAAACAGTGTGTGAACGGTGAGGTATACTTTAGGGGAGTCCGGTTATTATATGTTTAGTTAGAGCCCAGCTGGGCAGGTGTTTGTTTTGTATTATGTTTTGTTTTTGCTGAGGTGCCAAATAAAAGCAATGTTTGAACCTTAAAACTTGGTGTCCGAGAAGACGTGTGTGAATGTCCGCCAGATAAGAGCTAACCCCCCACACAGTCCAATAAAACTATTAAATACTGCTGTTACATTGTTGGTTGAAAAAAAACCACTTTTTGTGCTAGATAGTACATTTGCGGCCTGAGCTGCATTTCTAACAGTCCAATAAAACCGTTAAATACTGCTGTTACATTGTTGGTTGAAAAAACTCACTTTTTGAAATAGTACATTAGCAGCCTGCGTTGCATTCCTGACAGTCCAATAAAATCGTTAAATACTGCTGTTACATTGTTGGTTGAAAAAAAACACCCTTTTTGTGCTAGATAGTACATTTGCGGCCTGCACTGCATTTCTGACAGTCCAATGAAACCAGTCAATACTGCTGTTACATTGTTGGTTGACAATTTCACATTTTTTGTGACCGTGAAGTAATTGTATTAAATTTGCCTGTAACACTGTTGTGTAACTTGAAGAAATTTTTTCTCTTTATGACACCAACACAGCTTTACTGTCAGTGAACTTAATTTTTGACTGGTGCAGAGGTTCCTGAAAAATTACCCCGATATGTCAGAGCTGCTGCAGAAAGTGCGGGCCGTCTGTGCACGCTTTCGGCATTCTGACCCTGCTGCTACTTGCCTGTCAGCGCTGCAGCATAACTTTGGCCTTCCCGCTCACCGCCTCATATGCGACGTGCCCACAAGATGGAACTCCACCTTGCACATGCTGGCCAGACTGTGCGAGCAGCAGCAGGCAATAGTGAAGTTTCAGCTGCAGCACACACGGGTGAGTCACTCTGCGGAACAGCACCACTTCACCACCAATTAGTGGGCCTCCATGCGAGACCTGTGTGCCTTGTTGCGCTGTTTTGAGTACTTCACCAACATGACCAGTGCCGACAAGCGCAGCTGCCTGTCCACATTGGACAAGCTCTCGTTTATTAAAATGAACAAGACATGGATCCCACAAGACTTGTCTGTACCTTGTGCAGAATAGACATTTATACCGGCCTCACCCAGCCATTGTTATACTCAAGTGCACTTATTCTTTGTTTTCTTTTTTTATATGTCCCAATATTTTGGGGGCTACCCCAATAAAAAATAAAAAAACTGTGTTGGCTACCTCCTCCTCCACCTACATCGCCACGGTCACCGCCTACTCAACCTCCTACTCCACATCCACCTCTTCCTCCTAGTTCAAGATTATTATTTAAAATGTTCATGTATTTTATGTTATTTTAAGTAATTTCCCTATCCACATTTGTTTGCAGGGCACTTGTCCTACTCTTAACCCCATTTTGCTTCCTTTTGCAGCCCTCTAGCCCTTTCCAGGACTTTTTTAGAGCCATTTTAGTGCCCAAAAGTTCGGGTCCCCATTGACTTCTATAGGGTTCGGGGTCAAGTTCGGGTCCCGAACTCGAACTTTTTTGCAAAGTTTGGTCGAACCCAGCGAACCCGAACATCCAAATGTCCGCTCAACTCTAATCAGGAGCAATCGAAATTGAAGTCCAGGGGAAGGAACAACAGATTCCTTCTGCTGACAATGAAGAGCTCTAATTGCTGGAGAGGGGGTGCGGGCCAGTAGGAGATGCAGTGGTTCCTTTGGAGGCCCCAAGCAACTGTCTGTTGGCCATAGTGAACAGTAACTCTACCAGTAATGTAATGGATTAACTATGAATGCCGCAGCAGTTGATCAAGATGCACGCAGCAATATATTAGACCGCCCTTAATTACTGAGGCACTGTAAATTTAGATATATCAATTAAATGATTAATGAGGATTATTTCAGCAGTTCAACAATATCATTGCGGCGATATATTAGACAACACTTTAATACTGAGGAACAGTAATTCTATATATAAAGTAAGACATTAACTGTGAATGGATATGATAGAAACTTTAAAATACATAAAGGGAAACAACAAGGTAAAAAAGAGGAGAGAATATTTAAAAGAAGAAAAACTGCTACAAGAGGACATAGTTTTAAATTAGAGGGGCAAAGGTTTAAAAGTAATATCAGGAAGTATTACTTTACTGAGAGAGTAGTGGATGCATGGAATAGCCTTCCTGCAAAAGTGGTAGCTGCAAATACAGTGAAGGAGTTTAAGCATGCATGGGAAAGGCATAATGCCATCCTTCATATAAGATAGGGCCAGGGGCTATCCATAGTATTCAGTATATTGGGCAGACTAGATGGGCCAAATGGTTCTTATCTGCCGACACATTCTATGTTTCTATGAATGTGTCAGCAGTTCAACAAGATACACACAGCTATATATATTAGACCACCTTTTAGTCCTGAGGCAGAGTAATTCCATATATCAACTAAAAGATTTACGGGGATTGTGTCAGCAGTTGAACAAGATGCTCGATGCGATATATTAGACCTCCCTTTAATTCTGAGGCACAGTAATTCTATATATAGACTCTTATAGATTAACTGGGATTGTGGAAGCAGGTGAACAAGATGCACATGGCGATTACACTCAACTTGTGGTGTACCTGCAGCCTCCCTATGCTCTCCCCACAGTGTCTAAAAACTCTCCCTACAATCTCCCTATACTGTCCCTACACTGTCCCTGCACTCTCCCTATCCAATATTCTACAATAAAAAGCTTTCTGCAACACTTTCCGTCCCAGCAGCTATTTTCTAAAGTTTATTGCAGTTATGAAAGATACAGCAGTGTCATTGCTGTGCTCTGTGCTTTGTGTTATTACATTAGACAGTTAACCTATATATATAATTCAGATAGTTAGGGGGAGATAGTCAGTGTAGGTTAGATTGATCTATAGTGTAGCAGATATTGCCCAAAATTTGCAAGCGCAAACGTATTGGAACACTCCATCTGCATATAAAGCTATTCTAATGTTCTGCCGTGCCAACCATTTTCTCCAGTCTCAGAATACTTATACCAGCTTGGAAAATGTAGCATAAGTGACCCACGCCTGTATCTCGCGCGCATTACGCGAAAATTACATCGCCGATTTTCGCAATCAAGAATATAATCACAAATTCGTGAATATATGACAAATATTAGACAAAATATTTGCGAAATATCGCAAAATCGAATATTGCCCCTGCCGCTCATCACTACATGTCATGCTGAATAAACTGACATTGCACCATGGTTCCATATAACAGAGCAGTAGGCATTCTACGTGCTGCCATATTGTATCATAGAAGCATTAAGCATTGCATCATGGATCATTATTTTCATGTATGAACACTGAAGCATGCATAGCTGTAGTAAATGTCTATTGCAGATCTGTTTTGTGTAAATGAGATGTTAATATAGTTTGGAATTCAGGCTTCATTCCTCTTGTTGTCTTGAATTGAAACATTCCTTTTGCTTACAGTTTGAGTAGAACAAGGTTTAAGGTTTAAGTGGCTCTGATCGTCTAAACATAAAAAGGCATCATAAATGTCTAAATGGAAAGTTGCAGCTCATCAAACTGTAATACATGTGTTTTGTTCTGGTATTTCTTCTACGTTTTCCTTTGTTAGTTGCCTATAACAGATACCTGGCTTTTATGAAGCATGGCAGAAAACTGTATTGCATCATAAACAGCTAATATTTCCTATAGCAGCTCAAACAATGACATCTTAAATGTTTACTAATGTTGAAGCAATACTCTTATTAGAAATGTAGCAGAGAATACAGAAGATTCCAGAGTAATTTCCAGGTATACCTTAAAGGGAACATGTTACCAGAAAATTACCCATTGATTATATTATGTTTTTATGTTAGGCTACTTTCACACTAGCGTTTTGGCTTTCCGTTTCTGAGATCCGTTCAGGGCTCTCACAAGCGGTCCAAAACGGATCAGTTTTGCCCTAATGCATTCTGAATGGAAAAGGATCCGCTCAGAATGCATCAGTTTGCCTCCGATCAGTCTCCATTCCGCTCTGGAGGCGGACACCAAAACGCTCCTTGCAGCGTGGCAGCAAATATGGCAGAGCTACAGTTAGATAAAATGGAACTTTCCATTCCATTCTAACCCCCCATCCTCTGTAGGGAAGTGGGTGAGTCCTATTTCCTGCAGCAGGAGTGGGGACCAGTTAGAGTCATGTCTAGCTTACCCCTGCTAGGGGAGGGTGTGCAGGGGCACATCTCTGCTTGATGTGCCCACGCCAGCCAGAGCACCTTAAAGGGAACCTGTCACCAGTTTTATGGTGTCCTAACTAAGGGCAACATAAATAAGTGACTGATTCTCTTAGCACAATGCTGGGTCACTTTCTTTAATTGACCCAGTCAATCTGCCAACATCTTGTATTGAAAAGCTCTAGCTCATAATGATGAGTCCTGAATATTCATGAGCTCCTGACTCTCCCCGCCCACCTGCTGCTGATTGACAGTTATTTTCCATATGAATCAGCAGCAGGTGGGCAGGGGAGTGGCTATAGCTCTGAATTAAAAATACGCTGGACTCACTGACATCACGCTGGACTCAAATCAGCTCATTAGCATACGGCATGTGGCATCTTTGTGTGTATATTATGAGGTAACCATATGTCACACCAGTAAGTGAATACATCTAAGGTACTTTTTTAGTAGTTAATGATTGTATATAATTAGTTAGATTATAATCAAATATCCACATGACAGATTTCCTTTAAGCTCTGCTGGCCATGAGGCCAAAGCTTAAAGCTTCAGGAGCCAGGAGGAAAATTTCATGTTATAACTTAGAGTCAAACTACAAAGTGTATTGCAGCATACAGAAGTAAAAGAATATTAAGCAAGCCTTTCAATACAGCAGAGAGAGAGAAAGCAAGCAGAGTTATTGAAGAAGCCTGCCAGTTTAATACTAAAGCCTGCTGGGACCAAGACAAAGCTTGAAAACTGTTTCTGATGAATGTTTATTCAAGTAAAGCTGCTGGTCAACTACATTCAAGGTCTGGACTCAATCTTTCTTTCAAATCCCTCAATTATTCCCCCTATTTATTGCTTGGGAGCCAAAGCCTGGGGTCCAGCCGTATCCAGGTAGGAGCACCGTGACACACATAAAGGGACACTTTAGGCCGCACGATACCACCCGGAATTCCTACATTAGGGACTCGTGTGTCTATATATATATATATATATATATATATATATATATATATTATATATAGATAGATAGAGGGCCCTAGAGGGAGGCACCCGTTGCATATGTCACTATCTATATTTTTAAAAATTGAAAATCGTGCAGTTTTCACACTGATTACTAAACCAAATATTACATTGAGGCTTCCTATTCTGTTCAGGTAGCTTTTCAGTAGGCATTGCGTTATTATAACAGGCAGAATTACAATGACAGATCTCACCTTTTATAGATAAGACAGGATGCAATTCACAATATAGTAGGTGATATAACAGCTTATCTACTCCTTTCTGACCTTTGCACAAGTCACCAAGCATGCTTAGAAAACTCTCTCATAGAAGTAAATGATGTCAGCTCCTGTCCATTCTGTCTTTCATTCAAAGTACAGGAAGACTTTTTGGCCTAGAGCCCAGTTTAAAATTGTGTGATTTTAGGATTTTTTTTTTTTAAGTTATAGATGGAAACCAATTATACCTGGAAAATTAAAAAAATTAATAAAAATCACCAAAAATGTTGATAAAATATGTTTAACATAAAAAGTTGTTCAGCACATTCCATTTAAAGGTTATGGACACCTTTGTGCATGAAAAATCAATAACCCCATATCCTACCGTAATGGAGCACATAATAATATTGCACTTGTTTGTTTACTGGTATCAGCTTTGCACTCAGAAATGCTCTTCTATAAGTTTTGCTCACTGCTGTCTTCTCCTGTGAGGCACGAACATGCACCAATACAAGGTACGCTGCCCTGCCCACACATCCTGCTACACCACACAGCTAGCAGCCACTTACATATAGGCTGCTGGAACTTGCAAGTAACTTGGTAGTAAGATTTCATTCCAATCTACAACATGGTGAGACTTACAGTATGATACAGCCTGTAATCAGCACATCTATTTCTCACTTTCCATTCTGTAGAAAGTCCATTATTTGTACACACAATAGATATTTCTGCTGATAATGTTAGTGCAGCGATCTACAGTCAGAACCATGGCGTTATAAGCAGGATATAGATATCATTACTGACACTTTCACTACCTGCACTCTCTTCTGAATACAGTATTTGTGTGCAGTCAGCAAAGTGAGTATAGTGTATAGTGAGATAAGTATAGTGTGACAACACACAATGCTATGTACACATAGAAGTACACAGGGGGGAGATTTATCAAAACTGGTGTAAAGTAGAACTGGCTTAGTTGCCCATAGCAACCAATCAGATTCCTCCTTTCATTTTCCAATGAAGCTGGGAAAAATTAAAGGTGGAATCTGATTGGTTGCTATGGGCAACTAAGCCAGTTCTACTTTACACCAGTTTGATAAATAACATATATAATATATAAAAATGAGTTTCTGTCTGTCTGTCTGTTCTTTATGTGTGACCAAACGACTGAACCAACATCAGGTAAATCAGGTGTCTGGGAAGGTTTTAGACAGGGTCTCGGCTCTCTAGGACGCACCCAAAAATGACCTGCATTAGCCAATACAAGCCTGCAAGTCTTTCTCTTCAAATCCCAACTGCCATGTACTCAGTTTACTCCAGGTTTCCATAACAACCCAGCCATTTTTCTTCACTGCTGTAGGTCAGCTTTAGGCTACATTCACACGTCAGTATTTTTCTATAATCAGATTTTCTGTCCGTTTTTTGCGGATCCGTTGTTCCTGAAAATCTTTCCGTATGTCATCCGTTTTTTGCGGATCCGCAAAAAACGGAAACATGTATAAATTTCAATAAGCAAATAAAGTTGTTTGGATTTCTTTAAAAAAAAAAAAAAATTTTTAATGTCATTTCCAGGAACGGATTCCGTATAAAACGGATGACATACGTAATGACATCCGAATGTCTTCCGTTTTTTGCGGATCCATTGACTTTGTATTGTACCAGGATCCGATTTTTCAGGAAAAGAATAGGACATGTTTTATATGTAAACGGACATGCGGAACGGAACAACGGAAACGGACAGCACACATTGTGCTGTCCGTTTTTTTTCCAGGACCCATTGAAAATGAATGGGTCCAGATCTGGTCCAGATCTGTTCCAGAAAAAACGGAACAGATCAGGAAAGAAAAAACGGACGTGTGAATGGACCCTTAGGCTAGAGCTACAGGACGACAATAAGTGGCACGACACATAGGGCACAACTACGCTGCTACACGCATCCATCTTGGATGGATTGTTTGCGACTGTCGCAGCATGTAGCATGTCGCAGTGCGACACCATAGAGCCTATCATTATAAAAGTTGTTGACACAAAATGTCGCGTGACACATTTTGTCGTATAGCCCTAGCATTAAAGGGGCAGGGCGCTGTGGATGTCACTGTTAAATGGGCGGGCACTGTGGAGGTTACTGTTAAAGGGGCAGGCACTGTGGAGGTCACTGTTAAAGAGGCGGGCATTGTGGAGGTCACTGTTAAAGGCTAAGGGCGATGTGGAGGTTACTGTTAAAGGGGAGGACACTGTGGAGGTTACTGTTAAAGGGGCGAGCAATGTGGAGGTCACTGTTAAAGGGGCGGGCACTGTGGATGTTACTGTTAAAGGGGCAGACACTGTGGAGGTCACTGTTAGGGGGCAGGGGCCACTATTAAAGGGGCAACTGCTATGAGGTCAATGTAAAGGCAGTGTGGTACTGTGAATATCAATTTTAAGGGGGCGGGCCCCTGAGGAGGTCACTGTCAAGGGAGTAGGATGTTGTGAAACTCCATGTTAAAGGGGTGGGCTGCTGTGAAGGTCAAAGTTAAGGGGATGGGCTGCTGTGGAGGTCCCATTTTAAAGTGGTGCGGCACTGTGGGGGGGTCAGTGTTAAGGGGTGGGGAACTGTGGAGTTCACTGTTAAAGGGGCGGGTGCATTTGGAGGTCACTGTTATGGGGGATACTGTTGATATCTTTTAACAACACACAGAAACATTAAATTAAATAGATGAAATATACCTGTGCGAAGCTGGGTCCTTCTGCTAATATATATATATATATATATATATATATATATATATATATACACTGCGTGCAGAATTATTAGGCAAATGAGTATTTTGACCACATCATCCTCTTTATGCATGTTGTCTTACTCCAAGCTGTATAGGCTCGAAAGCCTACTACCAATTAAGCATATTAGGTGATGTGCATCTCTGTAATGAGAAGGGGTGTGGTCTAATGACATCAACACCCTATATTAGGTGTGCATAATTATTAGGCAACTTCCTTTCCTTTGGCAAAATGGGTCAAAAGAAGGACTTGACAGGCTCAGAAAAGTCAAAAATAGTGAGATATCTTGCAGAGGGATGCAGCACTCTTAAAATTGCAAAGCTTCTGAAGCGTGATCATCGAACAATCAAGCGTTTCATTCAAAATAGTCAACAGGGTCGCAAGAAGCGTGTGGAAAAACCAAGGCGCAAAATAACTGCCCATGAACTGAGAAAAGTCAAGCGTGCAGCTGCCAAGATGCCACTTGCCACCAGTTTGGCCATATTTCAGAGCTGCAACATCACTGGAGTGCCCAAATGCACAAGGTGTGCAATACTCACAGACATGGCCAAGGTAAGAAAGGCTGACGACCACCACTGAACAAGACACACAAGCTGAAACGTCAAGACTGGGCCAAGAAATATCTCAAGACTGATTCTTCTAAGGTTTTATGGACTGATGAAATGAGAGTGAGTCTTGATGGGCCAGATGGATGGGCCCGTGGCTGGATTGGTAAAGGGCAGAGAGCTCCAGTCCGACTCAGACGCCAGCAAGGTGGAGGTGGAGTACTGGTTTGGGCTGGTATCATCAAAGATGTGCTTGTGGGGCCTTTTCGGGTTGAGGATGGAGTCAAGCTCAACTCCCAGTCCTACTGCCAGTTTCTGGAAGACACCTTCTTCAAGCAGTGGTACAGGAAAAAGTCTGCATCCTTCAAGAAAAACATGATTTTCATGCAGGACAATGCTCCATCACACGCGTCCAAGTACTCCACAGCGTGGCTGGCAAGAAAGGGTATAAAAGAAGAAAATCTAATGACATGGCCTCCTTGTTCACCTGATCTGAACCCCATTGAGAACCTGTGGTCCATCATCAAATGTGAGATTTACAAGGAGGGAAAACAGTACACCTCTCTGAACAGTGTCTGGGAGGCTGTGGTTGCTGCTGCACGCAATGTTGATGGTGAACAGATCAAAACACTGACAGAATCCATGGATGGCAGGCTTTTGAGTGTCCTTGCAAAGAAAGGTGGCTATATTGGTCACTGATTTGTTTTTGTTTTGTTTTTGAATGTCAGAAATGTATATTTGTGAATGTTGAGATGTTATATTGGTTTCACTGGTAAAAATAAATAATTGAAATGGGTATATATTTGTTTTTTGTTAAGTTGCCTAATAATTATGCACAGTAATAGTCACCTGCACACACAGATATCCCCCTAAAATAGCTAAAACTAAAAACAAACTAAAAACTACTTCCAAAAATATTCAGCTTTGATATTAATGAGTTTTTTGGGTTCATTGAGAACATGGTTGTTGTTCAATAATAAAATTAATCCTCAAAAATACAGCTTGCCTAATAATTCTGCACTCCCTGTATATATATATATATATAAAAATAAATATACAAAAATAATGTCTGCGCTCTCAAACTTTATTCACCCCTGTGGTCGCAATGTTTTCTGCTCATTCACAGAGTCTCTTTTCAAGTGTTGAGCTAAAAAGTTGCCACTAAAGAAGTGGGGGGCGCGTTTCGCGCCCTGAAGAAGCTAGGCGAAACGCGCGTTGGGCTAGGTGCCATCATCCTCTCCTGGTTAGTATTGGCTGTTCTGTTGTCCCCTCTTAATTTATTGTTTGTTGCATGTGGGTCGGTATATTTGACACATTGGTACCTGTGCATATCTTGCGCTGACCTCTTTGCAACATTATTGCAACAAATATGATAAATTGGTGACATGTGGTCTGGTACATACAGTTGCAAGAAAAAGTATGTGAACCCTTTGGAATTATATGGATTTCTGCGCAAATTGGTCATAAAATGTGATCTGATCTTCATCTAAGTCACAACAATAGACAATCACAGTCTGCTTAAACTAATAACACACAAAGAATTAAATGTTACCATGTTTTTATTGAACACACTATGTGAACATTCACAGTGCAGGTGGAAAAAGTATGTGAACCCCTAGACTAATGACATCTCCAAGAGCTAATTGGAGTGAGGCGTCAGCCAACTGGAGTCCAATCAATGAGATGAGATTAGAGGTATTGGTTACAGCTGCCCTGCCCTATAAAAAAAACACACACCAGTTCTGGGTTTGCTTTTCACAAGAAGCATTGCCTGATGTGAATGATGCCTCACACAAAGGAGCTCTCAGAAGACCTACGATTAAGAATTGTTGACTTGCATAAAGCTGGAAAGGGTTATAAAACTATCTCCAAAAGCCTTACTGTTTCTCAGTCCACGGTAAGAGAAATTGTCTATAACTGTAGAAAGTTCAGCACTGCTGCTACTCTCCCTAGGAGTGGCCGTCCTGTAAATATGACTGCAATAGCACAGCGCAGACTGCTCAATGAGGTGAAGAAGAATCCTAGAGTGTCAGCTAAAGACTTACAAAAGTCTCTGGCATATGCTAACATCCCTGTTAGCGAATCTACGATACGTAAAACACTAAACAAGAATGGATTTCATAGGAAGATACAACAGAGGAAGCCACTGCTGTCCAAAAAAAACATTGCTGCACATTTACAGTTTGCACAAGAGCACCTGAATTTTCCACAGCAGTACTGGCAAAATATTCTGTTGACAGATGAAACTAAAGTTGAGTTGTTTGGAAGAAACACACAACACTATGTGTGAAGAAAAAGAGGCACAGCACACCAACATCAAAACCTCATCCCAACTGTGAAGTATGGTGGTGGGTGCATCATGGTTTGGGGCTGCTTTGCTGCGTCAGGGCCTGGACGGATTGCTATCATTGAAGGAAAAATGAATTCCCAAGTTTATCAAGACATTTTGCAGGAGAACTTAAGGCCATCTGTCCACCAGCTGAAGCTCAACAGAAGATTGGTGTTGCAACAGGACAACGACCCAAAGCATAGAAGTAAATCAACAACAGAATGGCTTAAACAGAAGAAAATACGCCTTCTGGAGTGGCCCAGTCAGAGTCCTGACCTCAACCCGATTGAGATGCTGTGGCATGACCTCAAGAAAGCGATTCACACCAGACATCCCAAGAATATTGCTGAACTGAAACAGTTCTGTAAAGAGGAATGGTCAAGAATTACTCCTGACCATTGTGCACGTCTGATCTGCAACTACAGGAAATGTTTAGTTGAAGTTATTGCTGCCAAAGGAGGTTCAACCAGTTATTAAATAAAAGGGTTCACATACTTTTTCCACCTGCACTGTAAATGTTTACATGGTGTGTTCAATAAAACATGGTAACATTTAATTCTTTGTGTGTTATTAGTTTAAGCAGACTGCGATTGTCTATTGTTGTGACTTAGATGAATATCAGATCACATTTTATGACCAATTTGTGCAGAAATCCATATCATTCCAAAGGGTTCACATACTTTTTCTTGCAACTGTAGTTGCTTATCCCCTGTGTGGGTATATATATATGTATTTTTACAATTGTATCGCATCAGCTTAGGTGTGCAACTCTGTGACTCAGCCTGACTTTACCATAGGTATTTACATTGTGAGGATTGATGGTGGCTCCTTTTGTACTTGTCACATTATCCTCCTGCATCACTACCACTATATGAAATCACATTTTTGTACTATTTATGTATTATCCTCTTTTAACTAATAAAGATTGAGTTATACTATATGTGTGAGACTCAATGGGTGTTCTGTTGAATCAACACACATATTATCCTATTGGTATGTAAATTTTGGTTGTTTAAAGCTCTTATTAGAATAAAATACCTAATAAGCTTTAAAAAAAAAAATGGAAGTTTTATTCAGGCACCTTCAGCCTGATGTTACCCAAAATTTGGTCATTGAGGTGAACGCCTCTGGGGCAGTGGCGTAGCTAGAAATGACTGGGCCCCACAGAATTTTTTTTAATGGGGCCTCTCTCCCCCAGTAATTTTTTCGCAACCCCTTCCTTTCATGCCGCCCCCATTCCTGTGGCTACTAAAGATCGCTCTCTCAGACCAGGTCCGGCAGCTATTCCATCCGTTTTCTACACGTCTATACTGCCACTGTATATAATTTCATTGTGTAATACTGTTGAGGGTGCCCTGACAAAGTCTTTTAGTCCTCCTCCTCCTGAATGGTCCCCTTCTGGGTCAGGGCCCCAAAGCAGCCGCTTCCCCTGCTTCCCCTGTAGCTACACTCCTGCTCTTGGGTAGGAGTTGGTGCTATGCTATCTCAGGCTCTTCCTCCTTAACTAACCTGATACCCTACTCATTTTTCTCCTGAAAATTACCTCGGCCGAGAGGTATTACTATATCAGCAACCATGAATTGTAGGCCATCAAGTGGCCTTTGAAGGGTGGCGTCACTTCTTGGAGGGGGCTCAGCACCAAATTACTGTGCTTACTGACTACAAAAAAAATATTTATTTGGATATGGCCAAGCTCTTGAATCCCACACTGGGCCCTGTTTTTTACGCGGTTTAACTTTAGAGTTACTTTTCCTCCTGGGTCCGGTAATGTGAAGGCGGATGCCTTATCGCGTAGCTTTGGTATTGAAGACTGCTTTGATACTGAAACTAGTAATATTCTGTCTCCTGGTATCGTTGTCACCACCATTAATCCTGATCTGGCTGTTGAAATAGGAGGTTGTCAGGACTTGGTTCCCAATGATCTTCCTTCTGATAGATTGTTTGTACCTCCTTATGCCTTAAAGTGTTGGAGGAGTTTCATTGTTCTGTTCTGGCAGGTCATTTAAGTATTGGTCTCTCTCAAGCCTACTGGTGGCCTACAATGTGGGTGCCTTTGTCTCTGCGTGGGATGCTTGTGTCAGGGCCAATGTACCCAGGAGATGTCCTGCGGGTTTACTCTGTCCCTTGCCCATTCCACAGAGATCTTGGACCTACATGTCAATGGATTTCATTACGGACCTCCCGGGGTAGTTCAGTCGTCTGGGTAGTTATAGATAGATTCTTAAAGATGTGTCATCTGGTGTCTTTAAAGTAACTTCCTAATGCTAAGGAATTGCCTACCTTGTTAGTGGACAACATCCTTAGATTGCATACCTGAGTCTGTTGTCTCGGATAGAGGTGTCCAGTTTGTCTCGAGATTCTGAATCCGGGTTAAACTCTCCTTCTCATCTGTGTTTCATCCTGAGACAAATGGACAAACCAGCTCCTCTGGTGGCATTTCACCTTTCTTTTCTAACTATGGTATTATTCAAGTTTTTCTTCTGTCTCTGGATCTCTGTAAATCATGCTGTGAATGCTATCTTTTATGATCTGTGCACAGTTTGGGCCCAGGCTTGCAAGAGCCTAGAAAAAGCTCAAAGCATCCAATATGAACAAGCTAATAAAAAGCGGTCCGTAGGTACGAACTTTGTATTGATTAATATAGTATGGCTTTCTACAAAAAAATTATGTCTCAAAATGCCAAGATTAGTGGACCATGTAAAATTTTGTCTGTAGTTAACCACCTCCGGACCGCCTAACGCAGGATTGCGTTCCGGAGGTGGCAGCGCTGCGCAGAGTCACGCATATACGCGTCATCTCGCGAGACGCGAGATTTCGCTCAAAGCCGGCCCGCGCATGCGCATCGCGGGCCGGCAAAATTAAAAGAAGTATTTCGTCACCAGCCTGCCAGCAACGATCATTGGCTGGCAGGCTGGCGATTTTCAAAAAATCCAATCCAAAGTCATATAACAGATCATATTAGTAAATATGATCTGTTATATGGCTTGTCTGCTCCTGTGCTGGTCCTTTTCGTCGGTTGGATCCAGCACAGGAGCAGACTGAACTGTGAGTAGCACCAACACTACACCTTAGCCCCAGATCACCCACCTGCACCCCAATTAACCCTTTGATCACCCCTTTGATCGCCCCTGTCAATCACTAGTGAAAGGAAAAAAAGTGATCAGTGTAAACTGTCACTTTTTTTTTTTCACTGGTATTGGCTGTTAGGTTTTAGGGATAGTTTAGGCCCCTTGGTTAGGTAGTTAGCGTCAGTTAGCGCCCACCCCACCGCACCGCAGTCACTTTTATTCGCTGTTTAGCGTATCGCTAATCAGCATTTGTACTTTTATAGTATCTGTAAGTGATCAAAACTGATCACGGTCAGATCTATAATAGTATTAGTGTCACCTTAGCTCGCCCTCCACCCAAAACGCAGTGTTTGCCCGATCAGGCCTGATCGGTCGCCCACACGTGCATTCACCCACGCCCGCCCCACCGCAGTGACAAAAAATATATATTTTTTGATCACTGCACATTCATTTTACACGCACTGCGGCGATAAAAAAATCAGTTTTGATATTTTTTATCAACCGCAGCAGCCTCCGGTACTTCGCTAGCCTCCCCTTTGTAAGACAGGTTTGCTTTTTTTCTTGGGTAGTCTCAGGGAATACCCCTAAATTTAGTAGTCCAAAATGTCAAACAGGGGGTATTCTTCTGAAGAGGCCTACAGGATTCTGACCCAGTCGGATGAGGAGTGGGAACCCTCATCTGACGAATCTAGCGGGTCAGAATATGAACCTGTGGAAAGCAGTGGCTCTCTGACCCAAAGTTCGGACGAGGAGGTGGAGGTCCCTGGCAGCACCAGGCGTACCCGGCCCCATGTCGCTAGACCACAGGTTACGCAGGATCCGCTTCAAGAGCAGCAGAGTGGGGCTGTCGCTGCCGGATCACGTGGTGAGGCATACACCAGCAGCGCAGCCCTTCCTGGACCTAGTACCAGCACTGCCGTACAACATGGTGAAGTAGCGAGCACCAGAAGGGCAGTTGAAGCTGGTACGGTGGCACGTGCAATAGTTACCCCGTCGCAGCCACCGCAAAGACGGGCCCGTAGAGCCCCTAGAGTCCCTGAGGTGCTGGCAAATCCTGATTGGCAGTCACCAACTTCAGCCGCACCAGTAGTTCCCCCTTTCACCGCCCAGTCTGGAGTTCGGGTTGAGACGGCTCAAATCGGTTCGGCCCTGGGATTTTTTGAGCTGTTCTTGACTGCGGAGCTCTTGGACTTAGTCGTGGCAGAGACCAACCAGTATGCCACACAATTTATAACCGCTAACCCGGGAAGCTATTATGCCCAGCCTTTCCGGTGGAAACCAGTCCAAGTTTCCGAACTTTTTTGGGCCTTCTCCTCAACATGGGCCTGACAAAAAAGCATGAATTGCGGTCATATTGGTCAACGCACCCAATTCATCACATGCCCATGTTCTCTGCTGCTATGTCCAGGACACGATTTGAGACCATCCTACGTTTTCTGCATTTTAGCGACAATACCACCTCCCGTCCCAGAGGCCACCCTGCTTTTGACCGGCTCCACAAAATTCGGCCCCTCATAGACCATTTCAACCTGAAATTTGCAGATTTGTATACCCCTGAGCAAAACATCTGCGTAGACGAGTCCCTAATACATTTTACCGGGCGCCTTGGCTTCAAACAATACATCCCAAGCAAGCGTGCCCGGTATGGGGTCAAATTGTATAAGCTCTGTGAAAGGGCCACAGGCTATACCCACAAATTTCGGATCTATGAGGGAAAAGATCAGACCTTGGAGCCGGTCGGTTGCCCTGACTACCTGGGGAGCAGTGGGAAGACAGTCTGGGACTTGGTGTCACCCTTATTCGGCAAGGGGTACCATCTTTATGTGGACAATTTCTACACAAGTGTGGCCCTCTTTAGGCATTTGTTTCTAGAACGGATTTGCGCCTGTGGCACCGCGCGAACTAGTCGCGTGGGCTTCCCCCAACGGCTTGTAACCACCCGTCTTGCAAGGGGGCAGAGGGCTGCCTTGTGTAACGAAGAACTGTTCGCGGTGAAATGGAGAGACAAGCGTGACGTTTACATGCTCTCCTCCATTCACGCAGACACGACAATCCAAATTGAGCGAGCAACCCGTGTCATTGAAAAGCCCCTCTGTGTCCACGACTATAATGCGCTCATGGGAGGGGTTGACTTCAATGACCAGATGTTGTCTCCGTATTTAGTTTCCCGCAGAACCAGACGCTGGTATAAGAAGGTGTCTGTATATTTAATTCAATTGGCGCTCTACAATAGTTTTGTTCTCTACAGTAAGGCTGGGAGAACAGGATCCTTCCTCAAATTCCAGGAAGAGATCATCGAGAACCTCCTTTACCCAGGAGGTTCCGTGGCCCCATCCACCAGTGTAGTTAGCCGTCTACACGAGCGACATTTCCCCAGTGTCGTTCCTGGTACCTCAACCCAACCGTCACCCCGAAAAAGATGTCGTGTCTGTAGCAGGAGTGGAATAAGGCGTGACACCCGCTATTTCTGTCCTGACTGTGCTGACCACCCTGCCCTATGCTATGGAGAGTGTTTCCGGAAGTACCACACACAGGTACACCTAGCATAGGGATCACATCTCACCAGGACAGGCACACAGGGCTATTAGGGCCCATTCACTCACAGCTGCTGCAAACCTCTCCTTTCACCTGGGATAAAGTGCATAACGTACTTCGCCACATCTTTGGGCGATTTGCGCTTTGCACATTGTCCCATGGGGAAGGAGAGGTTTGTTCTATAAAAGGTAAAAAAAACTAAACAAAAAAAAAAATACCGGTAAGTAAAAAAGTTAAATGTTCAGTTAAAAAAGTTTAAAAAAAGTTTCTATGTTCTGTTCAACAGTTAATAAAGTTATTGCTTTGCGGCCTGGTTTTTTCTTTTTTGTTTTGTTTTTTTTACCTTTCAGGTGGACCAACCGATCGACTAGCTGCAGCACTGATGTGCATTCGGACAGAAGCATTGCGCTGCTGTCAGATTACACGCAAGTCGGTGTATGCGGCGCTGCAAGACGAGATTTCTCCTCTGCAGTAAAAGATACGTTTGCCGAGGCATATGAGCTGAGGAGGTGGCGGTGTTCATATACTTTGGCAAACACTTTGTATATATAAAAAAAAAAATCCCGGCAATGATTTATTCATCCACATCGATTGATGTGAATGGAGAAATCTGGTTTGCCAGGGCATACGAGCTGAAGTGGGTATGGATGTTGGGCGGAGCTCCTATGTCCTGGCAGACGCCTTTCCCCTCCTTTTTCTTTTTTTGGCAGAGATTTTTTCATCCACATTGATCGATGCGAATGAAGAAATCTGTGCCGTTCATTTTTTTCTTTTAGCCCAGAGGCTGAACGGAAAAAAAAAATCTCATTACCCGTATGCTCAATATAAGGAGAATAGCAGAAACTCCTAATGCTGGGCATACATGTAATGATTGCGGAGACCCTCAAATGCCAGGGCAGTACAAACACCCCACAAATAACACCATTTTGGAAAGAAGACACCCCAAGGTATTCGCTGAGGGGCATATTGAGTCCATGAAAGATTGAAATTTTTGTCCCAAGTTAGCGGAAAGGGAGACTTTGTGAGAACAAAATCAAAAAAATCTATTTCCGCTAACTTGTGCCAAAATTTTTTTTTTCAATGAACTCGCCATGCCCCTCATTGAATACCTTGGGGTGTCTTCTTTCCAAAATGGGGTCACATGTGGGGTATTTATACTGCCCTGGCATTTTAGGGGCCCCAAAGCGTGAGAAGAAGTCTGGTATCCAAATGTCTAAAAATGCCCTCCTAAAAGGAATTTGGGCACCTTTGCCCACCTAGGCTGCAAAAAAGTGTCACACATGTGGTATCTCCGTATTCGGCAGAAGTTGGGGAATATGTTTTGGGGTGTCATTTTACATATACCCATGCTGGGTGAGATAAATATCTTGGTCAAATGCCAACTTTGTATAAAAAAAAT
Organism: Bufo bufo; assembly: GCF_905171765.1. Lineage (NCBI taxonomy): Eukaryota > Metazoa > Chordata > Amphibia > Anura > Bufonidae > Bufo > Bufo bufo. The sequence continues at coordinate 629,130,274 of NC_053391.1, forward strand.
GGGAAAAGTTGTCTTTTGCCAAGATATTTCTCTCACCCAGCATGGGTATATGTAAAATGACACCCCAAAACACATTCCCCACCTTCTCCTGAGTACGGAGATACCAGATGTGTGACACTTTTTTGCAGCCTAGGTGGGCAAAGGGGCCCACATTCCAAAGAGCACCTTTCGGATTTCACAGGTCATTTACCTACTTACCAGACATTAGGGCCCCTGGAAAATGCCAGGGCAGTATAACTACCCCACAAGTGACCCCATTTTGGAAAGAAGACACCCCAAGGTATTCCGTGAGGGGCATGGCAAGTTCCTAGAATTTTTTATTTTTTGTCACAAGTTAGTGGAAAATGATGATTTTTTTTTTTTTTTTTTTTTTCATACAAAGTCTCATATTCCACTAACTTGTGACAAAAAATAAAAATTTCCATGAACTCACTATGCCCATCAGCGAATACCTTGGGGTCTCTTCTTTCCAAAATGGGGTCACTTGTGGGGTAGTTATACTGCCCTGGCATTCTAGGGGCCCAAATGTGTGGTAAGGAGTTTGAAATCAAATTCTGAAAAAAATGACCTGTCAAATCCGAAAGGTGCTCTTTGGAATATGGGCCCCTTTGCCCACCTAGGCTGCAAAAAAGTGTCACACATCTGGTATCTCCGTACTCAGGAGAAGGTGGGGAATGTGTTTTGGGGTGTCATTTTACATATACCCATGCTGGGTGAGAGAAATATCTTGGCAAAAGACAACTTTTCCCATTTTTTTTATACAAAGTTGGCATTTGACCAAGATATTTATCTCACCCAGCATGGGTATATGTAAAAAGACACCCCAAAACACATTCCTCAACTTCTCCTGAGTACGGGGATACCAGATGTGTGACACTTTTTTGCAGCCTAGGTGGGCAAAGGGGCCCATATTCCAAAGAGCACCTTTTGGATTTCATAGGTCATTTTTTACTGAATTTGATTTCAAACTCCTTACCACACATTTGGGCCCCTAGAATGCCAGGGCAGTATAACTACCCCACAAGTGACCCCATTTTGGAAAGAAGAGACCCCAAGGTATTCGCTGATGGGCATAGTGAGTTCATGGAAGTTTTTATTTTTTGTCACAAGTTAGTGAAATATGAGACTTTGTATGAAAAAAAAAAAAAAAAAAAAAATCATCATTTTCCACTAACTTGTGACAAAAAATAAAAAATTCTAGGAACTTGCCATGCCCCTCACGGAATACCTTGGGGTGTCTTCTTTCCAAAATGGGGTCACTTGTGGGGTAGTTATACTGCCCTGGCATTCTAGGGGCCCAAATGTGTGGTAAGGAGTTTGAAATCAAATTCTGAAAAAAATGACCTGTCAAATCCGAAAGGTGCTCTTTGGAATATGGGCCCCTTTGCCCACCTAGGCTGCAAAAAAGTGTCACACATCTGGTATCCCCGTACTCAGGAGAAGGTGGGGAATGTGTTTTGGGGTGTCATTTTATATATACCCATGCTGGGTGAGATAAATATCTTGGTCAAATGCCAACTTTGTATAAAAAAAATGGGAAAAGTTGTCTTTTGCCAAGATATTTCTCTTACCATTGTAGAACCTCAGGAAACATGACAGGTGCTCAGAAAGTCAGAGCTGCTTCAAAAAGCGGAAATTCACATTTTTGTACCATAGTTTGTAAACGCTATAACTTTTACCCAAACCATTTTTTTTTTACCCAAACATTTTTTTTTTATCAAAGACATGTAGAACTATAAATTTAGAGCAAAATTTCTATATGGATCTCGTTTTTTTTGCAAAATTTTACAACTGAAAGTGAAAAATGTCATTTTTTTGCAAAAAAATCGTTAAATTTCGATTAATAACAAAAAAAGTAAAAATGTCAGCAGCAATGAAATACCACCAAATGAAAGCTCTATTAGTGAGAAGAAAAGGAGGTAAAATTCATTTGGGTGGTAAGTTGCATGACCGAGCAATAAACTGTGAAAGTAGTGTAGGTCAGAAGTGTAAAAAGTGGCCTGGTCTTTCAGGGTGTTTAAGCACTGGGGGCTGAAGTGGTTAATCAAGTATCGTTTTGTCTTCAGAATTCATGATGTCTTTTATAAGCCCTTGCTTAAAATATACGTTCCTCCTGCAATTGCTCCACCTAAACCGCCTTATTCAGTGGTTATTCTGGAGCATATGGAGTACGAGATAGAGAGAATTCTTGACTCCCAGAAAGTTCAACGTTTGATCCAATACTTAATCCATTGGAAGTGATATGGTCATGAGGAGAGAACATGGGTGCCAGCTTGGGATGTTCTTGCTCCTAGCCTTATTAAGGTTCCATGCAAAATTTCCATTAAAGTCTGCTCCCCATGTTGAGGGTTCAGTGGTCCCTCGTATGAGCCGGGAGAGACGCGCTGCAAAGCCATGCCCCTGGTGACACAACAGCATTCCTAACAACAGGTTGCAATGCTCTGATGCTCTGTTTTTCACAGCGGGTGTTGCTGGAGGAAAACTAGCAGTGCTTGATTATTCTGCTGTGTCTGTCTAATGGAGCATCAAGTTATGAATATATCAGGTTCTGATCCTGGAACTCTATGCTCTATTTAAACCCCTTCCTGGCCACACACCTTTACCTAATTTATTATTGATAGCTTTAGACTCCCTAGTTGTGCTCCTTGTTCTGGTTCTGTGTGCGTGTGGATTGCTATTATTTGTTATTGACCTTGGCTAGACTTTGACCACTCTGTGTCTTGTGTTTTGGGACTGTACTTCCTGTATGGTTCTGAATTTGGTTTAGCTTGGTGACTACCCTCTGTCTTGCAAATTTGCACTGTTTTGTCCTTCTGGTTCTGACCCATTCCCGTACGACATTCTCTGTGTTGATCTGTCTCTGTCTTGCACTGTAGTAGAATATGGAAAGTCGACTAGTTGTGGACTTGCCTAAGCAGGCGGGATTCCAGTTAGGGCTCACTGTCTATGTGTTCATGTCTACTGTGGTAACATCCGTGACTGAAAATAAATTCCATTCATTTGAATGGTGTTTGCTTAAATCCATGTGCTTGCTGCCAAATGTGCTCATAGCCCGTCACATTTTTTTCTATAGTGTGCAAGCACAACCACCGCTACTGGATTGCAGGGTGGTCTTAATCCCTGGATATTGGCAGTGTATAATGTAATGAAAAAAATGAATCCAGCCAGCATAGAAACATAGAAAAATAGAATGTGTCAGCAGATAAGAACCATTCGGCCCATCTAGTCTGCCCAATATACTGAGTACTATGAATAGCCCCTGGCCCTATCTTATATGAAGGATGGCCTTACACTGCGTGCAGAATTATTAGGCAAATGAGTATTTTGACTACATCATCCTCTTTATGCATGTTGTCTTACTCCAAGCTGTATAGGCTCGAAAGCCTACTACCAATTAAGCATATTAGGTGATGTGCATCTCTGTAATGAGAAGGGGTGGGGTCTAATGACATCAACACCCTATATTAGGTGTGCATAATTATTAGGCAACTTCCTTTCCTTTGGCAAAATGGGTCAAAAGAAGGACTTGACAGGCTCAGAAAAGTCAAAAATAGTGAGATATCTTGCAGAGGGATGCAGCACTCTTAAAATTGCAAAGCTTCTGAAGCGTGATCATCGAACAATCAAGCGTTTCATTCAAAATAGTCAACAGGGTCGCAAGAAGCGTGTGGAAAAACCAAGGCGCAAAATAACTGCCCATGAACTGAGAAAAGTCAAGCGTGCAGCTGCCAAGATGCCACTTGCCACCAGTTTGGCCATATTTCAGAGCTGCAACATCACTGGAGTGCCCAAAAGCACAAGGTGTGCAATACTCAGAGACATGGCCAAGGTAAGAAAGGCTGAAAGACGACCACCACTGAACAAGACACACAAGCTGAAACGTCAAGACTGGACCAAGAAATATCTCAAGACTGATTTTTCTAAGGTTTTATGGACTGATGAAATGAAAGTGAGTCTTGATGGGCCAGATGGATGGGCCCGTGGCTGGATTGGTAAAGGGCAGAGAGCTCCAGTCCGACTCAGACGCCAGCAAGGTGGAGGTGGAGTACTGGTTTGGGCTGGTATCATCAAAGATGAGCTTGTGGGGCCTTTTCGGGTTGAGGATGGAGTCAAGCTCAACTCCCAGTCCTACTGCCAGTTTCTGGAAGACACCTTCTTCAAGCAGTGGTACAGGAAGAAGTCTGCATCCTTCAAGAAAAACATGATTTTCATGCAGGACAATGCTCCATCACACGCGTCCAAGTACTCCCCAGCGTGGCTGGCAAGAAAGGGTATAAAAGAAGAAAATCTAATGACATGGCCTCCTTGTTCACCTGATCTGAACCCCATTGAGAACCTGTGGTCCATCATCAAATGTGAGATTTACAAGGAGGGAAAACAGTACACCTCTCTGAACAGTGTCTGGGAGGCTGTGGTTGCTGCTGCATGCAATGTTGATGGTGAACAGATCAAAACACTGACAGAATCCATGGATGGCAGGCTTTTGAGTGTCCTTGCAAAGAAAGGTGGCTATATTGGTCACTGATTTGTTTTTGTTTTGTTTTTGAATGTCAGAAATGTATATTTGTGAATGTTGAGATGTTATATTGGTTTCACTGGTAAAAATAAATAATTGAAATGGGTATATATTTGTTTTTTGTTAAGTTGCCTAATAATTATGCACAGTAATAGTCACCTGCACACACAGATATCCCCCTAAAATAGCTTAAACTAAAAACAAACTAAAAACTACTTCCAAAAATATTCAGCTTTGATATTAATGAGTTTTTTGGGTTCATTGAGAACATGGTTGTTGTTCAATAATAAAATTAATCCTCAAAAATACAACTTGCCTAATAATTCTGCACTCCCTGTATGCCTATCCCATGCATGCTTAAACCCCTTCACTGTATTTGCAGCTACCACTTCTGCAGGAAGGCTATTCCATGCATCCACTACTCTCTCAGTAAAGTAATGCTTCCTGATATTACTTTTAAACCTTTGCCCCTCTAATTTAAAACTATGTCCTCTTGTAGCAGTTTTTCTTCTTTTAAATATTCTCTCCTCTTTTACCTTGTTGATTCCCTTTATGTATTTAAAAGTTTCTATCATATCCCCTCTGTCTCGTCTTTCTTCCAAGCTATACATGTTAAGGTCCTTTAACCTTTCCTGGTAAGTTTTATCCTGCAATCCATGTACCAGTTTAGTAGCTCTTCTCTGAACTCTCTCCAAAGCAAAGGAGTGAGACAACCCCTTTAAGGTGTGGGCTGAATTGGGAAAAAATAAATATACAAAAAGCTATGGCTACATTGCTTTGTTTTGCATTCAAGAAAATGTAGATTTAGGCCCCTTTCACACTAGCGAGAATTCCACGCGGGTGCAATGCTTGATGCGAATGCATTGCGCCCGCATGGAAAACGAACCCATTCATTTAAATGGGCCTGTGTACATGAGCGGTGGTTTTCACGCATAACTTTTGCATTGCGTGAACATCGCAGCATATTCTATATTCTGTGATTTTCACGCAACGCTGGCCCCATAGAAGAGAATGGGGCTGCGTGAAAATCGAATCCGCAAGCAAGTGCGGATGCAATGAGATTTTCACGGATGATTGCTAAGAGATGTTGTTTGTAAACAGTCCATTTTTTATCACGCGCGTGCAAAACGCATTAAATCGCATTGCACCCGCGCGATAAAAAATGAACAACTGAACGAGATCGCAAACAAAACTGAATGGCTTTGTTTGCGAAATCGTGCAATATTCACTGAACGCATCCGGACATAATCCGGACGCGCTCGTCTGAAAGGGGCCTAAACACTAGGACCTCAAAATGATGTCTAAAAATACATTCTGCAATAACAATATAGTCATAAAAATAAAAACGTTATGGCTTTCCCAGTCCATGGGCTGTATCCAGTGTTGCAGCTCATCCTCATTATGTAGAACTTAAATAGTAGATACTGCCTGTGGACAGAGGTAGCACTTCTTCCGGAACACAACATGCCCTATTTTCTAATCGTCGAAAAACACCATGCCATTCCGCATCTCAGACTCTTTTTACCAATTAGATTTTTCTACAATAATATTAGTAGACTGTCATACGGATAAAAACATATGGAAAGCGCACAGTCCTGCACGACATGAACAATCCTGAGTTTAGAAGACTGCAGTGAAACTCTTAGAATCATGTTGTCAGTTGCTTTCGTACAAGATATTATCTAAACCTAGCAAATATTACTGGTCTGATGACTCTGGTGAATTACTATGACTATTATGTAGAGGATGCATAAAGTTGGAGTGAAATTATCAGAAAGTTTCTTCAGTAAACTAAAGAAATGTATTTTGACAGAAGATTTCCCAGAAATAATGAACCTACTCAGCCATGCTACATAAAATAATTTATTTCCAATGTGTCTGCAGCATTCTGTCTATTTTACCAGCAGAATTGTGTTTTATGTTTTCATGGCTGAATAAACAATTTTATACTCAAGTAAATGGATGAGCTCCATCTTCTGAAGAGTAAACATACAGTGTAAAATGAATGAGCTCAAAATGTGAATGTATAAACTCAGACAGTTACATTGTGATGCACTGTATTCGAATTCTGCTGTCACTGTAATTCTATTATTTAATACTGACTTAAAGGAGTTCTCCGGGAATTATTTAAAATGGCTGCCAGCAATCTGTCCTAGAACGTGAGCAGGACTGGTTTCCTCCACTTGCAAAGGTGCCTGGGCCGATAAAAGAACAGGGTCTTACTACACACTACGCTCTGGCACTTGTGCAGGACCATGCTCCTATAACTGCGAAGTGCAAAAGTATATAGTCATCATGTGATGTATGAATTCACTGTGTATTTCTGTAAGCACATGACAAATATAGGCCATATCTCGCAGCCACCACTAGATGGGGCTGGTGTTGCCCTCTATATAAGGAGAGGAGTTAGTCAGCACAGATAGTTCAGTGTGTTAATCCAGTCTAAACTTGGTCAGTCAGGAAGAGCGCAATGTTAGAGCAAGTACCAAGATGTGAAGCTGACACTTTAGCCACCCCTGGACCAAAGTACTAGACAGGGGGAGGCTACCAAAAGCAGGCCAGTTGTAACAGAGAGGTATAGTGAAAGTCTGGTAAAGGTAACTTGTCTAAAGGGACTTATGGACTCAACGGCATCCATGGTCAGGAGTTGCCACTGGTACCATACCCAAGGTGGATCCTGTGGAAGGAAGTGTACTGTAAGTGCAACAACCTGTTCAAAGAATGGAGCAGAGCAGTTTGCCGGTTCTACTTTTCACCAGTTTAATAAATCTCCCCCATTATTTCTATCCTACATTTGCACCTCAAGGTGATGACGTTATGAAAACAGGAATCCTGCCTTGCACCGCAAAACATCAACATCAAGAGCACCATCCACCCTCAGGCAGGAGAATCCCAGTCTAGTGTGACCCAAAAGGAACTGGTGCACCCTTCCCGTCACTGCAACAGACCCCAGGGAGCAATGGCCTGAGGTGTAACACCGTGACCACTATAACTCCATTTCACACTACCACTTCCATCCTCCACACCACCTCCCACAAGGACCCACTGCACTACATATTGGTGAGTTCTCCTCTCCTGTCTGCTTGTGAAGGCTTATATTTGGCAAGATTGCATCATTACCATCTCTTGTAGAGCTGTGTAGTGGGTAGTGAGACCCTGCCCCGTGGAGAACCTTTTAAAGGGTGAGGCAACATCCCTGTCCCCCACCCAGAGAGCTCTGCAAGTGGAGGAAACTAGTCCCGCTCACATTCTAGGACAGGTTGCTGGAGGCCATTTTAAATCATTAGCGCTGTACATGTATGGCACAACTGGATGTGACTTAACGCCCAGTGCCGTAGATGTACGATGCGCTGATCAGGCAGGTGCAGGAGCTGCACCCGCCCGATCCGTTGCAGGGGTTTGGCAGTCACTGATAGCAAGACCCCTGCTGTATGCGCTGGCATCGGTGAAATCACTGATGCCTGCGCATTAACGTGCGATATCCGTGCAGGAGGGAAGCATCCATCGGGTCGCCGCGCTGCTGTGATGGGGACCAGATGGCAGCGAAGGCAGCCCGATGCCTTCCTTAGGCATCGTGGCTGCCTTCCGGGAGACCCTGTGAGATCCAGCCCCCTGAATCTCACAGGAAGCAGGCTGTAAGTGTATTACAGTGTGTAATACACTTACAGCCAATGCATCACAATACAGAAGTATTGTGATGCATTGTAAAGAGGATCAGACCCTCAAAAATAGAAGTCCCAGTGGGACAAAAAAATAAAGTAAAAAAAAGTAAAAAAAAAAAAAAGTTGAATATTTTTTTTAAATTTCAAGTAAAAAAAAAAAGTGTCTTTTCCCCAAAATAAAAGAAAAAAGTGTTAAAAAATAGGGAAAAAAAGAAAAGTAGACATATTAGGTATCGCTGCGTCCGTATAAACCAACTCTATAGAAATATCACATGATTTTGTCACCTTACATCACTAAAAGTGCAATACCAAGCGATCAAAAAGGCATATGCCCCCCAAAATAGTACCAATCTAACAGTCACCTCATCCCGCAATGAGCTCCTACCTAAGACAATCGCCCCAAAAAAATAAAAGAATTATGGCTTTCAGACTATGGAGACACTAAAACATAATTTTTTTTTTTGTTTCAAAAATGCTTTTATTGTGTTAACTGTAAAAAAATATAAAAAAAATGCATTCATAACAACCTGCTTTATAAAAAATACCACATTACCTAACCCCTCAGATGAACACCGTAAAAAACAAAAGCCATTTTTTGTCACCTTACATCACAAAAAGTGTAATAGCAAGCGATCAAAAAGTAATATGCACCCCAAAATAGTGCAAATCAAACCATCATCTCATCCCTATAAAATGATACCCTACCTAAGACAATCGCCCAAAAACAGAAAAAAACTATGGCTCTCAGACTATGGAGACACTAAAACATGATTTTTTTTGTTAAAAAAATTATATCATTGTGTAAAACTTACATAAATAAACAAAGTATACATATTAGGTAGTGCCATGTCCATAACAACCGCCTCTATAAAAATATCACATGACCTAACCCCTCAGGTGAACACCGTAAAAAAATATATATAAAAACTGTGTCAAAAAAGCAATTTTTTGACACCTTACATCACACAAAGTTTAATAGCAAGTGATTAGAAAGTCATACACACACCAACATAGTGGCAATCAAACCGACATCTCATCCCTCAAAAAATGAGACAATACTTAAGACAATCTCCCCAAAAATAAAAAAAAACTAGGGCTCTCAGAATATGGAGATGCTGAAACATGATTTATTTATTTATTTTTATTTAAAAATGCTGTTATTGTGTAAAACATAAATAAATAAAAAAAGTATACATATTAGGTATCGTCGCGTCCGTATCAACCTACTCTATAAAAATACCACATGATCTAACCTGTCAGATGAACATTGTAAATAACAAAAAATTAAAACGGTGCCAAAACAGCTATTTTTTGTAATCTTGCCTCACAAAAAGTGTAATATAGAGCAATCAAAAATCATATGTACCCTAAAATACACTGCTCAAAAAAATAAAGGGAACACTTAAACAACACAATGTAACTCCAAGTCAATCACACTTCTGTGAAATCAAACTGTCCACTTAGGAAGCAACACTGAGTGACAATCAATTTCACATGCTATTATGCAAATGGGATAGACAACAGGTGGAAATTATAGACAATTAGCAAGACACCCCCAATAAAGGAGTGGTTCTGCAGGTGGTGAACACAGACCACTTCTCAGTTCCTATGCTTCCTGGCTGATGTTTTGGTCACTTTTGAATGCTGGTGGTGCTTTCACTCTAGTGGTAGCATGAGACGGAGTCTACAACTCACACAAGTGGCTCAGGTAGTGCAGCTTATCCAGGATGGCACATCAATGCGAGCTGTGGCAAGAAGGTTTGCTGTGTCTGTCAGCGTAGTGTCCAGAGCATGGAGGTGCTACCAGGAGACAGGCCAGTACATCAGGAGACGTGGAGGAGGCCGTAGCAGGGCAACAACCCAGCAGCAGGACCGCTACCTCCGCCTTTGTGCAAGGAGGAACAGGAGGAGCACTGCCAGAGCCCTGCAAAATGACCTCCAGCAGGCCACAAATGTGCATGTGTCTGCTCAAACGGTCAGAAACAGACTCCATGAGGGTGATATGAGGGCCCGACGTCCACAGGTGGGGGTTGTGCTTACAGCCCAACACCGTGCAGGACGTTTGGCGATTGCCAGAGAACACCAAGATTGGCAAATTCGCCACTGGTGCCCTGTGCTCTTCACAGATGAAAGCAGGTTCACACTGAGCACATGTGACAGACATGACAGAGTCTGGAGACGGCGTGGAGAAAGTTCTGCTGCCTGCAACATCCTCCAGCATGACCGGTTTGGCATTGGGTCAGTAATGGTGTGGGGTGGCATTTCTTTGGAGGGCCGCACAGCCCTCCATGTGCTCGCCAGAGGTAACCTGACTGCCATTAGGTACCGAGATGAGATCCTCAGACCCCTTGTGAGACCATATGCTGGTGCGGTTGGCCCTGGGTTCCTCCTAATGCAAGACAATGCTAGACCTCATGTGGCTGGAGTGTGTCAGCAGTTCCTGCAAGACGAAGGCATTGATGCTATGGACTGGCCCGCCCGTTCCCTACACCTGAATCCAATTGAGCACATCTGGGACATCATGTCTCGCTCTATCCACCAACGTCACGTTGCACCACAGACTGTCCAGGAGTTGGCAGATTTAGTCCAGGTCTGGGAGGAGATCCCTCAGGAGACCGTCCGCCACCTCATCAGGAGCATGCACAGGCATTGTAGGGAGGTCATACAGGCACGTGGAGGCCACACACGCTACTGAGCCTCATTTTGACTTGTTTTAAGGACATTACATCAAAGTTGGAGCAGCCTGTAGTGTGTTTTTCCACTTTAATTTTGAGTGTGACTCCAAATCCAGAACTGCATGGGTTGAAAAATTTCATTTCCATTTTTTTATTTTTGTGTGATTTTGTTGTCAGCACATTCAACTATGTAAAGAACAAAGTATTTCAGAAGAATATTTAATTAACTCAGATCTAGGATGTGTTATTTTTGTGTTCCCTTTATTTTTTTGAGCAGTGTAGTACCAACAAAACTGCCACCTTATCCCGTAGTTTCCAAAATTGGGTAATTCTTTGGGGTGCATCAGGAGGTCTATAAATGTGTCATGGCAGCTTAAAGTTATCCCAGTGAAATCTGCCTTCCAAAAACCATATGGCGTTCCTTTCCTTCTCTGCCCTGAGTGCCCGTACAGCAGTTTACAGCCTATATATGGGGTGTTTATGTAGACTACAGAATCAGGACAATAAATATAGAGCTTTGTTTGGCTGTTAACCCTTGCTTTGTTAGTGGAAAAAATTATTAAAAAGGAAAATCTGCCCAAAAAGTGAAATTCTGAAATTTCATCTCCATTTTCCATAAATTCTTGTGGAACACCTAAAGCGTTAACAAAGTTTGTAAAATCAGTTTTTAATACCTTGAGGGGTGTAGTCTCTAAAATGGGGTCACTTTTTGGGAGTTTCTACTCTAGGGGTGCATCAGTGGGTCTTCAAATATGACATGGCAGCTTAAAATTATCCCAGTGAAATCTGCTTTCCAAAAACCATATGCTGTTCCTTTCCTTCTGCGCAATGCCGTGTGCCCGTATAGCAGTTTACGACCACATATGGGGTGTTTCTGTAAACTACAACATTTGTAAAATCAGTTTTGAATACCTTGAAGGGTGTAGTTTCTAAAATGGGGTCATTTTTGAGTAGTTTCTATTACGTAAGCCTCACAAAGTGACTTCAGAACTGAACTGGTCCTCAAAAAGTGGGTTTTGGAAATTTTCTGAAAAATTTCAAGATTTGTTTCTAAACTTCTAAGCCTTCTAACGTCCCCCAAAAATAAAATGGCATTCACAAAATGATCCAAACATGAAGTAGACATATGGAGAATGTAAAGTAGTAACTATTTTTGGAGTTATTACTATCTATTACAAAAGTGGAGAAATTGAAATTTGGAGGCATGTGAGAGTCTGGCTGTGAGTTGGTTTCTAGCACTGTTCAGACCCTGTTCACACACCACGGGTAGTTGAGTGGTAGGACCCCATGCTTGCTGAGACACCGTGACGTGGTGCATGAGGGGCTCCGATATGTTTCTGACTGGAAGATATTGGCAAAGTTCTCAGCTTTTAACATCGGCTTGAGGAATTAGCTAGTATTGTCAGTTGCGTATCATTCTGGTGCATTTTTTGCAGTGATACTTCACAGTTGGGATGAGGTTTTGATGTTGGTGTGCTGTGCCTCTTTTTCTCCACACATAGTGTTTTGTGTTTCTTCCAAACAACTCAACTTTGGTTTCATCTGTCCACAGAATATTTTGCCAGTACTGCTGTGGAACATCCAGGTGCTCTTATGCAAACTGTAAACGTGCAGCAATGTTTTTTTTTTGGGACAGCAGTGGCTTCCTCTGTGGTATCCTCCCATGAAATCCATTCTTGTTTAGTGTTTTACGTATCGTAGATTAGCTAACAGGGATGTTAGCATATGCCAGAGACTTTTGTAAGTCTTTAGCTGACACTCTAGGATTCTTCTTCACCTCATTGAGCAGTCTGCGTTGTGCTCTTGCAGTCATCTTTATAGGACGGCCACTCCTAGGGAGAGTAGCAGCAGTGCTGAACTCCATTACCGTGGACTGATGAACAGCAAGGCTTTTGGAGATACTTTTATAACCCTTTCCAGCTTTATGCAAGTCAACAATTCTTAATCGTAGGTCTTCTGAGAGCTCTTTTGTGCGGGGCATCATTCACATCAGGCAATGCTTATTGTGAAAAGCAAACCCAGAAGTGGTGTGTGTTTTTATAGGGCAGGGCAGCTGTAACCAACACCTCCAATCTCATCTCATTGATTGGACTCCAGTTGGCTGACACCTCACTCCAATTAGCTCTTGCAGATGTCATTAGTCTAGGGGTTCACATACTTTTCCCACCTGCACTGTGAATGTTTACATGGTGTGTTCTGTAATATGCGTCACTGGCACTGACTTTTGGCTGAGACTGCAGGCACTGTGACTGGTGGCTGATATGACTGCCACTGACTGGTAGTGCTGAGACCACTGGCACTATGACTGGTGGCTAATACTGCTGGCACTGACTGCTGGCACTGACTGGTAGTGCTGAGACTGTGGACACTGACTGGTGCCTGAGATGGCTGGCACGGACTGGTGGTGCTGAGACTGCAGCTGATGGCTGAAACAGCTGGCACTTACTAGTGGCTGAGACGACTGGCAGTGCCACGTGGTGCTGAGACTGCTGTCACTGTGACTGGTGGCTGATACGGCTGTCACTGACTGCTGGTGCTGAGACCACTGGCACTGTGACTGGTGGCTGATAGAGCTGGCACTAACTGGTGGTGCTGAAACCACTGTCACTGTGACTGGTGGCTAATACGCTTGTCCGCCTGGCGGCGCGGAGCCGAAAGGATCCGTCCTGACTTACAATGTAAGTCAATGGGGACGGATCCGTTTACATTGACACAATATTGGTGCAATTGTAAACGGATCCGTCCCCCATTGACTTTGAATGTAAAGTCAGGAGTCCCTATTAATATACCATCGGATCGGAGTTTTCTCCAATCCAATGGTATATTTTAACTTGAAGCATCCCCATCACCATGGGAACGTCTCTATGTTAGAATATACCATCGGATTTGAGTTAGATCGTGAAAACTCAGATCCAACAGTATGTTCTAACACAGAGGCATTCCCATAGTGGTGGGGACGCTTCAAGTTAGAATATACTAAGAACTGTGTGCATAACTGCCCCCTGCTGCCTGGCAGCACCCGATCTCTTACAGGGGGCTGTGATCCGAACAAATAACCCCTCAGGTGCCGCACCTGAGGGGTTAATTGTGCGGATCTCAGCCCCCTGATCGGTTGCTGCCAGGCAGCAGGGGCCAGACCCCCCTCTCTCCCCAGCATTAAAAGCATTGGTGGCTAGTGTGTCCCCCCCTCCCTCCCCAGTATTAAAAGCATTGGTGGCCAGTGCGGCCCCCCCCTCCCTCCCCAGTATTAAAAGCATTGGTGGCCAGTGAGGCCCCCCTCCCTAGTATTAAAAGCATTGGTGGCAGTGCGGCCCCCCTCCATCCCTCCCCAGTATTAAAAGCATTGGTGGCCAGTGCGGCCCCGCCTCCCTCCCTCCCCAGTATTAAAAGCATTGGTGGCCAGTGCGGCCCCCCTCCCTCCCTCCCCAGTATTAAAAGCATTGGTGGCCAGTGCGGCCCCCCTCCCTCCCCAGTATTAAAAGCATTGGTGGCCAGTGCGGCCCCCCCCTCCCTCCCCAGTATTAAAAGCATTGGTGGCAGTGCGGACCCCCCTTCCTACCTCCCCAGTATTAAAAGCATTGGTGGCCGTTGCGGCCCCCCTCCCTCCCTCCCTCCCTCCCCAGTATTAAAAGCATTGGTGGCCAGTGTGGCTCCCCTCCCTCCCCAGTATTAAAAGCATTGGTGGCCAGTGCGGCCCCCCCTCTCCCTCCCTCCCCAGTATTAAAAGCATTGGTGGCAGTGGCCACAGGCTAACAACCCCCCATCATTGGTGGCAGCGGAGCGGCATTTCCAATCGGAGTCCCAGTTTAATCGCTGGGGCTCTGATCGGTTACCATGGCAGCCAGGACGCTACTGCAGACAGCACAGGTAAGTATAATGCTTCTAAAATTGCTAAGTAACCATGGCAGCTAGGACTGCAGTAGCGTCCTGGCTGCCATGGTAACCGATCGGAGCCCCAGCGATTAAACTGGGACTCCGATCGAAACTCTCCGCTGCCACCAATGATGGGGGGGTGATTTTAATTAGGGGGGGAGAGGGGAGGCCGCACTGGCCACCAATGAATTTAATACTGGGGAGGGAGGGGGGGCCGCACTGGCCACCAATGAATTTAATACTGGGGAGGGAGGGGGGGGCCGCACTGGCCACCAATGAATTTTTTAACTGGGGAGGGAGTGGGGGGGGGGGGGGTCTGGCCCCCTGCTGCCTGGCAGCACCTGATCTCTTACAGGGGGCTATGATACGCACAATTAACCCCCATATCAGCCCTCCATGTCAGAACCCCATCAGCCCTCCATGTCAGAACCCCATCAGCCCTCCATGTCAGAACCCCATCAGCCCTCCATGTCAGACCTAATCAGACGTTTATTTCAGACCTCCATCAGACCACAGATCAGCCCTCAATGTGAGACCCCCATCAGACCTCAGATCAGTCCTTTATTTCAGACCCCCAGCAGACCTTATATCAACCCTTTATTTCAGACCCCCATCAGACCTTTATTTCAGACCTCCATCAGACCACAGATCAGCCCTCAATGTGAGACCCCATCAGACCTCAGATCAGCCCTTTATTTCAGACCCCCATTAGACCTCAGATCAGCCCTCATTGTCAGACCCCCCCCCCATCAGACCTCAGGTCAGCCCTCAATGTCAGACCCCGCAATCAGAATTCCTTGCCAGAACCATCAGACCTCAGATCAGAATAAAATTAAAAACTCCTCTTACCTCTCCTGCGCCGCGGCTCCTCTCCATCTCCGGTAGCAGTCGCGCTCCCATGTCTTCTCCAGCCCTCACTGCACTGTCACCTGATTTCGTGCAGCATCAGGTCATAGTGTGAGCACTACGTCCTAAGTTCCTAACACTGTACGGGTTCAAGACAGTGCAGCACCAGCCCCAAGGAGAAAGACCAGGGAGGGTGAGTACCGGAAGCGCTCGCAGCACTTCACTCCCCACTCCTGGCACATTTTCCACCCATTTTTGAAAAATAGGTGTGTCTTATGAAGTGAAAACTACAGTATATATTATGGGGATTCACTCTGGTAGTTGGGATAAGGGGGTGCAGTACAGAGGCAAAGTACAAGTTTGTAATTCAAATGTCCGTGTTTATTCACACATAAGGTCAAACAAAAAACACTCTTTGCAGGGTTGGTGTTTGTAGAAAGTTCATGCATAACAAAAACGTCACCTTGTCGGCAGTTCTGCCTCCAGCAGTCCAAATGCAGGCTTTAGGTGGCCTGCTCTCCCAACACACAGGTCTCAGCTTTTCAGCCCAGGGCTCAGTTCCCACACCAGCGATTGCCAGAGCTCCTCTGTCAGAGAGAGGTAATCACTCTCAGCTGACACTGCCGGCTGTTTTTTTTATAGGCCAGTCAAGACCCGGCCTGGAACGTGGGGAGTAGTCACCCACCAGCACTTTGGCTACTCCCAGTAAGAGCCGTCACGGATCAGCTATACAGCCATACTAAAATAGCAAAGTGTCAATCAGCATTAGCTGCCGCTGACACCTGAAAATACCGGCTCTTACTTCACCGAGGCCAGGAACCTCGGTGACACATACCTTTAGTCAACGATGGACCCTTGCACCTTCCTACAATATATAGTAAAATAACTGACTGTGTAGTGTTTTAATAAATATATTTTTAATACACAACTGTGTACAGAGTCTTAATCTTCAAAATCTGCAATTGAATCAACAAAATCTATCAGATTTTTTTTCTGTAAATTGACAGCCAGCCATCTTTTTTCTCTTTTTTTTTTTAAGTTTCCACAGTTTGTAAGCGTTTTATAGGCTTATTGCCAACACCACTGAGATCAATAGCAATAAATTCTGCTGCAAACATTTTTTTGTTCTAAAAACCATACAGCATCAATATAACAACAGCATTTACATAGCAATTACCCATGAATGCATTGTATAACATCAAGATACCTGCAGTTTTACTGAATGAATTGTACTGCAATAACAGCATTTATTTACAGTTAACCATTGACTCAAGATACAGTACCTGCAGTTTTCGTGAAAGGCTGTACTGCAATAGCAGCATTTATATACCAGTTAATTAACGCATTGTATTACTTCAAGATACCATGCATTATTGGTGAAAGCATTGGGCTGCAATAAAAGCACTTACATTTCTGAGCAAAATTTTTGGTACACTTCCGTTAAAGAAAAAAATCCCACAATGGTCATTGAAATAATGTGAAACAAAAGTAATAATAAAGAAAAAATACTAAAAATCTGCTAATGGTATGCTAAGACATTGATTTTTCATTGTGGTTCAACAAAATAATTGTAAACAAAAAAACTATTGAAACTAGCCTGAGCAAAAATGATGGTACCGCTAGAAAAGATTGAAAATAATGTGACCATAGGGACACAGGACAACTAAGGTGTGTCCTGTAATCAGCATTATAAGAGTGTTCAAACTTGTATTCAGTCAGTCTGTCTATCCAAGGGGGAGTTAACATCACAGTTTCATTTCATTTCATTTTCCGTTCTTCTGGTCTGTCAGAAGAACAACAACAAAAAAACAGATCCTGTAAAAAATAAATAAAAGGGATTCTGTTGCATCAGTTGCCATCCTTATGAGCCACTTGTGTCTAAATCCGTTTGCATGCAGTACTTTTTTCCATCTAAAAAAATGGATTTGGGACTGAAATGGCTGAAATGGATGCCAAAACAGGTCCGTTTTTTTACGGATCCTATGCATAACCGGATTTTGTTTTGTTTTTGTCTTTTCTCTTCTTCTGATGGATCAGAAGAAGGGAAAATAAAACAGAGATGTGAACTCTCCCTAAAAAGGTAAAAAGTAGTCACTGTACCGTTTGGTATTACTGTATGTTGTGTACCACACTGAACATGGACCAAAGAAAAAGAAGTAGAACGTTGTCTAAAGAGATTAGAAAAGTAAAAGACATGTTAAAGGTAAATGGTATAAGACCATCTCCGAACAACTTCTACAGTTGAAAATATTATTCAGAAGTTTAAGATCTACGGGACTGTAACAAACCTCCCTGGACATGGCCATAAGAGGAAAATTAAAGAGACAGAACAACTTCCAAAGAGATTAGAGGTGATCTTCAAGGTCAAGGTACATCACTGTTAGATTGCATCATCGTCGCTGTCTTAGGGTACTTTCACACTAGCGTTTTTCTTTTCCGGTATTGAGTTCCCTCCCAGTATGAATGAGGATGCATCAGTTCAGTGCCTCTTACGTTTTTTGGCCGGAGAAAATACCGCAGCATGCTGCATTTTTCTCTCCGGCCAAAAATCCTGAACACTTGCCGGAATGCCGGGTCCGGCATTAATTTTCATTGAAATGTATTAGTGCCGGATCCGGCATTAAAATTGCATATCGACAGGCCATAAAGCTTCTGGGAGAATGTCCTTTGGACAGATGAAACAAAACACGCTTTTTAGCAAGTCACATAAGCTCTATGTTTACAGATACAAAAATGAAGCACACAAAGAAAAAATCATTGTACCTACTGTGAAACATGGAGGAGGCTCAGTTATGTTTTGGGGCTGCTTTGCTGCATGTGACACAGGGTATCATAAATCTGTGCAGAATACAATGAAATCTCAAGTCTATCAAGACATTCTGAAGCAAAATGCGCTACTCAATGTTAGAAAGCTTGGTCTCAGTTGCAGGTCATGGGCCCTCCAACAGGATAATGACCCAAAACACACAGATAAAACATCCAAGAACGGCTGAAAGCAAAGCATTGGACTATTCCGAAGTGGCTTTCTATGAGCCCTGATCTAAATCCTATTGGACATCTATGGAAGGAGCTGAAACATGCAGTGTGGAGAAGGAACCCTTCAAACCTGACACAGCTGGAGTAGTTTGCTCATGAGGAGTGGGACAAAACACCTATGGAAAGGTGCAGAAGTCTCATTACAAGTTATAGAAATCGCTTGATTGCAGTGATTACCACAGTAGGTTGTACAACAAAATATTAAGTTAAAGGAACCATCATTTTTGTGGAGGCCAGTTTCATTACTTTGTTTTATAGATTATTCTGTTAAGCCACAATTCAAAAGCAATGTCGGATTTTCATTAGCTGATTTTCAGGTACTTTTTATTTATTATTACTTTTGTCAGTTTCAAGTCATTTCAGTGACCCTTGTGGGTTTTTCTTTCTTTAATGGAATGGTACCAGCAATTTGATCATTTGCGCATATACCAGTTTCACCATTGTGAATTGTCAAAACCAGTGCGCAGTGTGTTTGTACAGTCCTGATCAAAAGTTTAAGACCACTTGAAAAATGGCAAAAAAATCATATTTTACATTGTTGGATCTTAACAAGGTTCCAAGTAGAGCTTCAACATGCAACAAGAAGAAATTCAATTCATTCAATTAACTGAAAATAAATTTTAAACTGAACCAGGCTGTTTTTCAGGTGATCTAAATTTTAGGACCACATGCCTTTAAAAGGCCAAATCTGTGCAAAGATGTGGATTCATTGTAATTTTCTGTCAGGTAGTCACACGTTGTGATGGCAAAGGCAAAAAAACTCTCCCTTTTTGAACGTGGTCGGGTTGTTGAACTGCTTAAGCAGGGTCTATCACAGCGCGCCATCGTTGCTGAGGTGGGACGCAGTAAGACAGTCATTTGGAATTTCTTAAATGATCCTGTGGGTTATGGAACAAAAAAGTCAAGTGGAAGACCCAAAAAAAATGTCATCAGTACTGAGCCGGAGGATCCAATTGGCTGTCCGTCAAGACACTGGACGATCCTCGACCCAAATTAAGGCCCTTACTGGTGCTGACTGCAGCCCCATAACCGTCAGACAGCATCTGAGACTGAAGGGCTTCAAAGACAAAACGTCTTCAAAGACCTCGTCTCCTTAAATGCCACAGAACTGCTCGTTTGGACTTTGCAAGAGAGCACCAAACATGGGACATTCAAAGGTGGAAGAAAGTTTTATTCTCTGATGAGAAAAAATTAACCTTGATGGTCCTGATGGTTTCCAACGTTACTGGCATGACAAGCAGATCCCACCTGAGATGTTTTCTACGCGCCACAGTGGAGGGGGTGCCATAATGGTCTGGGGTGCTTTTTCCTTCAGTGGAACAATGGAGCTTCAGGAAGTGCAGGGGTGTCAAATGGCCGCTGGCTATGTCCAGATGTTGCAGAGAGCATTCCTCATGACTGAGGCCCCTCGTCTGTGTGATAATGACTGGGTTTTTCAACAGGACAATGCTACAGTACACAATGCCCGCAGGACAAGGGACTTCTTCCAGGAGAATAACATCACTCTTTTGGCTCATCCTGCGTGTTTTCCTGATCTAAATCCAATTGAGAACCTTTGGGGATGGATGGCAAGGGATGTTTACAAAAATGAACAACAGTTCCAGACAGTAGATGGCCTTCGTGCGGCCGTCTTCACCACTTAGAGAAATGTTCCCACTCACCTCATGGAAACGCTTGCATCAAGCATGCCGAAACGAATATTTGAAGTGATAAACAATAACGGCGGAGCTACTCATTACTGAGTTCATGTTTGGAAGTTGGATTTCTGTTTTGGGGGGGGGGGGTTACTTTTTTTTTGGAGGGGTGGTCCTAAACTTTTGATCAGCTGAAAAACAGCCTGTTGTATGCTCAAAAAATGTTTTGTCTCACTCCCATTTCTTTTTGTTGCATGTTGAAGCTCTACTTGGAACCTTGTTAAGATCCAGCCATGCTAAATATGATTTTTTGCCATTTTTCAAGTGGTCTTAAACTTTTGATCAGGACTGTAGAAGGGTATTTAATTGTCCCTATTTTTGCAAATTACAGATACAAACCTGCAATTTTGCTAGTTATGTTTTATAATCTGTGTACCAAACCATTCACGTTTTCTTTATAGGCCTAATAATAAAATGTCTGGTAAATGTGGATAAAGAGTGGAAAATGAAAGATCCATGTCTCATCATCTGAGTGTCATAATGTGGATGGCTGTAGCAGTGCAAACAGCAGAACTAGCATAAGCCATCCGGCCAGTAGTAGTAGTAGTAGTAGTGGTAGTAGTAGCAACAGGCCACAGTTCCCCCTTGCTTCCAAGATATGGTGGACCAGATGCCTCATTCCTATCTCAGAGTAGGATGATATTGAGATCACCTCTGAGTCTGACACTGTTCCTTGTGGCCAGGGGCCACAGCATTTCCCTGATCCTCCTTCTTGAGGCCCGCGAAAAGCCTTTCAGTTGCATCATTTCTCTCTTCATTGCCCCTCCTAGTGGGGTATCTTCTTTTTTCCTAAGAAGTAGCAACACAACCTTTAAGTTATGGAAGAGAGTCTTCCTATTGATGAGTTGTGTGAAAACAGTCAGTGTTTGAACTGCCATAAAGAGGTGGTTCAGGTGGAGGTGGGGGACCCCATGCATAGCTGTGTTGGTGGTAGTGGTATAAGTAGTAGCACTTTTAGCCAGGGTGGTGGTGGTTGTAGGGCAGTGGTAGCCCTGGCAACAGTAGCACTTGGAGCAAATACAGAGCCAAGGTGCCCACAAGGAGGAGGATGAGGTCTATGATGATGATTGTGTGTTGGAGAGGAATGGGAGCAGGATCGGGGTGCTAAAGAGGAGTGACATCTGAGGAGGATGTCAAGGCCTCTTAATTGGGGCTGAGCGTTGTCTAGGCCACGTGTCACTACCAGAGCTTTGAGACGTTCTCACAGCTCTGTTTCTCCACCCCTGTGATGATGTCACTACTAGAGCTTGGAGGAGTTCTCACTGCTCTGTTTCTCCGCCCCTGTGATGAGGTTTTTACTTTCTGTTTCCTTCCTCCCAGCTGTTCCTCCTGCGTTTGATTTCCCTGCCTTTAAATCACCCCTCCTCCTCTTGTAGGGTGTGGATTATATTTCTCATTTGAGTTGTAGCTCTTGCTTGAGTATCTCCTTCAGCTCCTTCAGCTAAGTGTGCAGACATTGTAGTGTATCTGTTTATTTTCTGACTGGATCTGAGGCGACCACGGTTCCCTCCATATACTGAGCAGGGCACCAGTGGCCGTGCCCCTTCCACTATTGTAGGGGTTACAGTGGTCATCAGTCTTAGGTACGCGGGCATGCCTCGTTCCACCATTTGGATCCGGGCATGTGCTTTAGCAGCATAGGGAGAGCTTTGAGGGTCTGACAGGGGTCACCCTTTATCCTCCCTAGTTTGGGTCCGGTCAGTAGCTCTATTTACTGTGTATGCTCTGGTTGCTCACATACAGCCGTGACATTATAATCCACCAAAACCGTCCTTTTTGACATGGATCCGCTTTCTGGCCTGGTTGACCGCATGCAGGATCTTTCTTTGGAGGTAGCGGATCTCCGTCAATCTATGACTCAGCTCCAAGCATTGGGCTCTGCTCTGGCCCATGGAGTCTGTTGCGAGCCAAAGGTCTCACTTCCGGAAACGTTCTCCGGGGGCAGTGAGAATTTTGTTCGCTTCAGAGAGGCATGCAAACTCCATTTTTGCTTGTGTCCCCACTCCTCTGGTAATGAGGAGCAGAGGGTGAGGATTGTCATCTCCCTGCTCAGGGGTAATGCTCAGACTTGGGCTTTTTCGCTGCCATCAGGGGATCCCTCCCTTCGATCTGTGGAAAGATTTTTTGTGGCCCTTGGGCAGATATATGATGACCCGGATCGTGTTGTTCTGGCCGAATCTAACTTACGTTTTTTATGCCAGAACAAACTGTCTGCGGAGCTTTATTGTTCTGAATTTCGGAGATGGGCAGCTGATTCAGGTTGGAATGATGCTGCACTCCGGAGTCAGTTCTGTCATGGTCTCTCAGAGAGATTGAAAGATGCGTTTGCTTTCCATGAGAGACCAACGTCCTTAGAGTCTGCCATGTCATTGGCGGTACGCCTTGACAGGCGTCTAAGAGAAAGAAACGAGACCTCTCTGTCCAGCCATTGTCAGTCTAGGGGCAGTGGTGCGGACTCATTCAGTGTGCAGGGGCCTCATCCTGTCTCGCTCCCCTCTGAGGAGGAGCCCATGCAGCTAGGTCGACTTGCCCCTGATAAAAGAGGATTTAGTCCTCAGAGTATGGTGTGTTTTTGTTGTGGGGGCATAGGTCATTTGGCAAATGTTTGTCCGTCTAGGAGATTCTTGAACTGTACTAAGAGCAATAATAAGAGAAAAACCTCAAAAGGTAAATCATCAAATTCTGCTTCATCTGCTACTTTGGGCAAAGTTGATGTAGGAATTGATGCTTTTCCTCTGACCTGCAGTTCCTGTTTTCTCCTGTCTGCCAGGGTGGCGCTAGAGAGCAAAGTCATTTCTTGTGAGATTTTTGTCGATAGTGGAGCAGCCGTCAATCTTATTGACACTCAATTTGTAGCCATGCATGGTTTTCAGGTTTGCACATTAGAAAAGGATATACCTGTTTTTGCTATTGACTCGGCTCCACTCTCACAGAGATCTCTGAAGGGCATTGTTCACAATATCCGGCTAGCTGTAGGTGACACTCATGTGGAGGATATATCTTGTTTTGTCCTTAACGGATTGCCTTCTCCTCTAGTTTTGGGGTTACCCTGGCTCACTAGACATAACCCCACTATTGATTGGCAAGGAAGGCAAATAAATGAGTGGAGTGACTTTTGTAGAGAGAATTGTCTCACAGCTACTTTTGCAGAGGTGTCTACTAAAACTGTGCCATCATTTCTCTCTGATTTCTCGGACGTGTTTTCTGAGAGCGGTGTTCAGGAGCTACCTCCTCACCGGGAGTTTGACTGTCCCATTAACCTCATTCCCGGCGCCAAGCTGCCAAAAGCACGCCTCTACAATCTCTCACAACCGGAAAGAATCGCAATGCGAACCTATATCTCTGAGAGTCTCGATAAGGGGCATATTCGTCCCTCAAAATCACCTGTTGCCGCGGGGTTTTTTTTTGTTAAAAAAAAAGATGGCTCTCTGAGACCTTGCCTAGATTTTAGGGAGCTGAACCGTATCACGATTCGCGATCCCTATCCCCTTCCTCTGATCCCGGACCTCTTCAACCAAATTGTTGGGGCCAAGGTTTTTTCCAAATTGGATTTGAGAGGCGCGTACAACCTGGTCAGGGTCAGAGAGGGGGATGAATGGAAAACGGCCTTTAATACCCCTAACGGGCATTTCGAGAATCTCGTTATGCCTTTCGGCCTGATGAATGCTCCGGCCGTCTTTCAGCATTTTGTTAATAGTATTTTCTACCATTTAATGGGGAAATTTGTATTGGTGTATCTTGATGATATTTTGATTTTTTCCCCTGATGTTCAGACCCATCAGGATCATCTTTTTCAGGTTCTGCAGATTCTGCGGGAGAATAAATTATACGCCAAGCTGGAGAAATGTCTTTTTATGGTATCGGAGATTCAATTTCTGGGTTTTCTCCTCTCTGCTTCTGGTTTTCGCATGGATCCGGAGAAGGTCCGTGCTGTACTTGAGTGGGAGCTTCCTGAGAATCAGAAGGCATTGATGCGCTTTCTGGGTTTTGCGAACTATTACAGAAAGTTCATTTTGAATTATTCCTCTGTTGTCAAACCCCTGACTGACATGACAAAAAAGGGGGCGGATTTTTCCTCTTGGTCGGAGGAGGCGCTTGCAGCTTTTTCTAAGATTAAAGAGAGTTTTGCGTCTGCTCCCGTCTTGGTGCATCCCGATGTTTCCTTACCTTTTATTGTTGAGGTGGATGCTTCCGAGGTGGGTGTGGGTGCGGTTTTGTCCCAGGGCCCTTCTCCTGCCAAATGGCGACCCTGTGCCTTTTTCTCTAAAAAACTCTCCCCGGCAGAGAAAAACTATGATGTGGGAGATAAGGAGTTGTTGGCCATCAAGTTGGCTTTCGAGGAATGGCGCCATTGGTTGGAGGGGGCCAGGCACCCTATCACCGTTTTTACCGACCATAAGAATCTGGCATACTTGGAGTCGGCCAGGCGTATGAATCCAAGACAGGCCAGATGGTCTCTGTTCTTCTCCAGATTCAATTTTGTCGTTACATTCCGCCCTGGGATCAAAAATGTGAAGGCTGATGCTCTCTCTCGCTGTTTTCCAGGAGGAGGAAACTCCGAGGACCCGGGTCCCATTTTGGCGGAGGGGGTAGTTGTTTCTGCTCTATATTCTGATTTAGAGGCCGAGGTCCAGGCTGCCCAGACTGAGGCACCTGCCCGTTGTCCTTCTGGGAAGTTGTTTGTGCCTCCTAAGCGACGTCACAAATTCTTCAAGGAGCATCATGATACTGTTCTTGCTGGTCACCCCTGGAGTAGAGCCACGGTAGATCTCATTGCTCAGAGATTTTGGTGGCCGGCTCTTCGTAAGTCGGTGGAGGGTTTTGTGGCTGCTTGTGAGACGTGCGCTCGTGCTAAGGTCCCTCGTTCACGGCCTTCAGGTTCCCTTCTCCCGTTACCCATACCTTCCCGTCCTTGGACACACCTGTCCATGGACTTTATCACGGATCTTCCTCGTTCCTCAGGGAAGTCGGTGATCCTGGTGGTGGTGGACCGTTTTAGCAAGATGGCTCATTGCGTACCTTTCCCTGGTTTACCCAATGCTAAAACGTTGGCGCAAGATTTTGTCGACCATATTGTTAAATTGCATGGCATTCCCTCTGATATTGTTTCCGATAGAGGCACGCAGTTTGTGTCCAGGTTCTGGAAGGCTTTCTGTTCTCGCCTGGGGGTTCGGCTGTCCTTCTCTTCTGCTTTTCACCCGCAGTCGAATGGTCAGACTGAGCACCTCAATCAGAATCTGGAGACATATTTGCGCTGTTTTGTGGCAGAGAACCAGGAGGATTGGTGTTCATTTCTCCCTCTTGCTGAGTTTACTCTGAACAACCGTCGTCAGGAATCTTCTGATAAGCACCATTCTTTGGTGCATATGGGTTCCATCCGCAGTTTGGGACATTCTCGGGAGGGGCTCTTTCTGGTTTACCTGAGGAGGAGAGATTTTCCTCGTCTTTGTCTACCATTTGGCAAAAGATTCAGAGTAATCTTAGAAAGATGAGTGAGAAGTATAAGCGTGTGGCTGATAAGAGACGTGTGCCTGGTCCGGACCTGAATGTGGGTGATTTGGTGTGGTTGTCTACAAGAAATATTAAACATTAAAGCCACTCGCCTTATCAGGGCATTTCATAGGGCTCATCCTGAGAAGGTGGGTCCTGGGTGTCCGGAGTCCACCCGTAGAGGGGGGGTACTGTCACTACCAGAGCTACAAGACGTTCTCACAGCTCTGTTTCTCCACCCCTGTGATGATGTCACTACTAGAGCTTGGAGGAGTTCTCACTGCTCTGTTTCTCCGCCCCTGTGATGAGGATTTACTTTGTTTCCTTCCTCCCAGCTGTTCCTCCTGCGTTTGATTTCCCTGCCTTTAAATCACCCCTCCTCCTCTTGTAGGGTGTGGATTATATTTCTCATTTGAGTTGTAGCTCTTGCTTGAGTATCTTCACTTGTAAGCTATCATTTCACTGGACCTGTGTTCTGTTGCAGCAAGTACTCCGGATATTGCCAGCTGTCTTTGGATCCGTCTTCTCTGCTGCTGCAGCTCCTTCAGCTAAGTGTGCAGACATTGTAGTGTATCTGTTTATTTTCTGACTGGATCTGAGGCGACCACGGTTCCCTCCATATACTGAGCAGGGCACCGGTGGCCGTGCCCCTTCCACTATTGTAGGGGTTACAGTGGTCATCAGTCTTAGGTACGCGGGCATGCCTCGTTCCACCATTTGGATCCGGGCATGTGCTTTAGCAGCATAGGGAGAGCTTTGAGGGTCTGACAGGGGTCACCCTTTATCCTCCCTAGTTTGGGTCCGGTCAGTAGCTCTATTTACTGTGTATGCTCTGGTTGCTCACATACAGCCGTGACACCACGTTACTAATGGTGATGATGTCACTGGCCTAGGGTAAAGAGCGAGAGGGCCTTGGCGCTCACAGGCAGACAAACATGTTGCTTGCTTGCAGCAAAGAATGCTTGTTTGTATTTTGCTTCATATATCCAATTAATCTTCAGCATTTGGAGCTGGCAGATTTTGGACAGCAAAAAAACCAGCAAAAAAGTTGGAACAAATAAATAAAAAAAATGCAAAAGTACAGAAAATCTACACTAAAAAGTTAACCAAGAAAGAAGCCTAAAGGTGAATTTTCTAACAACTGAATGCCAAAAAATTGTAAAAACATATTTGCACAATTTTCAGTGTCCTCTGTTCTTAGGAAACCTTAGCTGCTGTTGCAAAAAGAACAAGAAGATAGTGTTACATTAATTGCATATGCACTTTCTTTTAGACCGCGGAAAGTACATTCTGTGAGCAGCATAACTATGTTCCATCAAACAAGGACCATAACGACGCAGTGATTCCCCTTCAAACTGTGACTGCTGAATATTCAGTAAAGACTCTTCTGCTTTCACAGGACAAATGCTGAAGAATGGAAATAAGCAAAAATACATAAAGAAAAAAAGCAATCTGCATTTTTTACAGCATACGGTATGATGCCTTTTCCCCATAAGTACAATGGGATCCATGGCAAAAGTCTATCATTTCTTCTAACCGCTTAATCAATAACATACCTAACAAGTGTCAAACAGTGCAGAGCCTATTAACGTAATGTCTACTAAGTCTACTAAATTAGTAGACAGCAGCTGGTAAACTGGCACGTATTAAAACTGAACCTAAGCCAAGTGTTCTGCACAGCTGGTGTGGGCTTTCTCAGGATTGTTGCTAACCCCAGAAGTCAGACAACATATCAGAAAGTGATGGCATATTCTAATGCCGTCACCTTCTGTTATGGGTTAACCCCTTTAATAAGAGATTCATGATCATTTTAGACAGGTCTTCAACACATCTTTTTGTATCCACAAAGCCTGTTTGAGTATATGGACATCATACAGTCCACTCGACCCTGTCAACTTTTGCAGAGAATGGTTCATACTCTCTGGTCAGTTATTCACTACAAGGTATTACATGGCCACCCAGTTAATTGGACATTTGACTTGTGCTACATTTCCCCTCCCTTGTACTCACTAGACAACTTATTTAATAATATTGTATGTAATCCAGTTCATGGGCAAAATAAGTAGGTACCTCACTTTAATTTCATAATCTGATCTGCGTTCCCCTTTTTTTTTTAAACAAAAGTCAGAAGTGACTGATCTTGGGGTTATATGTATAAGGGACAGGGGAGCAGCAGTATAGACAGTAGCTATTTACTGCACATGCGCTTCTGCATCGGCTTCTTTATATAGCTATCCATTGCTCTTTATGAATTAGCACCTTTTATGGCTTTAACCCTTCCAGAGAGAGAGAGAGAGAGAGAGAGAGAGAGAAAAAGAGAAAGCATGTAATTTCACAACAGCTCGAGTACTAGAGGTAGCTGATAGAGATGAGCAAAGTTTTCAAAAACTTAATAAGGTCGGTTAAAAAATAAAATTCGAAAAAATTGTGCAGACCACCAACATTCCTAGCTAACTGCTAGCCTTTTTTTTAAAAAAACTGCGTGCCCCTGCAGGTTCCCCAGTGACTCTTTAGTAGTGATGAGCGGCAGGGGTCATATTCGAATTCGTGATATTTCGCGAATATTTTGTAGAATATTCGCAAATTCGCGATTTTTTTTTTACTTAAAAAATCGGAAAGGTAATGATTGTGTAATATGTGAATTTTCGTAATTCGAATTCGAATTTTTATTGCGATTTTTCAACTTACAACTATTAGACAAAGAAGATTATAGCACTATATTAGCTAAATTGCTCTATATTTGATTTTTTTCGAATATTCGCTATATTGCTATAACTTCGTTTTTCGAATATTCGTAATATTCTAAAACAAGAATATATAGCAATATAGCGAATATTCGAAAAAAACGAATATAGAGCAAAATTCGCAAACACTACTACTCCTAAAGTCAAGTATATTGCATCCTTCTTATTGGCCCACAAGCTAGAAGCAGTGAGGGATCATGTGTACTGATAAAAAAAAAAAAAGGAAAAAATAAATTTTAATATTCTAAATTACGAATATATATAACTATATTCGAAATATTCGCGAATTTTCGAAGTACCTATATTCGTGATAAAAATTAGAAATTCAAATATTCGTGATCAACACTACTCTTTAGTGGAACAAAATAAAAGACAGCAAGGCAGCACCAATAAAGTAGTGGAGAAAAAGAAGGTTCTTGTAATCCATGTTATAGCAGTGCAAACATGCGTTTGAATCCCTTCTGTTAGATGTACAGTAGAATGACTGTGTGTCACTATTAGATTTAGTTCACACTTCACTTATTTGGTCAGTTATTATCAGCCCAAAGCAAGTACGGGTCAAACCCACAGAATAGGTGCATATCTATTCATGATACCAAATCCGAGAGTAGGCTTGGCTCCGGAATTTGCCTCACAATAAGTGATAGAAATAACTCACCAAATAACAGAAGTGTAAACTCTGCCTTACAGGTCAATGTTAGGGTCAGGTCTAATTTATCGTGTGGACTTAACCGTGCAGTGGCCCAAAATTCAAATAATGGTCCCATCACGGTGGGGAGGGTGTCAGCAGTAAAGCTGTGTTCACATAACTGTTTATTTTTCAGTTCTTTTGATCCATCAGGTGAACAGGCCAAAAAAGCTTTGTGCTAGCTGTCCCTCTCTCTCAGAAGGCTGGTACCCTGGACAAAGGCTGGAGGTCCAAGGTGTGCGGCAGAGTTTCCCCATCTCAGCTTCTTCTTCTGGTCACTCAATAGTCTACTCTTCTAAGTACTGTTCCCTAACTGCAGAACACTAAGGGCTCTGACTGTTCTCCTTATATACCATTTCTAGCTAGACTGGAACCTTCTAGTGGGAAGGGTGATGTGGAGAAGCTCATCACAAACATATACAGGGTGGGCCATTTATATGAATACACATTAATAAAATGGGAATGGTTGGTGATATTAACTTCCTGTTTGTGGCACATTAGTATATGTGAGGGGGGAAACTTTTCAAGATGGGTGGTGACCATGGCAGCCATTTTGAAGTCGGCCATTTTGAATCCAACTTTTGTTTTTTCAATAGGAAGTGGGTCATGTGACACATCAAACTTATTGGGAATTTCACAACAAAAACAATGGTGTGCTTGGTTTTAACGTAACTTTATTCTTTCATGAGTTATTTACAAGTTTCTGACCACTTATAAAATGTGTTCAATGTGCTGCCCATTGTGTTGGATTGTCAATGCAACCCTTTTCTCCCACTCTTCACACACTGATAGCAACACCGCAGGAGAAATGCTAGCACAGGCTTCCAGTATCCGTAGTTTCAGGTGTTGCACATCTCGTATCATCTGAAGGCAATCGTCTATGCTGTGAAGATACGAGATGCGCAGCACCTGAAACTACAGATACTGGAAGCCTGTGCTAGGATTTCTCCTGCGGTGTTGCCATCAGTGTGTGAAGCACACCATTGTTTTTCTTGTGAAATTCCCAATAAGTTTGATGTGTCACATGACCCTCTTCCTATTGAAAAAACAAAAGTTGGATTCAAAATGGCCGCCTTCAAAATGGCCGCCATGGTCACCACCCATCTTGAAAAGTTTCCCCCCTCACATATACTAATGTGCCACAAACAGGAAGTTAATATCACCCACCATTCTCATTTTATTAAGGTGTATCCATATAAATGGCCCACCCTGTACATTGTAACACTTTCCGTCTCTCATAGACTTACATTAGAGCTTCAATGGTACTCAATAGCAATGACAGCAGTTTTTCCAGACAAAAACAAAATTTCCAGACATAATAACAGAGCTAAACCAGACATTCAAAAGGTCAGGCTGTCTGATGATTGGTGGTAAACAAGTTTGGCTTTTTCCCTTTGCAGTTGCAAAGTATTAACCCCTTCAGTACTGAGCCCCTTTTCACCATAAATCCCAGGCAGATTATTGCAAATCTGACATGTGTGACTTTTAAAACAGATAGTAGTACCTCATAAAATAGTTATCATTTACCATTCCCCATATGTCTGCTTTATGTTGGCCCAATTTTGTAAATGTCATTTTATTTTTTTAGGACATTAGAAGGCTTAGAATTTTAGAAGCAATTTTTTCGATTTTCAACACCATTTTTTAAGCACCAATTAAGTTATAAAGTGATTTTGAGGGGCTTACGTAATGGAAACCACCCATGAATGACCCAATTTTAGAAACTATACCCCTCAAATTTAGGGATGAGTGAATTTCATAGTTTGTAGTCCTCTCCTGCATAACGTAAACCGGACGGATCCGTTATGCCGGCCATATACTTCTGTTATGACGGAATGAATAACGGAATGCCTCTAAAGCAGGGATGCTCAACCTGCGGCCCTCCAGCTGTTGTAAAACTACAAATCCCACCATGCCCTTCTGTAGGATGATAGCTGTAGGCTGTCAGAGAATAATGGGAGTTGTAGTTTTGCAACAGCTGGAGGGCCGCAGGTTGAGCATGCCTGCTCTAAAGGCATTCCATTATGCATTCTGTCATGGAATTGCATTATGGTCTGTGGTAACGGAATCCATAACGCTGTTAAGTAAATACCACAACACGAACGTCAAAATATGAAATTCGCTCATTTTTACTCAATTTATTAAAAACTGATGTTACAAACTTTGTTAACCCTTGAGGTGTTCCACAAAAATGAAAGAATAATAGAGGTGAAATTTCAAAATATTAATTTTTTTTGTAGATTTTTCATGTTTTTTTTTTTTTTTCTTGCAACACAACAAGGGTTAACAGCAAAATTAACCTTAATATACTTTACTCTGATTCTGCAGTTTACAGAAATAACCCATATGTGGTGGTAAACTGCTCTATGGGCAAGTGGCAGTGGTCAGAAGGAAAGGAGCGCTACATGGGTTTTGGAGGCAGATTTTGCTAGAATAGTTTTTGGGCACCATTTTGTATTTAAAGAGACCCTGACGTACCCATACAGTGGAAACCCTCAAAAAGTGACCCCATTTTGGAAACTAAACACCTCAAAGAATATATTAAGGGGTGCACTGAGCACTTTGGAAACACTCAGCTATGAAAATGTTGCTTTAGCCGCAAATTTTTCAATTTCGCAAGGGGTAACAGGAGAAAAAGCACCCCATAATTTGTTACTCATTTTCTCCTGAATACAGCAACACCCAATGTGGTGGTAAACTGCTGTGGGGACACATTGCAGGACTCATACAGGAAGGAACGCCATATGTCTTTTTCAGAGCAAATTTTGATGGATCGGTTTACGGGTGCCATTGGTTTTAATTTTTTGAGTGTTTGAGTCTTATGTGGGGGTAAATTTTTTGTGAGATGAGGTGATGTGTTTGTAACGGATCTCCTTTCACCCCGACTGGGTACCTCCGTTGATGGATGCTTCTAGTGCTTCCCGAGGACTCCAAGCACTCCACTTGACACCGTAACCACCATAAGAACAAGGAACAGCTCTTACAAGAGCTAGGGGTATAGCCAGGGGAGTATACGGCATATAGCAATCCCCACACATGAGACGAGGCTCTATGTTGAAGGCCAAAACAGGAACTCCCTTTATTGAAGACCAACTCAATATATATACACAGTTCAAGAAGAAGTCCAGAAGGATATTGATAATTTGGAGAGAGTTCAGAGAAGAGCTACTAAACTGGTACATGGATTGCAGGATAAAACTTACCAGGAAAGATTAAAGGACCTTAACATGTATAGCTTGGAAGAAAGACGAGACAGAGGGGATATGATAGAAACTTTTAAATACATAAAGGGAATCAACAAGGTAAAAGAGGAGAGAATATTTAAAAGAAGAAAAACTGCTACAAGAGGACATAGTTTTAAATTAGAGGGGCAAAGGTTTAACAGTAATATCAGGAAGTATTACTTTACTGAGAGAGTAGTGGATGCATGGAATAGCCTACCTGCAGAAGTGGTAGCTGCAAATACAGTGAAGGAGTTAAACATGCATGGGATAGGCATAAGGCCATCCTTCATATCAGATAGGGCCAGGGGCTATCCATAGTACTCAGTATATTGGGCAGACTAGATGGGCCAAATGGTTCTTATCTGCCGTCACATTCTATGTTTCTAACTAAATAACGCAATCAACCATGAACAACATGCAAACAGACATCTCCCCCCACTCTATAATGAATGAATAGGGAGAGAGGAGACATGTAATGGGATTATCTCCTGAGTGTATCATAGGGTGATCTACTCGTCTAGGAGTCTGCTGCTCCTAGAGTCAGCTGTCTTAATCCCATCACTAACACAATCAGTGGGAGTCTCAGTGCAGAGTTAACCCCTCTTTGTGTTGCTGGATTCACACCCTGCACCTTCAATGGGCAATAGGAAATATGTGTCATATAAATTCCACACATAAATCAGTGTTCATAGTTCCTTGTAACCCCAAAAGGTCTGGGGGGGGGTCTCCATAGTTCTGGGTCGATAGTCCGTAGGAAGGAGGCTAGCCCTCAGGCTTCTCCAGCAGCCCCAGTGACGATTTAGTCCGTCACATTTCTCCCCTCCCAACAGTAGACTAACCAGGTACCTGACCACCTGTCGATCGGTGCCCGAGTTAGTCGAGTAGCCCACCCATAAGCAAGCGCTGGTCCTGTTGAACTCTGGGTCCTGGCTCTGTTCTGTATGTCCCCAGCTGTTGAGTGTGTATCTGTTACTCCTTGCTGCATTGTTGTTCTCTAACTTGGAGCTGTGGGTACTTGGTGTGCAGATGCCAACTGCGCTCTGCCCAGATGCCAGCTCTTCCGCTGGGATTGGGTCAGGGAATCCTACCCCAAGGATCTTGTTGCGGATTGGCTGTGGAGAGGCGGGATCGCTTACCTCCTCCTCCTGACATTCCTGCGGGGTTGGTTGGGGATCTGTACCGGCCGTCCAACATCCCGCACAGCACCATTGGAGTTAGGAGTGCTGTCCCCCTGTGGTTGGGGAGAGAGACCAGTTGTCTCCTCTCCCTTCAAGGTACACTGCTGCTGGGGAATGGAGACAATGCTCTCCTCTCTCTACAAAACATACTGCCGCTGGGGAGCAGGACCGACTGTCCCTACTCCCTGAAACTCCGGCTGCCGTTGGGGATCTGGGCCGACCGCACAGCATCCCTGTAGGGCCGGTGGAGAGACCTCGATCCCATCTCCACCTGCCATATGGGGTTCCCCCCAGGACCAATCTATGTGGTCCCCTACCTCCGCAGCTGGTACTGAAGCAGGGGATACTTCAGTCGGGTCTTCCAAGCTGTATGGTTGTAGATCTAGGACTGCCACCCAGCTCTCTGGCAGTGTATATTGGGGCCGAATTGAGATGAAGAAGTATTGGTAATCTTGCTCCAGCTCCCACTCCCTTAACTCCCTTGTCACTAGAGATGCCAGGTCTTCTCTCATCTCTCTCGCTGTAGCCCAATCATGCATAGCCTCCCTATAGTCATGGATATCCAAGAACCGGGACTTTCCAGCATCTCCAAACTCCGGTTCTTCGAAGGCCTCAAACTTTGTTGTCCGAGTAGTATGCCACTTTTACAGACTGACAATAATACACACAAAACCAAAGATAAAATCAATTTTAGAGGAAAAATTGTTAGGAAACATTCTTTCCTGTATATTTACTTGTATATAAAGTGCAAGTGCTGCCAAAAATTACAAGGAAGAGGCACTCCGATACAACCTGTATATCACATAAAGGAGGGCCTCATTCACATTGTGGTACAATTGTTTAGATAGTGGTACTCCTACACTCATAAAGACTATGCACTAAGTGAAAGGGCTGCCAAAAATTACAAGGAACCGTCACTGCAATACACCCTTTATTACACATAAAGGAGGGCATCCTATACACCCTTGAAAAATTATTATTGATGGCCTGCTGGTGACCCTCAAAAACTATTGGAGCAAGGGCCTGCTGATCTGACAATCTAAAACATTAGGGGCGAGTGCCTGCTGCTGATGTGAACATCTAAAACATTAGGGGTGAGGGTCTGTGGTTGAGCTGACCCTCTAAAACATTATGGGAGAGGGCCTGCTGGTGATCCTTTAAAACATTATAGGTTAGGGCCTGCAGGTGACCCTCAAAAACATTATGGTTGAGGGCCTGCAGGTGACCCTCAAAAACATTATGGTTGAGGGCCTGCTGGTGACCCTCAAAAACATTATGGGCAAGGGCCTGCTGGTGACCCTCAAAAACATTATGTCACGGTGGGGAGTAATGGAAACCCCCACCGTATAATGTAAGGGAAGAATGGAATGCAACCAGGCCTGAAACCAAGGATAAGGGAGCAGGTGACCTCCTATAGTGTCCCTAATCCTCGCCCTGACCTCCTAACCGCATAAGCGAACCAAGAAGGTAGAAGGGCTCATGCACCGGAACCTCGGACCCTATGATCACTGGTAGTAAGGTAAGGGCAGAGACGACCTGTTTTTCTAAGACATGGAAGAGCGGGAGTCTCTACACGTCAGGTAAGTGTCCTGTGGCAAAATGACAACAGACCACAGGACCACAACCAGTGGCGTAGGGATCGCCATAGCAACCATAGCAGTGGCTATGGGGCCCTACGCCACTGGGGGCCCGTCCGGACCGCATCATTTTATTTTATTTTTATTTTTTTATTTTTTTATTAATACACTACACACACACAGGCAGGCCCGCCCGCCCGCCCAGTGTAGTGGGCGGGGATCGGGCGGTCCGCGGCTCGGGCCTGACTGGGGGGGAAGGAAGGAAGCCAACAGGAACAGGAAGGAGGAGCTGTAGTAGGAGCAGGCGGGCCCGGGCCGGGGGCCGGGCGCACTGTCTGCCGCACGCACAAGGAAGGAGATTCGGAGAACATGAGGTAGGCGGTGGAGGGGGCCGGAACGGGGGCGTAGCGGAGGCGGAGCCAGGCTGGCACCAGTGCCGCAGTGCATGCAGTAAAGATTTCCTCCGGCTCCGCCTCCTAGAGTCCTAGTAACTAGAGGGAGTACTCAGGAGGCGGACTCAGGCGGTGGAGGGGGCGGGGCCGGGCCGGTGGAGTGACCTAACTTCAATTCCCTTATCTCCGACTCCTGCTTATCTAGTGCTCTGAATCATTCACTGAAGGGGCATCTTTAGGTCAAAACATTCGGGGCTTCAGCCCCGGATGTTTTGACCAATGCCCCGAATGTTATGCTGGCAGTCATTTCCACACAATCTCCTGCACAGCCCGGAGCCTGACTCCGCCCACTCATGTGACTGATCATGTGCTCCTGACATCATGCAAGGTCCTTTAGCCCACTAGGAACTATCATCTCCTGAGGTAGGACATGTGAATGGAGCATTTCTAGGTGCATGTTTTGGCTGTTTTCTGCCCCCCTGCCCTGTACTGTACCCCTCTGCTGCACTGTGTATACCCCCTATGCTGTATTTTGCCCCCCTGCCCTGTACTGTGTACCCCATGCTGTATTCTGCCCCCTACCCTATGCTGCACTGTGTGTGCCTCCTGCCCTGTACTGCACCACCTATGCTGCACTGTGTGTGCCCCCTGCCTTATACTGTACCCCCTATAATGCACTGTGCCCCCTATGCTGCACTGTGTATGCCCCCTGCCCAGTATTGTGCCCGCTATGCTGTACCCCTTGCCCTTTAGTGTGCCCCCTATGCTGCATTGTACCCCTACTCTGCACTGTGCGTCCCCCCTCTTGCCCTGTACCCCCTATACTATACTGTGCCCTGTACATTGCAGCCTCCCTTCTCTGTCTCTAGTGCTTGCCACTTGGCACTATCATGGCACACTAAGGCCGGTTTCACATCACGTTTTGCCATTCGTCTAATGCAGGGGTGGGCACTCCAGCTGGGCTTTGCACTCCAGCTGTTGTGAAACTACAACTCCCAGCATGCATTATTGCTCTTCTCATAACTCTCATAGAAATTATTGGAACATGCTGGGAATTGTGTTTCACAACAGCTGGAGTGCCGAAGGTTGCTGACCCCTGGTAATGTATACATAAAATGTATATGTTAACAGGTGACTCAGACTGACACCATCAAAAAAAATGATATGTTAATGTATACGTTTTTTTTTTTAACAGACTTTGCAGGATACAAAAGCGTAGTGTGCTGCGCTTTTGTATCCCATTTTCCAATGTATACATCAAACGGATGGCAAAAATGTGATGTGAACTCTCCCTTACATATGCACATATAGGATACCAGGATAGTCATGGAGGGGGGGCCCCATACAAAATTTTGCTGTGGGGCCCAGTCAGTTCTAGCTACGCCCCTGACCACAACGTCACTTACCTGCCCACAACAACAAAAGGAATGAGTCGTCCGCACAACAACCACTGGATCCTGTGAAAAGCACTGAAGCACAAACACACAAATCTGTACTCACTACAAACACCAAACACAGGAGCATTAGTAACTGCCTGAACCACCATGCGGCACGACACATTGCGGACCCAGACAGTGCTGCATCTGGAGGTACAGACAAACAAGGGAAATGTCAAACAACCATGCTGGACTACAAGCACCAATTAGACCAGACATGGAACACCAAATGACATACAACAAACACCCTGTACATAACACACCATACTCAAAACAACAAATGAGGATAGGTAAAAGAATAGAAACAAAGGGAAGACAAGGGGATGACCTTGCAGATGACATCGATGTCAAACTAGGATGGCCCTCAGATAGCATCCAAGAAAGGAGCAAGCTCTTTCACATAAAAAGGCAGACATAACCATGATCTCAGTCTCAGCAACAGTATATGAAGAGACCTGAGACCACACCCAGCTCCACCTTGCTCACACCTTAACCCTGTGTACACCATAAATGAAGGGCATCAGCCTTAAAGGGAAAGCACACACGCATGCAATACAACACGTTGCCACTACCATGCGTGGCAAAAGTGTCACGGCAAACTACCTCCAAACTGGGACAGATTATGGGCGAGGGCCTGCTGCTGAGCTGACCCTCTAAAACATTAGGAGCGAGGGCAGCCCAATAAGCATGTTGATATGATGGAAGAGGAGGACGAGAAAAGGGAAATTGAACCATATACCCTTTTTAGTGGTGGAAGGGGTGCATGGGAATACAGTGTGTATTCAATACACCATAAAAGCCACATTTGAAGTGCCTTTATGTTCAGCTGCTTTCCTCTGGTTGAGTAGAGAAGTCAGGGGCAATCCAGGCCTCAATCATTTTTATAAGAGATACCCCCAGCAGCACTAAATACATGCTCTGACAAAACGCTGGCAGCAGGGTAGGCCAGCACCTCCAAAGCGTAGAGCTCCAGTTTGTGCCATGTGTCCAGCTTAGTGATGAGCGGAAGGGGTCATATTCGAATTTGCGATATTTCGCGAATATTTTGTAGAATATTCGTCAAAAATTAGCAAATTCGAAAATTCACGATTTTTTTTTTACTCAAAAAATCGGAAAGGTAATGATTGTGTAATATGCGAATTTTTGAAATTCGAATTTTCGGATTCCAATTTTTTTATTGCGAATTTTTCAACTTACAACTATTAGACAAAAAAGATTATAGCACTATATTAGCTAAGTTGCTCTATATTCGATTTTTTTCAAATATTCTCTATATTGCTATAACTTAGTTTTTTCGAATATTCGTAATATTCTAAAACAAGAATATTTAGCAATATAGCGAATATTAAAAAAAAACGAATATAGAGCAAAATTCGCAAACACTACTACTCCTAAAGTCAAGTATATTGCAGCCTTCTTATTGGCCCACAAGCTAGAAGCAGTGAGGGATCATGTGTACTGATAAAAAATTAAAAAAATTTAAAAAAATCGGAAAAAAATAATAAAAAAATCTATTTTTTTTTCGAATATTCGAAATTACGAATATATATAACTATATTCGAAATATTCGCGAATTTTCAAAGTACCTATATTCGCAATAAAAATTCGAATTTTGAATATTCGTGATCAACACTAGTCCAGCTTGGACACCCAATAGTTGTAAGGCACAGAGGGATCACTGAGGACACTGACACGGTCTGCTACGTACTCCTTTACCATCTTACAAAATATTTCCCTCCTTGTGACACTAGGCTGCACATCAGGTTGAGGGTGCTGGCGGGGTGTCATAAAACTGTCCCAGGCCTTGGAGAGTGTTGCCCTGCCTCTGTTGGAACTGCTTTGTGTTCCCCTCGTATTCCCTCCTCGGTTGACCAAGGAACTACGTACTCTGCAGCCAGCGTTGTCAGCTGGAAATTTTTGGAGCAATTTTTCCACAAGGACCTTCTGATATTGCACCATTTTGCTCATCCTCTCCACCACAGGAATGAGAGATGAGAAGTTCTCTTTG
The DNA here is from genome assembly GCF_905171765.1 of Bufo bufo. NCBI lineage: Eukaryota > Metazoa > Chordata > Amphibia > Anura > Bufonidae > Bufo > Bufo bufo. Next base: position 629,169,313 of record NC_053391.1, read on the forward strand.
TAGCGAGGGTCGAGAAGAATGAACTACCAGTAATCGGTGTTGGCCAAAATGCGTACAACGCGAGGGTCGCGGGAAAGGCAGCCTAACATAAAGTCAGCCATGAGTCCCAACAGACAAGACTTCGCTGTCCTCATCAGGAGGATGACTCTCAATCTCCTCATCCTCTTCCTCCACTTCTACCCATCTATGCTGAACAGATGGAATAAAACTTCCATGGGTACTACCCTCTGTAGCAGAGGCAGCCGTCTCCTGCTCCTCCTCCTCATCATAATCCAATTCGCGCTGAGAAGACGAACTGAGGGTGGTTTGGCTATCACTCTGTGTACTGTCTTCCCCTATTCCCACCTCTTTTACATGCAAAGCGTCAGCCTTAATTGTGAGCAGCGAGCATTTGAGTAGACACAGAAGTGGGATGATTATGCTGATAATAGCGTTATCGCCGCTCACCATTTGTGTTGATTCCTCAAAGTTGCGTAAAACCCCACAGAGGTCAGACATCAATGCCCACTCGTTGCTTGTGAAGAGCGGAAGCTGACTGGAAAGGCAACGACCATGTTGCAGTTTGTATTCAACTACTGCCCTCTGCTGCTCACTAAGCCTGGACAACATGTGGAACGTGGAGTTCCAGCGCTTGCTCACGTCGCACAACAGTCGGTGAGCTGGCAATTGAAAGCACTGCTGCAGCGTTGCCAGAACGGCGGAAGCTGTCAATGACTTGCGGAAATGGGCACACACGTGGTGCACCTTCACCAGTAGCTCAGGCAAATTGGGGTAGGTTTTGAGAAACCGCTGAACCACTAATTTGAACACTTGGGCTAGGCATGGTATGTGTGTGAGCTTGCCGAGCTCCAAAGCCGCCACCAAGTTAAGGCCATTATCAGACACAACCATGCCTGGTTCTAGGTTGAGTGGCGAGAGCCACAGCTCAGTCTGGTCCCTTTTTCCCTGCCACAGCTCTGTGGCGGTGTGCTGTATGTCAATTAAGCAGATCAGTTTAAGCACGGCCTGTTGCCGCTTCCCCACTGCAGTGCTACACTGCTTCCAGCTACTGACTGATGTCTGAATGGTGCTACAAGATGAGAATTTAGAGGTGGAAGTGGAGGAGGAGGTGGAGAAGTAGAGGGGGGGTTGTAGCCACTAAGGTAGGTGGTGGCGGAAACCCTGATAGAAGTAGTGCCCGCAATCCTTGGCATCCGTAGCACCTGTGCCATCCCAGGGTACGACTCGCTCCCGGCCTCCACAATGTTCACCCAGTGTGCCGTCAGGGAAATGTAGCGTCCCTGGCCAAAAGCACTTGTCTATGTGTCTGTCGTTAAGTGGACCTTCTCAATAACTGCGTTGGTCAGGGCACGTGTGATGTTACGGGACACATGCTGGTGTAAGGCTGGGACTGCACACCATGAAAAATATTGGCGGCTGTGGACAGAGTAACGCGGGACGTGTTGGTGAGGTTGCTAGTGTTCACGCCCCTGCTCATTTTGGTATGGCACAGGTTGCAAATGACAATTCTTTTGTCGTCCGCACTTTCCTCAAAAAAGCACCAGACTGCGGAACACCTACCCCTTGGCAAGGGAGATTGCCACAAGTGGGTGCTCCAGGGAAAGTTGCGGGCCTGTTTGGTGTGGCTCGCCTTCTCCATTTTGCCACCCCACTGCCAGCCTATTGCGGTGCTGTGGATCCCTCCCCCTCTGTACTGCTGTCCTCGCTCGGCTTGCCACCTTCTCAGGTTGGGTCAGTGATTTTATCGTCCACCACCTCCTCTTTCACTTCTTCACTCTGGTTATCCTCCTGACTTGTTGACCTAACAACAACCTCAGTTATTGACAACTGTGTCTCATCCTCATCATGAACCTCTTGAGACACTAATTGCGGTTGACTTAATGGCAACTGTGTCTCATCATCATCGTCATCCAACTCGTGAAACACTAATTGCCGTTCCCCACCATCATCTTCCTCTGACTGTGGATGCTCCAGAGTTTGGGAATCAGGGCACAAGATCTCCTCATGTCCCTCTTTAAGCGGGCTTGTTGAGAGTCCCAAATCAAGGAATGGTGATGAAAAGAGCTCCTCGGAATATCCGAATGTGGGATCACTTGTTTGACAAGACTCTCCATGGTGGGAGGAAGGAGTACCAGGGTGAAGATTCTGTTGACCAGACTCTTGGCTACAGAGACTGGACTTTGTGGAAGACAGGGTGGTGCTTAACAGACTGGAAGCATTATCTGCTGCAATCCAACCAACACCTGGTCGCACTGGTCTGACTTCGAGAGTAGTGTCCTGTGCCGCCCTGCAAACTGGGACATGAAGCTAGGTATCGTGGATGAGTATGTTTCTTCTGCTCTGGCAGCAGGCACAGTTTCACCGCGCCAAGGGCCATGGCCTCTGCGTGCACTATCAGCAGCACGGCTACTTCCCCGTCCCTTACTGCTCGCCTTGCACATATTAATTGGTATATATGCTTGCAAGTATGTCACACGTACAGTAGCTCAGGTTTTGTAAGTGTATGCGCAAATAAAGTACACAGAATATCACAGATATTTTGAGGATGCGCACAGGTTAAACAGGAGATATAGCACAGATAAAGTCGCTGTCCGCAGCGTCTATGAAAAAAGTACTTTTAGGATTGCGCAAATTAATACAGGAGGTATAGCGCAAGTAATGTTGCTGTCACCAGCGGCTAATAAAAAATTACACTGAATTAATGTCACTTAAATTTAGGATGCACAAACGTTATACAGGAGGTATAGCGCAAGTAATGTCGCTGTCACCAGGGGCTAATAAAAAATTGCGCTGAATTAATGTAACTGATATTTAGGATGCGCAAACGTTATACAGAAGATGTAGCGCTGGTAATGTCGCTGTCACCAGCAGCCAAACAATTCCGCTGAATGTCACAGATATTTAGGCTGCTCAAATGTAAAATAAAAGATGTAGCAGAGGTTGTGTCACTATCAGAAGCGGCACTAACAATTGCACGCAATTTAGCGCAGGTTGCGCTAATAATATATATTGCTGCCAGATACAACAATAGTCCTTAAAAGGACTTTTAGTTCTCTCTAACAATTCCACGCAATTTAGCGCAGGTTGTGCTAATAATTATATTGCTGCCAGATACAACAATAGTCCTTAAAATGACTTTTGGGTCTCGAACAAGTTTTTTCACTAAAATATTACTATTTCACTCCCTACACTATCTGTCCCTTCTTCACCACGGCTCTCCCTGACTAAGACTTAGCCTAACATGTGTCATCGGGTGCTATATAGCACACGTCCCGGCCAGCCAATCACTGTAATGCCAGTAGCCAACATGGCTACGAAATTACAGTGAGTGCCAGTACCTCCGCGCACCTCCGCCGAACACCGCGATGTGCTGAGCATCGCGATACTCGAGTAAAATTTGTGTTCGGCAGAGCATGCTCGCCCACAACTAGTGATTACCAAGTACATATGATCGTGAGTAAAGATTTATGAAATGGGACTAACCATCTAATCTATTTTGATTATCTAATACAATTACTAACCCATAAATTCAATTATATATGAACTCTATACAAATATGAACAAGTGCCTATTTGTGACATTTTATGAATTGGTATTTTATGAATTATTACTTGGACATGAAAAAGCTTTATGAATTGACAATTGGATATAATATCATCTAACCAGGTGGAACAGTGGAACTGTTGGATGAACTGGATACACAATAGATACTGGATTGTGACACTTTCACCTAACTCTTAGAGATTTACTGTGAAGGACTTATTGAATATTCCAGCTACCATTTTCCTCTCTGGTCTGTGGGGTAGTCCATACACAAGAGCACCTAGGTCCTTAGTGGTGATCCACTAAATATACTGTATATACAAATAAGAATTATGTAGAAAAAATATTTGTCTTGTGCACTCGATGTAGAATAATATTTATACAAAAATGTTCTATAATCAATTTAACACTAACGTTATTTTCTGTCATTCTGACTTATTGTTGATTGCCTCCTTTTATTAAGATAAGAAATCTATAATCTTTTCCTTCCTTCAGAACCATGGACAGCTGAAGTGTAGTCTGGGAAGAAATATATTTTCAGCTGTTGAGCTACCACAGTACAGAAGCAAAATCCTCATTTGTTATTATGCTATGGACTGTAAGTTATGTACATTGCTGAGTTTGGAGAGAGGAATGCTTAGTCTTCATTTGGAAGTCTCACACTCCTAGAACTATATATTGAGAGTGTTGAGAGTCATTCAATTTGGTATGTGTGTTTAGTGTTGAAATCTCTAAACTGAGGTACAATATAAAGAAATTCTAATAACCACATGATTGCAGTTCCTGAATGGAAGGACTGTATAATATATTCATTTATTTAGTTTGAAATAGTATAGGTTAGGGAATAGTTAGCTGATAGTTTTAAGTGCAGGGTGTAGGTTAGGTATAGTGTAGGCTTTAGGTGTATTTGAGTTTTCTAATTTAGTGTCTGTAATTTACAAAAAAATAAAAGTTTATTAGTTTTAGTTTATTACTGTCGTGTCTGCGTTTTTGTCTACGTCTTCTGTTATTAAAAACAAATAAATAAAAATAAAACGTTATTAGTGTTAGTCTTACCGTTTAGTTGTTATAGTATCTGCGTCATTGTCTGCGTCTTGTGTTTGTTAAATTAAAATAGGAAAAAGTTTATTAGTTTTAGTGTTTGTTTTTTACTGGTAATTAGGTGTATTGTCCACGTCAGTGTCTGCGTCATTTGTTAGTTAAATAAAAAAAAAAAAGTTGATTTCAGTGTTAGCTTTTTACTGTTCAGTTGGTATAGTGTCTCCGTCTTTTGTTACTTTAATCTAAAAACTTAAAAAAATAAAATAAAATGTATTGTTAGTTTTTTACAGTTTAGTTTGTATATTGTCTGCGTCATTGTCTGCGTCTTTTGTTAGTTAAAAAAAAAGGTTATTTTTTTATTTTTTACTGTCTAGTTGTTGTAGTGTCTGCGTCAGTGTCTGCGTCTTTTGTTTGGTAAATAATAAAACAAAAAAAAAAGGTTTTACTTTGAATAATTATAGATAATTTTTGTTTTATTTATTGCACCACAGTCCCCATCCCAATAAAGTTTTTCCCTAATTCCCGTTTTATAATTTTTTTTGTTGTCATATAACAAAATCAATATGAGATCTTCACGATCGAGCAGCAGGGGTAGGAGAGTAGTTGGTTAGAGTTGAGCGAACACCTGGATGTTCTGGTTCGAGACGTTCGGCTGAACTTCCCGGAAATGTTCGGGTTCGGCATCCGAACCCGACCCGAACTTCGTCCCAAACCCGAACCCCATTGAAGTCAATGGGGACCCGAACTTTTCGGCACTAAAAAGGCTGTAAAACAGCCCAGGAAAGAGCTAGAGGGCTGCAAAAGGCAGCAACATGTAGGTAAATCCCCTGCAAACAAATGTGGATAGGGAAATGAATTAAAATAAAAATTTAAAATATAAAAATGACCCAATATCAATTGGACAGAGGTCCCATAGCAGAGAATCTGGCTTCACGTCAGCAGAGAATCAGTCTCTTCATGCCATAGCAAAGAATCTGGCTTCATGTCAGCACAGAATCAGTCTCTTCATGCCATAGCAGAGAATCTGGCTTCATGTCAGCACAGAATCAGTCTTCATGTCATAGCAGAGAATCAGGCTTCACGTCACCCACCACTGGAACAGGCCACTGTCACACATTTAGGCCCAGGCACCCAGGCAGAGGAGAGAGGTCCCGTAACAGAGAATCTGGCCTTATGTCAGCAAAGAATCTGTCTTCATGTCATAGCAGAGAATCAGGCATCACGTCACCCACCACTGGAACAGGCCACTGTCACATATTTAGGCCCAGGCTCCCAGGCAGAGGAGAGAGGTCGCGTAACAGAGAATCTGGCTTGATGTCAGCACAGAATAAGTCTTCATGTCATAGCAGAGAATCAGGCATCACGTCACCCACCACTGGAACAGGTCACTGTCACACATTTAGGCCCAGGCACCCAGGCAGAGGAGAGAGGTCCCGTAACAGAATCTGGCCTTATGTCAGCGCAGAATCAGTCTTCATGTCATAGCAGAGAATCAGGCATCACGTCACCCACCACTGGAACAGGCCACTGTCACACATTTAGGCCCAGGCACCCAGGCAGAGGAGAGAGGTCCCGTAACAGAGAATCTGGCCTTATGTCAGCGCAGAATCAGTCTTCATGTCATAGCAGAGAATCAGGCTTCACGTCACCCACCACTGGAACAGGCCACTGTCACACATTTAGGCCCAGGCACCCAGGCAGAGGAGAGAGGTCCCGTAACAGAGAATCTGGCCTTATGTCAGCGCAGAATCAGTCTTCATGTCATAGCAGAGAATCAGGCTTCACGTCACCCACCACTGGAACAGGCCACTGTCACACATTTAGGCCCAGGCACCCAGGCAGAGGAGAGAGGTCCCGTAACAGAGAATCTGGCCTTATGTCAGCGCAGAATCAGTCTTCATGTCATAGCAGAGAATCAGGCTTCACGTCACCCACCACTGGAACAGGCCACTGTCACACATTTAGGCCCAGGCACCCAGGCAGAAGAGAGAGGTCCCGTAACAGAGAATCTGGCCTTATGTCAGCACAGAATCTGTCTTCATGTCATAGCAGAGTATCAGGCATCACGTCACCCACCACTGGAACAGGCCACTGTCACACATTTAGGCCCAGGCACCCAGGCAGAGGAGAGAGGTCCCGTAACAGAGAATCTGGCCTTATGTCAGTGCAGAATCAGTCTTCATGTCATAGCAGAGAATCAGGCTTCACGTCACCCACCACTGGAACAGGCCACTGTCACACATTTAGGCCCCGGCACCCAGACAGAGGAGAGAGGTCCTGTAACAGAGAATCTGGCCTTATGTCAGCACAGAATCTGTCTTCATGTCATAGCAGAGAATCAGGCATCACGTCACCCACCACTGGAACAGGCCACTGTCACACATTTAGACCCAGGCAGAGGAGAGAGGTCCCGTAACAGAGAATCTGGCCTTATGTCAGCGCAGAATCAGTCTTCATGTCATAGCAGAGAATCAGGCATCACGTCACCCACCACTGGAACAGGCCACTGTCACACATTTAGGCCCAGGCACCCAGGCAGAGGAGAGAGGTCCCGTAACAGAGAATCTGGCCTTATGTCAGCGCAGAATCAGTCTTCATGTCATAGCAGAGAATCAGGCTTCACGTAACCCACCACTGGAACAGGCCACTGTCACACATTTAGGCCCAGGCACCCAGGCAGAGGAGAGAGGTCCCGTAACAGAGAATCTGGCCTTATGTCAGCGCAGAATCATTCTTCATGTCATAGCAGAGAATCAGGCTTCACGTCACCCACCACTGGAACAGGCCACTGTCACACATTTAGGCCCAGGCACCCAGGCAGAGGAGAGAGGTCCCGTAACAGAGAATCTGGCCCTATGTCAGCGCAGAATCAGTCTTCATGTCATAGCAGAGAATCAGGCTTCACGTCACCCACCACTGGAACAGGCCACTGTCACACATTTAGGCCCCGGCACCCAGACAGAGGAGAGGTTCATTCAACTTTGGGTTGCCCTGCAATATAATGGTAAAATGAAATTAAAAATAGTATTGAATGAGGAAGTGCCCTGGAGTAGAATAATATATTGTTAAGGGGAGGTAGTTAATATCTAATCTGCACAAGGGATGGACAGGTCCTGTGGGATCCATGCCTGGTTCATTTTTATGAACGTCAGCTTGTCCACATTGGCTGTAGACAGGCGGCTGCGTTTGTCTGTAATGACGCCCCCTGCCGTGCTGAATACACGTTCAGACAAAACGCTGGCCGCCGGGCAGGCCAGCACCTCCAAGGCATAAAAGGCTAGCTCTGGCCACGTGGACAATTTGGAGACCCAGAAGTTGAATGGGGCCGAACCATCAGTCAGTATGTGGAGGGGTGTGCACAGGTACTGTTCCACCATGTTAGTGAAATGTTGCCTCCTGCTAACACGTTCCGTATCAGGTGGTGGTGGACTTAGCTGTGGCGTGGTGACAAAACTTTTCCACATCTCTGCCATGCTAACCTTGCCCTCAGAGGAGCTGGCCGTGACACAGCTGCGTTGGCGACCTCTTGCTCCTCTTCTGCCTTCGCCTTGGGCTTCCACTGGTTCCCCTGTGACATTTGGGAATGCTCTCAGTAGCGCGTCTACCAACGTGCGCTTGTACTCGCGCATCTTCCTATCACGCTCCAGTGTAGGAAGTAAGGTGGGCACATTGTCTTTGTACCGTTAAAATGTGGGCAACTCTGCTGTCGTTGCGCAGGCACTGCAGCATGCAGTCGCTCATGTGTGCCAGGCTGCCCAGAGTTAAGGACAAGCTGTCCTCTGTGGGAGGCGTATCGTCATCGTCCTGTGTTTCCCCCCAGCCACGCACCAGTGATGGGCCCGAGCTGCTTTGGGTGCCACCCCGCTGTGAACATGCTTTATCCTCATCCTCCTCCACCTCCACCTCCTCCTCATCCTCGTCCTACTCGTCCTCCAGTAGTGGGCCCTGTCTGGCCACATTTGTACCTGGCCTCTGGTGTTGCAAAAAACCTCCCTCTGAGTCACTTCGAAGAGACTGGCCTGAAAGTGCTAAAAATGACCCCTCTTCCTCCTGGGCCACCTCCTCTTCCATCATCGCCCTAAGTGCTTTCTCAAGGAGACATAGAAGTGGTATTGTAACGCTGATAACGGCGTCATCGCCACTGGCCATGTTGGTGGAGTACTCGAAACAGCGCAACAGGGCACACAGGTCTCGCATGGAGGCTCAGTCATTGGTGGTGAAGTGTGTCTGATCCACAGTGCGACTGACCCGTGCGTGCTGCAGCTGAAACTCCACTATGGCCTGCTGCTGCTCGCACAGTCTGTCCAGCATATGCAAGGTGGAGTTCCACCTAGTGGGTACGTCGCATATGAGGCGGTGAGCGGAAAGGCGGAAGTTATGCTGTAGCGCAGACAGGCGAGCAGCGGCAGGGTGTGAACGCCGGAAGCGCGAACAGACGGCCCGCACTTTATGCAGCAGCTCTGACATGTCGGGGTAGTTGCGAATGAACTTCTGCACCACTAAATTCAGCACATGCGCCAGGCAAGGGATGTGCGTCAAACCGGCTAGTCCCAGAGCTGCAACGAGATTTCGCCCATTATCGCACACCACCAGGCCGGGCTTGAGGCTCACCGGCAGCAACCACTCGTCGGTCTGTTGTTCTATACCCCGCGACAACTCCTGTGCGGTGTTGGGCCTGTCCCCCAAACATATGAGTTTCAGAATGGCCTGCTGACGTTTACCCCGTGCTGTGCTGAAGTTGGTGGTGAAGGTGTGTGGCTGACTGGATGAGCAGGTGGAAGAAGAGGAGGAGGAAGCTGAGTAGGAGGAGGAGGAGACAGGAGGCAAAGAATGTTGCCCTGCGATCCTTGGCGGCGGAAGGACGTGTGCCAAACAGCTCTCCGCCTGGGGCCCAGCCGCCACTACATTTACCCAGTGTGCAGTTAGGGAGATATAGCGTCCCTGGCCGTGCTTACTGGTCCACGTATCTGTGGTTAGGTGGACCTTGCCACAGATGGCGTTGCGCAGTGCACACTTGATTTTATCGGACACTTGTTTGTGCAGGGAAGGCACGGCTCTCTTGGAGAAGTAGTGGCGGCTGGGAACAACATACTGTGGGACAGCAAGTGACATGAGCTGTTTGAAGCTGTGTGTGTCCACCAGCCTAAATGACAGCATTTCATAGGCCAGTAGTTTAGAAATGCTGGCATTGAGGGCCAGGGATCGAGGGTGGCTAGGTGGGAATTTACGCTTTCTCTCAAATGTTTGTGAGGTGGAGAGCTGAACGCTGCCGTGTGACATGGTTGAGATGCTTGGTGACGCAGGTGGTGGTGTTGGTGGTACATCCCATGTTTGCTGGGCGGCAGGTGCCAACGTTCCTCCAGAGGCAGAGGAAGAGGCCGAGGCGGCGGCAGCAGCAGCAGAAGAGGCTGAGGCGGCGGCAGCAGCAGAAGAGGCAGAGGCGGCAGCAGCAGAAGAGGCAGCAGGGGGAGCCTGAGTGACTTCCTTGTTTTTAAGGTGTTTACTCCACTGCAGTTCATGCTTTGCATGCAGGTGCCTGGTCATGCAGGTTGTGCTAAGGTTCAGAACGTTAATGCCTCGCTTCAGGCTCTGATGGCACAGCGTGCAAACCACTCGGGTCTTGTCGTCAGCACATTGTTTGAAGAAGTGCCATGCCAGGGAACTCCTTGAAGCTGCCTTTGGGGTGCTCGGTCCCAGATGGCGGCGGTCAGTAGCAGGCGGAGTCTCTTGGCGGCGGGTGTTCTGATTTTGCCCACTGCTCCCTCTTTTGCTACGCTGTTGGCTCGGTCTCACCACTGCCTCTTCCTCCGAACTCTGAAAGTCAGTGGCACGACCTTCATTCCATGTGGGGTCTAGGACCTCATCGTCCCCTGCATCATCTTCCACCCAGTCTTGACCCCTGACCTCCTGTTCAGTCTGCACACTGCAGAAAGACGCAGCAGTTGGCACCTGTGTTTCATCATCACCAGAGACGTGCTGAGGTGGTATTCCCATGTCCTCATCATCAGGAAACATAAGTGGTTGTGCGTTAGTGCATTCTATCTCTTCCACCCCTGGTTAAGAGCTAGGTGAATGCCCTTGGGAAACCCTGGCAGCAGAGTCTTCAAACAGCATAAGAGACTGCTGCATAACTTGAGGCTCAGACAGTTTCCCTGATATGCATGGGGGTGATGTGACAGACTGATGGGCTTGGTTTTCATGTGCCATCTGTGCGCTTTCTGCAGAAGACTGGGTGGGAGATAATGTGAACGTGCTGGATGCACTGTCGGCCACCCAATTGACTAATGCCTGTATCTGCTCAGGCCTTACCATCCTTAGAACGGCATTGGGCCCCACCAAATATCCCTGTAAATTCTGGCGGCTACTGGGACCTGAGGTAGTTGGTACACTAGGACGTGTGGCTGTGGCAGAACGGCCACGTCCTCTCTCAGCACCAGAGGGTCCACTAACACCACCACGACCATGTCCACGTCCGCGTCCCTTATTAGATGTTTTCCTCATTGTTCCCGTTCACCACAATTTTGAGAATGGCAAATTTGGGAATAGTTTTTCAACCCAGAAAAAAAAGTGTGCTTTTACGGTCGCTACAAATAACTTGACCAGCTAAAACAGTATAGATTTGCTTGAATAAATATGTGAGACCTGTTTTTTTTTGGACTGTGTGACAGGTTAAGGTTTAATCTCAGAATCAGACTTCTTTCTGCACGGTAGCGTGTGTCTTAGGTTTTTCTGAATGACACTATCAGTACCTTCAATGTAAGATATCCTTTTTGGGATAGATTTCAAGTAGGCCTCAAATACCAGAAACTAGTTATTTTGAGAATGGCAAAGTTGGGAATAGTTTTTCAACCCAGAAAAAAAAGTGTGCTTTTACGGTCGCTACAAATAACTTGAGCAGCTAAAACAGTACAGATTTGCTTGAATAGAAATGTGAGACCTGTTTTTTTTTGCACTGTGTGACAGGTTAAGGTTTAATCTCAGAATCAGACTTCTATCTGCACGGTAGCGTGTGTCTTAGGTTTTTCTGAATGACACTATCAGTACCTTCAATGTAAGATATCCTTTTTGGGATAGATTTCAAGTAGGCCTCAAATACCAGAAACTAGTTATTTTGAGCATGGCAAATTTGGGAATAGTTTTTCAACCCAGAAAAAAAAGTGTGCTTTTACGGTCGCTACAAATAACTTGACCAGCTAAAACAGTACAGATTTGCTTGAATAAATATGTGAGACCTGTTTTTTTTTGCACTGTGTGACAGGTTAAGGTTTAATCTCAGAATCAGACTTCTATCTGCACGGTAGCGTGTGTCTTAGGTTTTTCTGAATGACACTATCAGTACCTTCAATGTAAGATATCCTTTTTGGGATAGATTTCAAGTAGGCCTCAAATACCAGAAACTAGTTATTTTGAGCATGGCAAATTTGGGAATAGTTTTTCAACCCAGAAAAAAAAGTGTGCTTTTACGGTCGCTACAAATAACTTGACCAGCTAAAACAGTACAGATTTGCTTGAATAAATATGTGAGACCTGTTTTTTTTTGCACTGTGTGACAGGTTAAGGTTTAATCTCAGAATCAGACTTCTATCTGCACGGTAGCGTGTGTCTTAGGTTTTTCTGAATGACACTATCAGTACCTTCAATGTAAGATATCCTTTTTGGGATAGATTTCAAGTAGGCCTCAAATACCAGAAACTAGTTATTTGGAGAATGGCAAATTTGGGAATAGTTTTTCAACCCAGAAAAAAAAAGTGTGCTTTTACGGTCACTACAAATAACTTGACCAGCTAAAACAGTACAGATTTGGTTGAATAGAAATGTCAGGTCTATTTTTTAGGCGCTGGGTGACAGGCTCAACTTGCCCCTGATGTAGTATATGGCCAAAAAATAACCACACTGTTGATGGTTAAATGCACTTGTGTGACACAGGCTCAGCCTGCACCAGATGTAGTATATGGCCAAAAAATAATCAGACTGTTGATGGTTAAATGCACTTCGGTGACACAGGCTCAGCCTGCAGCTGATGTAGTATATGGCCAAAAAATAACCAGACTGTTGATGGTTAAATGCACTTCGGTGACACAGGCTCAGCCTGCAGCTGATGTAGGATATAGCACAAAATAACCACACTATTGATGGTTAAATACACTTGGTGATAGCTTGTGCTGACGCACCACAAGTCACAAAATGGCCGCCGATCACCCCAGAAAAAAAGTGATCTAAAAACGCTCTGGGCAACCTCAAAAAAGTGAGCAAGTCAATACTAGCACTTCAATGATCCACAGCTGCAGATCGATCACAGAATGAAGTCTTTTGGAGGAGTTAATCACTGCCTAATCTCGCCCTAACGTCGCAGCTGCAACCTCTCCCTATGCTTGAATCAGCAGAGTGACGTGCAGCGCAACGTGACCCAAGCTTATATAGAGGCTGGGTCACATGCTGCACTGGCCAATCACAGCCATGCCAATAGTAGGCAAGGCTGTGATGGCCTCTTGGAGCAAGTAGTATGACGCTTGTTGATTGGCTGCTTTGCAGCCTTTCAAAAAGCGCCAAGAAAGCGCCGAACACCGAACCCGAACACAGACTTTTACGAAAATGTTTGGGTTCGCTCATCCCTATAGTTGGTTCCAGTGCTGGACCGCTGCCAGCACGGGGCCGCTCCTCTACCCACCGAGGTGCGGATGCAGGTGTCAGGGGCGTCCGCCTTATTCGAGATTTTTTGGCCACTGGAAGCAGGACCATTTCCTCTCAGGATGTCGAGGAAGTTGTGTCTCTAGTGGCACAAGCCAGTGCCACGGAGTCCACTGCCCCGGCTCTGAGCGGCAGCAGCAGTTCATCTCCTGTAGGACCAACCCCCAGCCCCCAAGAATCGTCCCTGCTCCTGTTTGACAGCGACAGTGAGAGGGACATCTTGGGGGAGGTAATGCAGGAGGCTGACTTGCAGTTCAGTCCTCAGGGTCAGGACCTTTTGGAAGGGATGGAGGAGGAGATGGAGGGGGTACCGCCTGTATGTACCCCAGTGACATCCCTTCCAACAGGTGCGGGCGGTTTCAGCCAGCAAAACCCTGCACCTAGTCAGACCCAGGCGTCAGCTAGGGGACAGAGGAGCCAGATCAGGGGCTCCACGTCTGCTGTTCCCCTCAGTCCACCACTGGTTGGCCCTGGGTCTGACATATCGGGGGACGAAGAGGAGAGTGACAGAGAATGGGTGCCACCTCCCTTGTCAGGCATCAGCAGCACTGATGAGGAGGAAGGTAGGCCAGAGTCAAATGGTGCGACAGGTTGCCAGGGAGCCCAGCGTCAGGGGCTACACTGGTAATGACAGTAGGAGGAGGCAGCAGCAGCCAGCTCCACCGGTGCGCACCGAGCCCGAACAGGTGCAAGTCAGCACCACCCCATCTGACAGGAGGTCGGTGCGTAAGTCGCCTGTTTGGGCTTACTTCACCCTGGCAGGAGATGATGCAACAATTGGCATTTTTAAGCTGTGCCATGCCAGGGTGAGGAGAGGGAGGTCTGCGGCTCGGCTGGGTACCACTGCCCTTACCCAGCACATGCGAGTCAACCACTGGCGGGAGTGGGAACAGATGCAGGGTGGTCGTAGCAGCAGTGCCACTAGCAGTGTACAGGGGACAGCAGCTCTTGCCACTGTCCTGCAGCTACCCCAACCACTTCCAACAAGGCATTCCCACTCCCCCGCTCCCTCTCCTAGAGGTACTGGTACCGGCAGCCAGACCTCTGCCTCCACCGCACCCTCCTCTATATCCTCCAGTGCCGTCTGGCGCCAGCCCACAGTTGCTGACCTTTTTGAACGTTCTGTGCCCTACGCCCCCGGGGACTGACGCGTGGGTTCACTCAATGGGCTCCTGGCAAGGGTTATCGCCCAACATCTGCTGCTCTTCAATCTTGTGGACAGCAATCCATTCTGGCAGATGTTGGAGCAGGCACAACCCAGATGGCGTGTCCCCAGCTGCCATTTCTTTGCCAGGACCGGCGTCCCTGCCCTACACCACCACATTGTGCAGAATGTATCTCTGTCGCAGGATCACGCTGTGAGTGACAGGGTGCATCTCACAATGGATGCTTGGACCAGCAGGCATGGGCAGGGACGCTATATCAGCTTTACTGCCCATTGGGTGTCCCTCCGAGGCACCGGGGAGGGATCTGCGGCATCTGACTTTGTGGTGCCGCCCCGGGGTATCCAGGGGAGAACTGCTGCTCTCCCCCCACAAGCCACTGTCTCCACGGCAGCTGAACCCCCCAGCAAGCGTCCCCATAGCTACACAAGTGTGGGGCACATCCGCTGCCAGGCCGTGCTCCAGCTTGTGAGCTTAGGGGAACGGAGACACACTGGACCTGATGTTCTGGCTGCCCTCCAGGCTCAGGTCCAGAAGTAGCTGACACCCCGCAGGCTAGAGGCAGGTATGGTTGTCTGTGACAACGGCAGCAACCTACTTGCCGCTCTCCATGCTGGCAGTCTAACACACGTGCCCTGCATGGCACATGTCCTCAACCTTGTTGTACAGAAATTTCTCCGAACATACCAAGGGTTGAGTGACATTGTGCCAAGGGTACGGAGGATTGCCAGCCACTTCCGACGCACCCAACTGCTGCCGCGTCCCTGTCCAAACTGCAGCAGGAAAACAGCCTGCCACATCACAGGCTGATTGTGGACAGTGTGACGCAGTGGAACTTCACCCTCCACATGCTGGAGAGGTTGTGGGAGCAGCAAAGGGCGGTGAGGAAATACCTGCTGGATCAAGGCACTTCAGGGCCAGCACACCCACTCCCCTACATCACCAATGTGGAATGGGGGCAGATACAGAAGGTCTGCCACGTGTTGGCCCCATTTGAGCAGGCAACCAAGATGGTCAGCGGGGAGCATGTCGGTCTCAATGACGTGCTCCCCATAGTGTTCCTGCTGGACAGGACACTAGATCACCTGCTCGAGGCTGGGGAGAGTGCCTTGTTGGAGCAAGAGGAGGCAGAAATGCTCCAACAGGACCAGGCCCAGGACGAGGAGGAGGAGGAAAAATTTGTAGACATCCAGGAGTCTGGACCTGGTCAGGAGGGAGAGCCGGGGGCACCGTTAGTCCGGGGGTGGAAAGAGGTCATGGTACTGGGCAGCCATGAACAGTCACAGCGGGCTGTCCTCTTCCCTAGGGCTGCCCACATGCTGCGATGCCTCCGGAGGGACCCCCGGATCAAGAAAATCAAGGAGAGGGAAGATTATTGGTTGACCACCCTTTTAGACTCTTGCTGCAGGGGGAAACTGTAGCAGTTCATCCCAGCCAACCGTAGACAGGCCCGGATGGATCAACTGCGGGCCTGTCTGATCAAGCGGCTGGAGCAAGCCAACCCTCGGCCTCACGCTCCAGTTCTCCCCGCCCATCTCACCCAGCAGGTGGCTGGCCCCAGCAGCACCAGCCGAGCAGATGACCTTATGGGTGAGATGAGGTCTTTCTACCAGCCTGCGCGACCCAGTAGCAGCAGCAGCCGCAGTCACCACCAGCGGCTGGCCCGCATGGTGGCAGACTACATGGGGTCCGTTGGTGCTTCCGACAGCATGAGCACCCACGACCCCATGGAGTACTGGGTTGCCAGGCTGGACACCTGCCGTGAGCCTGCTCAGTATGCGCTGGAGTTACTATCTCGCCCCCCCTCCAGCGTACTGTCTGAACGGACATTTAGCTCAGCAGGTGGGGTGGTCACGGAAAAGTGGACCCATCTGTCCATTGACTCCGTGGACAGACCTACATTTATTAAAATGAATAAGTCCTGGATCGGCAGTGACTTCTTGGCCCCCGCTGTCGGTTCAGGCTGTTGAAGGGTCCCTTGTCCATCCCTCTCCTTGTCTCTCCCTCCTAAACTCCGTTGTTTTTTAAATTTTTTAAATTATTTATTGATCCATTTAATTATGTTTATTTTTGACATTTTTAATTAGGAAATTTGTTTCTTATTTATTGTTGTCTATGAATAATGAATTATTTAATTATTGATGAATTCTTAAATGTATTTATTGATGTATATATTTGTTTTTAATTAAAGCTGTTATTTTAAATGTATTTGTTTTAATGTTTTTATATATTTTTATATTTATTTATTTACTTCATGTAATTCGACATAAATTGATTGCTACCACACCAAAAATTATTGATAAATTAAGTAGACATGCCGCATGCATCGGTAGTCAACATTTTTTCTTTCAAGCATATTGAGTCAGTAGCAGAACACTGCGGCTACACAGCCAGCCTAATCGTGTGATGATTCCTACAAGCCAGAGGGCACTAGTAGTGGCGGTATTTATCAGTGGCAATCTCATCCACCTTTTGTCTGTGAGGAGTAATGGGTACCGCCGCTCTCCACACCCATACACGATCTTCACCGCACACACGCTGGGCTCCAGGCCCACGACAGGACCTATCCATCCTGTGCCCATCTGAGCACAGAAGGCACTGATGAGCCAGCTGTCCTCTGCCAGGGTCTTAAAGTGTCCCCTGCTCATGCGCCGGGATTAGTTCACCTTCCCATCATCGAAGACTCAGCTGAGTTCCCCGGCTGCTTGCCATGCCCTAGGTGTTTGGCTCCAATGCGCATCCTGGATAAACTATTGCACGTCATGGTGCAGAATAAGTCTTTAAATGCGAGGCTTGTCTACAACCCGGCGGGGGGGAGTGTCAAACAGCCCATGGCAGACTTAGTCCTGTTTACCACTGGCGTGTGTGCCCCGTTGCCGTATTGCGGACCGCATTTTCGGAACCGCAATACGCGGCTGTCGTTCCGTGGGCATTCCGCATCACGGATGCGGACCCATTAACTTCCATGGGTCCGCAAATCCGGAGATGTGGAACGGAACCATGGAACGGAACCCTACGGAAGCACTACGGTGTGCTTCCGTGGGGTTTCATCCCATACTTCCATTCTGCAAAAAGATAGATCATGTCCTATCTTTTTGCGTAACGGCCGGATCAAATCGGTAGATCTAAGTGAATGGGTCCGCGATCCGCTGGGGCTGCCCCACATACTGAGCTCGTGTACTGCGGACCGCAATTTGCGGGCTGCAGCACGACAAGGGGGCGCACACGCCCGTGGGAAAGAGGCCTTTAAGGGGATGATAGGAAAGTGGATCACCTTCTCTGTCATTCAGCAGAGTGCATTTTTGAGTGTCATTAGAAGGAACAATGTTTAATAGAATAACATAAAACTGACGTAAAACGAATGAAGCTGTGCATCATTTTTTTTCCCTTTTAATATAAATTATTATTCCTTTAAGTTCAAGATAAACATACATTAATCAGGTCCTATACAATTTCGATGTATGGAGGAGTAGAATGCTGCAGAGCTTCCCAGGAGAGATGGGGTAGAGAGAGATATGCCGGTGGTTCGTCCTGCTATAATATATCTATCTAACCCATCTCTCAATGGAAGCCATCAAATTTTCTCCCCCTTGAGACATCATCATTGTAGAGGAGCAAATTAATGTATGTTTTTCTTGAACTGAAAGGAATAATAATTTAAATTAAAAGTTAAAAAAAATTAAGCACAGCTGCATTCGTAATGCGGTGAAAGTTTAAGTGTGGTTCTATTTTACTCCATTAAACATAGTGCCTTTGCAAGAGACTCCAAAATGCACTCTGCTGAATGACAGAGAAGGTGCTCCACTTTGCCTGTCATCCCCTTAACTGTGAAGTCTGCTACTGGCTGTTTGAACTCCCCTTCCCCTCGGGTTGTAGACAAGCCTCGCATTTAAAGTCTTACTCTGCACCATGACGTACAATAGATCATCCAGGATGCGCATTGGACCCAAACGCCTGGGACACCCACAGCAGCCAGGGGAACGCAGAAGAGTCTTCGACGATGGGAAAGTGATCTAATCTCGGTGCATGAGCAGGAGACACTTCAAGACCCTGGCCGAGGACAGCTGGCTCATCAGTGCCTTCTGTGCTCAGATGGGCACAGGATGGATAAGTCCTGTCGTGGGCCTGGAGCCCAGCGTGTGTGCGGTGAAGATCGTGTATGGGTGTGAAGAGTGGCGGTACCCATTACTCCTCACAGACAAAAGGAGAATGAGATTGCCGCTGATAAACACCGCCACTGCTAGTGCCCTCTGGCTTGTAGGAATCATCACACTATTAGGCTGGCTGTGTAGCCGCAGTGTTCTGCTACTGCCGCAGTGTTCTGCTACGGATTCAATATGCTTGAAAGAAAAAATTATAGACTATCGATGCATGCTGCGTGTCTACTAAATTTATCAATAATTTTTGGTGTAGAAGCAAAATGTTACAATAACATAAATAATCAATTTAAAATGCAAAATATTGCAATTATTATGCATGCCATCACATTCCTTCAGCACACTGAACACCTGCTGCTGTCAGAGGTGTATTTTTTAAAGTTGCCCTGGTCTGGTGGGTTCCCATTCATGGGTACACATTCCTGCTGCCCACTTTGAACCTGCTGCTGTCTGACATGTCTTATTTTATTTATGGTGTTACCATGGTCTGGTGGGGGCCCATTCCTGGGTACACATTCCTGCTGCCCACTTAGAACCTGCTGCTGTCTGACATGTCTTATTTTATTTATGGTGTTACCATGGTCTGGTGGGGGCCCATTCCTGGGTACACATTCCTGCTGCCCACTTTGAAACTGTAGCTGTCTGACATGTCTTATTTTATTTATGGTGTTGCCCTGTTCTGTTGGGTGCCCATTCTTGGGTACCCATTCCTGCTGCCCACTTAGAACCTGCTGCTGTCTGACATTTCTTATTTTATGTATAGTGTTGCCCTGTTCTGTTGGGTGCCCATTCTTGGGTACCCATTCCTGCTGCCAACTTTGAACTTGCTGCTGTTTGACATTTCTTATTTTATTTATTGTCTTGCCCTGTTCTGGTGGGTGCCCCATTCCTGGGTACACATTCCTGCTACCCACTTTAAACCTGCTGCTGCCTGTCCTGATGAGTTATTCAGAGCTATGTTTAGGCCTTATACTAGACAGTTTCCATCTTCCATCCTGTTGATGCTGCTATTGAAATTGCTGATCATGTTGAGTTTTGTTTAGTCCTTACACTACATCATTAGCTTTAAATTTTGATGATGCATTTCCTACTGAGTTATGCCGAGTTATGTGTAGACCTTATACTCAACCATTTCCAACTTCCATACTGTTGATGCTGCCGCTGTCTGTCCTGAACATGCAGAGTTATGATTACTCTCTATACTAGAATGTTACCTTTAAATTATAATGCTGACTGTCCTTCAGAGTTATGCAGAGTTATGTGTAGGCATTTTACTCAACCCTTTCCATCTTTCGTCCTGTTGATGCTGCAGTGGTCTGTCCTGAACATACAGAGTTATGATTACTCTTTATACTACAATTTTAACATTAAATTATGATGCTGCCTTTCCTGCAGGGTTAGGTGAGCTTGGTGTAGACCTTTTACTATGTTGTTACCTTTTACCTGCTTTGGTCTGCCCTGATCCTGCAGAGTTTAGTTGAGCTATGTGTGGCCCCTTGGACTACAGATTTTCCATTTACATGGTATTTTCTGTCGTTATCTTTCATTGTTTGGGCCTTTGATTTGTATGCCTTCAACTGTTGCGTTACTATTTAACTGCTACTGTCTGGCCTAATGCTGCCAAGTAATGTGTCTGAAATATAGTAAAGTATTAAAAAGTAACTGTTGAATTTTTGTGTCCAGATCATGCTAAGGACAACCAGGATGGACCACTTATTAGCCCTTGTACTATGACAAGTATTGAGTATTATATTTCTCGTAAAATGGTGTTCATGTTTAATATTTGTGCATGTGCACTATTCATCTTATATTGTCAAGAATTAGATTTTTATATATATTTAATAAAACTTTTTTGTAACATACATTCATGCGGTGTTACGCTTCATTCACCAAAATAACTTATTTTGTTTTATTTCATTGTATAAGTTCTTGGCGGCCCTGTTGTGGTTCTTACTGTACCAAGGTGGGGACCGCATGTGGGCTTCCTTTGTCAAAATGTTTTGTGCACTTAACATTTTACAGGACTGATTGATAAACCTAATAAAAGTTTTTTATTTTCTTTTCTTTATTATTTTAGGTTCTAACATGGGTTGTCTGTTGTCCTGGAAAGCATGCCTGGCTTTCGTGTTGACCTCTCTACATGGTTGGGTGTGATTGGAGCGTTATTGCCCCATGTTCAGTACAGACCAAAAGTTTGGACACACCTTCTCATTCAAAGAGTTTTCTTTATTTTCATGACTATGAAAATTGTAGATTCTGTCACGGAACCATGAACCAGACGTACAACAAGAGATAAGTGAAAATAAGAAGGCTTTATTGAAAATAAAGCTGTAAAGCAAAAGTCCAAGCGAATGGTGAAACCGAAGCAGAGTCTTTGAGAGGCCAGAGATCAGGAACCAGAAGGGTAGTCAGACGAAGCCAGGATCAGGAACCAGCAGGGTAGTCAGACGAAGCAAGGATCAGGAACCAGCAGGGTAGTCAGACGAAGCCAGGATCAGGAACCAGCAGGGTAGTCAGACGAAGCCAGGATCAGGAACCAGAAGCAGCAGCAGTCTTAGAAGCATGTGAACACAGGAGGACCAAGCAAGGAACTGAAGCCACAGACCTCCTATATATATATATGAGCTAGGCATCCAGCTCCTCCCAGTGGGAAGGAGGAGCCGCAGGGTGGAAGGCTACAAGAAACCCAGAAACCAAGATGGCCGCCAGCACATGTCAAACGAAGGAGAACAGCAAGAAGGTAAGACAATGACAGTACCTCCCCCTCAAGGGACCCTCCTCCGCGGAGCAAAAAACGGTTTCTGAGGGAAGCGTGCGTGGAAGGCTCGGAGCAAGGCAGGAGCATGGACATCTGCGGAGGAAACCCAGGAACGCTCCTCTGGACCATAACCACGCCAATGGACCAAAAACTGCACCCGACCGCGGACCAGGCGTGAGTCCAGGATATTGCTCACCTCATACTCCTCATGATTGCCCACTCGGACCGGACGAGGCCGAGGAACCGAGGAAGTGAAACGATTACACACCAGTGGCTTCAACAGGGAGACATGAAACACGTTAGAGATCCGCATGCCAGGAGGAAGCGCAAGGGCATAGGCTACCGGGTTTACCCTGCGAAGCACTCGGAAGGGACCAACAAAGCGAGGCGCCAGCTTGGGAGTGGGCACTCGAAGGTTGAGGTTGCGGGTGGACAACCATACACGGTCTCTGACCTGGTAGGAAGGAGCAGGCGCTCGTCTGCGATCAGCCTGGAGTCTCTGGCGCTGCGCAGAGGCCTCAAGGGACTTCTGGATCTGTACCCAAGAAGCACGTAGGACGGAAAGGTGATCCTCCACAGCCGGAATATCCTGGGGAGAGAATACCTCCGGTAACACGGCAGGTTGGAACCCATAATTGGCCATGAAGGGAGACGTCCCAGAGGAAGAGTTCACCGCCGTGTTCCTGGCAAACTCAGCCCAAGGCAGAAGGTCAACCCAATTGTCTTGGTGATCGGAGACATAGCAACGAAGGAATTGCTCCAAGGCCTGATTGGATCGTTCTGCGGCCCCATTGGACTGAGGGTGGTAGGCCGAGGAGAAGGAGAGATGAATCCCCAACTGGGAGCAAAAGCGCGCCAGAACCTGGACACAAACTGACTCCCCCGATCCGACACAATCTCCTTGGGCAAACCGTGCAACCGGAAGACCTCCCTGGCAAAAATCGTGGCCAACTCTTGTGCAGAGGGTAACTTCTTGAGAGGAACACAGTGGCACATTTTGGAAAACCGATCCACAATCATGAGAATGACCGTATTGGCCTCGGGATGCAGGGAGGTCCACAATGAAATCCATCCCCAGGTGTGACCATGGGCGCTCCCCGGTGGCTATGGGTTGCAGAAGGCCCAACGGAAGGTGCCGAGGGGACTTACTCTGGGCACAAACGGAGCATGCCGCTACATATGCGGCGATGTCGGAACGTAGGGAAGGCCACCAGAACAGACGTGAAACAGCCCAGGACAGCTGATTCTTTCCAGGATGCCCCGCGGTCTTGGAGTTATGGTAGGTTCGCAACAACCGAGTGCGCAACTCCTCAGGCACAAAACATCTGCCGTTGGGTCTCCCAGAGGGAGCACCAGATTGAGCCGCCAAAATCTGCTCACCCAGGGGAGAGGTCAGGCTGGTGCGAATGGCGGCCAGGATCTGATTCGGAGGTATGACCGAAGTCGGAATCGACTCCTCCCTGGACAGCTCGGAGTACTGCCGTGATAGGGCATCCGCCCTGATGTTCTTGGAACCGGGTAGGTAGGAGACCACGTAATTAAAACGTGACAAGAACAGAGCCCATCTGGCCTGACGTGGTGTCAATCTCTTGGCCTCAGAAAGGTAGGTCAGATTCTTATGGTCCGTCAGGATGAGAACCGGAACCACCGAACCCTCGAGCAAGTGCCTCCATTCTTTAAGGGCCTGCACGATGGCCAATAACTCCCTGTCACCAATCTGATAGTTGCACTCCGCGGAAGACAGTTTCCGGGAGTAAAACCCACAAGGAAGCAGAGGACCCTCTGGTGTTCTACGCTGAGACAGAAGGGCGCCTACTCCCGTCTCAGACGCGTCCACCCCGAGGACAAAGGGCAACCCAGGGTTGGGATGCGACAGAATCGGAGCCGACACAAAAGCGGACTTTAGGGCCTCAAAAGCTCGGATGGCCTCGAGCGGCCAGACCTGGGAATTACTGCCCTTCCTGGTCAGATCCGTGAGAGGCTTGGCCAGCATGGAAAAGTCCCTGATGAACTTCCGATAATAATTGGCGAAGCCCAAAAAGCGCTGCAGGGAACGAAGACCACTGGGCTGGGGCCACTGTAAGACAGCCGAAACCTTCTCAGGATCCATGGAGAACCCCTCAGCGGAAATGATGTAACCTAAGAAGTTTACCTGGGATCGGTGAAATTCGCATTTCTCAAGCTTACCGAACAGCTTGTTCTCTCGTAACCGTTGCAACACTCGTCTGACATGCAGAATGTGGGCCTCCATGGATTCAGAATATACCAAGATGTCATCCAAATAGACCACCACACACTGATGCAACAGGTCACGGAAAACATCGTTGATGAATTCCTGAAAGACTGCGGGCGCATTGCACAACCCAAAGGGCATAACCAAGGATTCATAATGACCGGTCCTGGTGTTAAACGCGGTCTTCCACTCATCGCCCGCCTTGATCCTTACCAGGTTATATGCCGCCCTCAGGTCGAGTTTGGTAAAGACCGTGGCCCCTTTAAGGCGATCGAACAGCTCGGAAATCAAGGGTATCGGGTAAGCGTTCTTGATCGTGATGCGATTGAGACCCCTGTAATCGATGCAAGGCCTCAACTCACCGCCCTTCTTTTTCACAAAGAAAAATCCAGCCCCTGCCGGGGACGAGGATTTGCGAATGTGTCCGCGTGAAAGCGCCTCCCTCACGTACTCCTCCATGGCCTCATTCTCCGCTACCGACAGTGGATAGACTTTGCCACGAGGAGGAACGGCACCAGGTTGTAACTCTATGGCACAATCGTATGGGTGGTGCGGAGGTAGGGCAACCGCGCGCACCTTATCGAATACATCCCGGTACTCCTCGTATTCAGGAGGCAACAGAGAGTCCGAGGAAGTACACAGCAACTTGACAGACCCATAGATGCAACTAGCCCCACACTGCGGTGACCACGAGAGGATCTCGGCCGATCTCCAATCGAAAGTCGGATTATGCTTCTGGAGCCAGGGGTACCCCAAGACCACCGAGTAGTGTGGAGACGAAATAACCTGTAGGCAGACCGACTCTCTGTGAACGGCACCAATGGCTATCCCCACTGGAAGGGTCTCATGAGTCACGTGTGACGACAGAAGGGGTCTGCCGTCTATCGCCTCAAGAGCCAGTGGGGAACCTCGAGCCTGCAGAGGAATGGAATTGGCGGCAGCGAACACACTATCAATGAACAAACCACCAGCACCAGAGTCCACCAACGCCTGGGTCGTCACCGAGCCCCCGACCCAGGAGAGGACAACAGTGATCAGTGGTTTGTCAACACGGGAAACCGGGGACGAGGAGACTCCACCCAAGATCTGCCCCCGACAGGATCTCAGGTACGAGCGTTTCCCGGACGGTTCGGACATGCCAACCGAAAATGCCCACCGAGACCACAGTACATGCATCGACCATCGCGTCTCCGGAGTACCCTCTCCCCCTCGGACAGGCGAGCAAACCCCAGCTGCATGGGTTCACCCCCAGACAAGTCATCCCCAGGAGGCGTGGGAGGAGAGGGAGGCACGGGTGGGACAGCAAACGTAGGCGCCAATCTGTTAGAAGACCTCCGCAGGCTCTCCTTAAAGGAAGGTCTCTCCCTGAGTCTGGTGTCAATCAAAATCAGGAAAGAAATAAGAGACTCGAGCTCCACTGGTAGGTCCTTAGCTGCAACCTCATCCTTCAAGGCATCCGAGAGACCATGAGAGAAAGCAGCGACCAGAGCCTCATTATTCCAGCCCACCTCTGCTGCCAGCCAGGGTACGAAACTCAATGGCGTATTCAGCTACGGATCGTGAACCCTGTCTGATGGACATAAGGAGCTTCGCGGCAGAGGCAGCACGAGCCGGCACATCGAATACCTTCCGAAGAGAAGCAACAAAACCGGAAAACTCGGCAACCACCGGATTGTTGTTCTCCCATAAAGGGCTGGCCCAGGCCAAGGCCTTGTCCGAGAGCAGCGAGATCAAGAAGCCCACCTTTGATCTCTCAGTAGGAAAGGCATGTGGCAGCAACTCGAAATAAATGCCCACCTGGTTAAGGAAACCTCGGCACTGAGTTGGCTCTCCCCCAAAGCACTGTGGAAGAGGGGCAGAACCGGTCATACCCCGAAACACCGCAGGCGCAACAAAAGGTGTCGGGGTAGACTCTGGCGCAACAACCGGAGCGGCAGTAGGAGCGACAACCGACCCATCGGCAACGGGAGCGAAATGAGCCGTGCGTTCAAGCAGGGTTTGCAACGCCACAGCGAACCGACCCAACAGGTGATCCTGCTGATCAAGTCTGGCAACCAGCATGGGTAGCGAGGATGGCCCTGTACCGTCAGAACTCATGGCTTGGTCCTAATGTCACGGAACCATGAACCAGACGTACAACAAGAGATAAGTGAAAATAAGAAGGCTTTATTGAAAATAAAGCTGTAAAGCAAAAGTCCAAGCGAATGGTGAAACCGAAGCAGAGTCTTTGAGAGGCCAGAGATCAGGAACCAGAAGGGTAGTCAGACGAAGCCAGGATCAGGAACCAGCAGGGTAGTCAGACGAAGCCAGGATCAGGAACCAGCAGGGTAGTCAGACGAAGCCAGGATCAGGAACCAGCAGGGTAGTCAGACGAAGCCAGGATCAGGAACCAGAAGCAGCAGCAGTCTTAGAAGCATGTGAACACAGGAGGACCAAGCAAGGAACTGAAGCCACAGACCTCCTATATATATGAGCTAGGCATCCAGCTCCTCCCAGTGGGAAGGAGGAGCCGCAGGGTGGAAGGCTACAAGAAACCCAGAAACCAAGATGGCCGCCAGCACATGTCAAACGAAGGAGAACAGCAAGAAGGTAAGACCATGACAGATTCACACTGAAGGCATCAAAACTATGAATTAACACATGTGGAATTATATACATAACAAACAAGTGTGAAACAACTGAAAATATGTCATATTCTAGGTTCTTCAAAGTAGCCACCTTTTGCTTTGATTACTGCTTTGCACACTCTTGGCATTCTCTTGATGAGCTTCAAGAGGTAATCCCCTGAAATGGTTTTCACTTCACAGGTGCGCCCTGTCAGGTTTAATAAGTGGGATTTCTTGCCTTATAAATGAGGTTGGGACCATCAGTGGCGTTGAGGAGAAGTCAGGTGGATACACAGCTGATAGTCCTACTGAATAGACTGTTAGAATTTGTATTATGGCAAGAAAAAAGCAGCTAAGTAAAGAAAAACGAGTGGCCATCATTACTTTAAGAAATGAAGGTCAGTCAGTCAGCCGAAAAATTGGGAAAACTTTGAAAGTAAGGGCTATTTGACCATGAAGGAGAGTGATGGGGTGCTGCGCCAGATGACCTGACCTCCACAGTCACCGGACCTGAACCCAATCGAGATGGTTTGGGGGGAGCTGGACCGCAGAGTGAAGGCAAAAGGGCCAACAAGTGCTAAGCATCTCTGGGAACTCCTTCAAGACTGTTGGAAGACCATTTCAGGGGACTACCTCTTGAAGCTCATCAAGAGAATGCCAAGAGTGTGCAAAGCAGTAATCAAAGCAAAAGGTGGCTACTTTGAAGAACCTAGAATATGACATATTTTCAGTTGTTTCACACTTGTTTGTTATGTATATAATTCCACATGTGTTAATTCATAGTTTTGATGCCTTCATAGTCATGAAAATAAAGAAAACTCTTTGAATGAGAAGGTGTGTCCAAGCTTTTGGTCTGTACTGTATATAGACTGGAGTGTCATAAAGAGGCAAATCTGATGACACTTGGCAAAACATGGATATCAGGTAGTTCCAAGATCATTGTCTTCGTGTTTCTATTTGGATTATTACGAGACCTGTATATAGGGAAGTAGTCATAAGATATGCAATAAGTACAGGCTACCATGTTTTGGCTAAAATATATGGTTCTTGTATGATCACAGAATATGACTAGTGGTTAACCTATAGAGATAGTACAATATAATATAATATAGTCAGTTGCTCATAGTGGCAAAGATTGCCACAAATAATAGAATATATCAAAATTACAGCTATATCCATACAATATACTATCTCAGTACAGTATATTAGCACTATATGAGTAGAAAATCATTTCCCAAAGAATACAATCTTGTTGGCTGAGTGAATAGAAGGAAAATATATGATAAATTAAAACAAGAGGTAAACCAAAATCATTATCATACTGTTCCCAGAGTCGCTGCTAATTAGTAGTAGAGATAAGTGGCAGGCGATAGATAGAGTCAAAGCTGTAAGTGATAGAAGACTAGAGTCCCTGCTAACTGGTAGCGGGAACAAGCGGCAGTCAAAGTTGTGGGCAATGCGCACATAGTATGAGATGGTAGCAGTATCGAGCATAGTATGAGATGGTGGCAGTATCGAGCACTGGTTACCAACCTTAGTGCAGGAGATCTGGAGGCATCGGGAGGACTCGTTATAGATAAAATTTTCGAGTTTACATAGGGAGCTGGGGCGGCTCTGCGCATGCGCCGGCGTCCCTCGGCCATTGCCGAGGTATCGCGAGAGCAATTACGTCACTCACGCATGCGTACTGGCTCACAGTGCTGGACTTAGAATGTCCGGAGATCGAGGCCCACTGCGCAGGCGCTGTAAGTTAGAAGATTGCGCATGTTCAGAATCGCTGCATCATGGAGGTTATTCAAGGCATGGATAATGTTCCATATGCTATATATATTGTATTATACTATTGGCTCAGTAATTCATTCTATGTATAGAGATCTACAAAAGGAAAATACTAATAATACTAGTAATGACTCTATATTTATGTGGTGGTATACTACCTGTAGTGATGCGACTATGGGGGTCATTTTGTCTGTGAAGATAGGAGAAAAAAGGGGATTAGAAGAAAATTATATGGTATAAAACATGCATATAAATAAACATATATCTCTATGATCCATCTAACAATAAAGATACTGGCTACAAGTAATGAAGATTGACATATAGAAATCGACATATAGAAATCAATTGTGAGAAGTGTGGTCCCTGGTCATTCCTTGGGAGTAAAAGTTATTTACAAGGGTTAAATTCGAAAATCGAAGTCCCTGTTCATTCCATGGGGAGAAAGTCTTTAACTCAAAGATTCAGAAGGCCTCACGTTCCTTTAGGCCTGCAATCCGATTACCTCCTCGTCTTGTTTGTGGCACATGTTCTAATACCTGGAATTGGAGCTGGTTGATTTGATGTTTATTGGATGAAAAGTGGTGTGGAACCGGAAGTTCTGTTCTATTGCATCGAATGTCGGATTTGTGTTTAGATATGCGATCACGAACACACTGGGTCGTTTCGCCTACGTAGGCCAGACCGCATGGGCATTTGATAAGGTATACCACGAAGGACGAATTACATGTGTAGAAGTTTCTTGCTTGATAAATTTTGCCCGAATGGGGATGTGTAATCCTATTTCCCTTAATGACATTAGTGCACTGGGCACAATGGAGACATGGGTAAGTGCCTGTCTTACGGGGGGCCAGAGTGGTTTGTCGCAATTGCGGTGTGACTGAGCCAATATCTGCGTGTACCAGTTGATCTTTGAGATTAGTTGGGCGTTTGTAACACATACGGATCAGATTTCTGAATTCGGACACTTTAGGATATGATCGTGCTAGTATAGACCAGTGTTTTTTAATTATGTTTTGAATCTTTGATGCAAAGGGATGGTAAGTGGTTACGAAGGGAATGCGTGAGGAGGGTGTGAGTCTAGTGAGGCGTGGAGGAACCTGTTGAGCTAAAGTCAGTTCTTCTTCCAGTAACCTAGTGGGGTAGCCCCTATCAGTGAATTTGCTTGCCATTTCATGGAGGCGTTGTTCGCAGAGGGAAGGGTCTGCTACTATTCTGGTTACTCGTGTGAACTGAGATCGTAGTAAGGAGTGCTTGGTATTACGGGGGTAACAGCTGGAGTAATGTAGCAGTGTGTTGTGGTCAGTAGGTTTTCTGAAAAGATCAGTAGTTAATGAGCTGGTTGAAGTCTTAAGTACCAATGTGTCTAAGAAGCTTATCCTGTCTGAGTCTGTGTGAGAGGTAAAGGAGAGGTCCGGGTCTTGTTTGTTAATGTGATTGATGAAGTAAGAGAGTGAATCGTTGTCGCCAGTCCAAACGCAAAAGATGTCATCGATGTATCGATGCCAGGTTAATGCAAACTGTTGAAAAAGGTGGTTCTGATAGAGATTGTCCTCCTCAAATTTTGCCATAAAGGCATTTGCGTATGGTGGCGCCAAATTGGCCCCCATTGCTATACCCCGTTTCTGAATATAGAATTCGTCGCCAAACATGAAATAATTATTGTGTAGGACTAGTCTCAGAGGTGTGAGGCAGAAAGTTTGTGCACTAGGTGAATAGTTGGAAGTTGAAAGAAGAGAGGAGACGGCTTCAATACCCTTCTTGTGGGCGATGGAGGTATATAAACTATTTACATCTAGTGTCACTAGTATGCTGTCGCCTGGGATATTTTGTAACGAGGAAATGATAGATAGGAAATGAGTCGTGTCGAGTAAAAAGGAGCGGGTATTTTTGATTAGTGGCATAAGTATTCTTTCTAGGAAGATGGAGAGTGGAGAGAGAATAGAGTCTGTTGATGCAACTATTGGTCTGCCTGGGGGATTCGTTAGATTTTTGTGGATCTTTGGTAATATGTAGAGGACAGGAGTGACGGGATGTTCATTGAAGAGGAAAGTGTAGGTCGGTTTGTCGATTGTACCTAGCTGAAGGTGGTTATCGAGTAGAGAGATAATTTCTTTTTTGATTCGGAAAATGGGGTTATGGGGCACTTTGAAATAGGTTGCAGCGTCCGACAGTTGTCATTTTAACTCCCTGAGATAGGCTGTAGTGTCCATAACTACGATGGACAATAAATAAATAGATGAATTAATTTTGAATATCTAATATTGAGTGCGGTGATTACATTTCATCTCATGAATTATCTAGTGCACATATAAAAGAACGTCATTTGTGGATTGATGCAGAGAACAGCCTTAAAAAAAATGCAGGCATTGATACAGATTTGCAAGTCCAGATTACACAAGAACGTAATCGCTGGAGAGAAGGGTTGGAAAGAATTATAGCAGTAACTGTATATTTGGCAACTAATAATTTAGCTTTTCGGGGCTGATCAAATAAATTGTATACACCAAATAATGGACTTTTTCTTGGGCTTATCCAGCTTCTTGGCAAGTTTGAACCAGTAATGCGAGATCACTTAAAACGAGTTACCTCAAAAGAAGTCCATGCACATTACTGTGGAAATATAATCCAAAACAAAATAATCAACTTAATGGCCTCTCTAAGCTGCATTTTAGAAAAAGCCAAAAAAGCTAAGTACTTTTCTGTGATGTTAGACTGCACACAGGATGCGAGTCATACAGAGCAACTATTGTACACCTTACGGTATGTTGACATTGATAGTGAACATGTTGTAATAAGGGAGCACTTTATTGGCTATCGTCCTGCTAGTGACACATCTGGCAAAGGTCTTGCTAACCTCCTTTTAGAGGAAATTTCAAAATGCAGCCTGGATATGAACAATTGCCGAGGACAAGGATACGACAATGGTGCCAACATGGTTGGCATGAACAAAGGAGTACAGTCAAGAATCTTATATACCCCTTGATATGCCACCTGCCCGCCTGGTCACCCCACCTAACACTCAGGGAGACAAGTGACTCAGACTGTTCGGTGTGGGGTGACCAGGCGGTATATGAACGGGTAATACTGGTAGGCCTGGTATATGGACAGCAGAGATGGGCAGATGGCATCCTCTGGGGGTTGTATCTTACATGGGACTATATGCTGGAGGAGCAGAAGGGAGAGTGATGTATTTTACATGGGACTGTATGCTGGAGGGGCTGAAGGCAGGGCAGTGATGTATCTTAAATGGGACTGTATGCTGGAGGGGCTGAAGGCAGGGGGAGTGATGTATTTTACATGGGACTGTATGCTGGAGGAGCTGAAGGGGGCCATAATTATTACTATAATACTACAGAGGTGGTCATTATAATAATTATAATGCAGAGGGGGCCATTATATATTATAATTATACAGAGAGCATTATACTTATTGGCACTACAGGGGAAGGGGAGGTCTGTTATCTGAGGATGATAGTAAAGTAGGAATCTAAAACATTTTCTGCGAAACTTTGCAGAGACGAGATGCTGCTGAAAGAAGGTGTCATGACGGTCCTATCTCCGAATGAAGATGCTGAGGAAAGTCTACATCACAGGAGATGTCACTGGATGCAAGAGGTATGTGGTGCTGTATTCTCCTGTATATTTCATAGCAATGTATGTTATGTCCATCCAAATATCTGTTTCACGGTAGGGTAGGGGGGGGGGGAGGGGATATATAGAATTTGGCCCACACTGCCTCAGCCCAGGCCCAGACTTGAGGTCACACTGTGTGTGTTCTGAATTCTGGGGCCTCACACCCATCTACTACATTATCTGTACTCAGAGAGTTATCACTGTGCAAACTGTGGTGTTAGATAGGAATACAGGTGACATCTACTACATTATCTGTAATAAAAAAAAAAAGGGGGCATGGTCACAGGTTGGGGGGGGAGGGGGGGGGCGCAATACTTGGCTTGCCCCGGGTGCTGGCTACCCACGCTACGCCACTGCACACAGTCACATGATCTTTACAGAAATATATGGATTGCAATGAGGATTTTGCTGACTATTCCCATTACCGTTGCAAGTAGTGAAAGGAGCTTCAGCAAACTTAAATTGATAAAAACATATCTACGTACCACAATGACGGATGAAAGGTTATCATCACTTGCAATTCTTTCCATCGAAAGTGAACTAGCTGAAAAGCTAGACTATTCAGCAGCTATAGATGCTTTTGCAGCTGCAAAGTCTAGAAAGGTGGATTTGTTCTAAAACTTTTTCCATCACATTTGTTGAACTGTTTCCTGAATACATTCAATAATCAACTACAGTTCCGTTACAATTGTTACATTTTCTTGTGTTACAAAAGACAGCAATGGATGTTTTTCTGTAGCCGTTTACTTTATTCTTTAGTAGACTGATCATAGTTATCATATTTGTCAAAAAAGTAAGACATGCTTTTGTTATTTAAAATAGTAACATAGGCAATTTCTACAAATCTGGGATATAACACACAGACTACTTGATACCAGTGGCCTTCTGAAATCTACACATTTGTGGTATTTAAGTATGCCAGACCTTTGTAACTTGCACTGTGCTCAGCTTTGGATTAATAAGGGACTAGAGTTGAGCGGACACCTGGATGTTCGGGTTCGGCAGGTTCGGCCAAACTTGAAAAAAAAGTTTGGGTTCGGGACCCGAACTCGACCCCGAACCCCATTGAAGTCAATGGGGACCCGAGCTTTTGGCCACTAAAATGGCTCTAAAATAGTCCTGGAAAGGGCTAGAGGGCTGCAAAAGGCATCAAAATGTGCTTAAGAGCATGGCGGCTGCAAACAAATGTGGATAGGGAAATGACTTGAAATAACATAAAATACAGAAAATTTTTAAATAACAATCTGGATCTAGGAGGAGGTTAAGGAGGCGGTGGATTGGTGGATGTGGCGGTGTAGGTTGACGTGGAAGTGTAGGTGGAAGCGGCGGTGAAGGAAGAATAGGTAGCCAACACTGATTTGTGTTATTTTTTATTTTAAATTATTGGGACATATAACAAAATAAAACAAAGACTAAGTGCACTTGAGTACAAGAATGGATGGTTGAGGCTGGTATAAATGTCTATTCTGCACAAGGTACGGACAAGTCCTGTGGGATCCATGCCTGGTTCATTTTAATAAATGTAAGCTTGTCCACATTGGCTGTGGCCTGTGATAATGCTCTCTGCCGTACTAAACACACGTTCACATTATACACTGGCTGCAGGGCAGGTCAGCACCTCCAAGGCTGACAAAGCTTTTCCACATTTGCTAACCCTGCTTTCTCAGGTGCTGGCGGTGCCCCTGCTGCGTTGGTGACCTCTTCCTCCTCCTCTGCCTTCGCCTTGTGCTTCCACTGTGCCCCCGCTGACAGGTGGGGATGCCATCAGCAGCATGCGCTTGTAGTCGCGCATCTTTCGATCAGTAACAGATGTTTTCACAAAATTTTGTTCCCTGTCAGCAATGCAGAGCAGGGGTTCATTTGCGGCAAAAGGGGGTTCATGTCACCCAGCAATACAACAGAGGATTTTGAGAGATTTAGGCCCCTGTCACCCAGGCACAGAAGGGGTTCATTCACGGCAAAAGGGGGTACATGTCACCCAGCAATAGAACAGAGGATTTTGAGAGATTTAGGCTCCTGTCAGCAATGCAAAGCAGGGGTTCATTCACGGCAAAAGGGGGTTCATGTCACCCAGCAATACAACAGAGGATTTTGAGAGATTTAGGCCCCTGTCACCCAGGCACAGCAGGGGTTCATTCACGGCAAAAGGGGGTACATGTCACCCAGCAATAGAACAGAGGATTTTGAGAGATTTAGGCTCCTGTCAGCAATGCAAAGCAGGGGTTCATTCACGGCAAAAGGGGGTACATGTCACCCAGCAATAGAACAGAAGATTTGGAGAGATTTAGGCCCCTGTCAGCAATGCAAAGCAGGGGTTCATTCACGGCAAAAGGGGGTACATGTCACCCAGCAATAGAACAGAAGATTTGGAGAGATTTAGGCCCCTGTCACCCAGGCACAGCAGGGGTTCATTCACGGCAAAAGGGGGTTCATGTCACCCAGCAATACAACAGAGGATTTTGAGAGATTTAGGCCCCTGTCACCCAGGCACAGCATGGGTTTGTATACGCCAAGAATGGAAAAATGTCACCTGACAATTGAAAATAAGATTTTTTCCAATTTAGGGCACTAAAATTGCAATTTTTTAAAATTAAAATGGCTCTAAAATAGTCCTTGAAAAGGCTAGAGGGATGTAAAAGGCAGTAAAATGTGCTTAAGAGCATGGCAACTGCTCTGCAAACAAATGTGGATAGGGAAATAACTTAAAATGAAATTAAATAAATAAAAATTACAAATTATTAACCTGCAACTCAGAGAAGGAGGTGGATATGGAGTCGGAGGTTGAGGAGGCGGTGAATGTTGTGTTGTAGGTGGAGGCAGCAATGGAGGAGGAGGAGGTAGCCAACAATGTTTTTTTTTTATTTTTTATTGGGTAGGTAGCCCCCAAAATATTGGGACAAATAAAAAAAATGAAAACAAAGAATCATTGCACTTGACTTGAGTACAAGAATGTATGTTTGATGGTGGTATAAATGTCTATTCTGCACAAGGTACAGACAAGTCTTGTGGGATCCAAGCCTGGTTCATTTTAATGAACGTGAGCTTGTCCACGTTGGCGGTGGACAAGCAGCTGCGTCTGTTTGTAATGACGCCTCCTGCCGTGCTAAATACACGTTCAGAGAGTACACTGGCTGCAGGGCAGGCCAGCACCTCCAAGGCATACAGGGCAAGCTCTGGCCATGTGGACAATTTGGAGACCTAGAAGTTGAATGGGGCAGAACCATCAGTCAGTACGTGTAGTCGTGTGCACAGGTTCTGTTCCACCATGTTGTTCAAATGCTGCCTCCTGCTAACACGCTCCATATCAGCAGTTGGGGCCGGTTGTTGCGGCGAGGTGACAAAGCTTTTCCACATGTCGGCCATGCTAACCCTGCCTTCTGAGGTGCTGGCGCTGACACAGCTGCATTGGCGACCTATTCCTCCTCCCCTGCCTTCGCCTTGTGCTTCCACTTGTCCCCTGGCGTCAGTCTGGAATGCTCTCAGGAGCGCGTCTACCAGCGTGCGCCTGTAGTCGCGCATCTTCAGATCACGCTCCAGTGAGGGAATTAAGGACGGCACATTGTCTTTGTAATGGGTATCCAGCAGGGTGGCCACCCAGTAGTCAGCACACGTTGAAATGTGGGCAACTCTGCAGTCATTGCGCAGGCACTGCAGCATGTAGTCGCTCATGTGTGCCAGGCTGCCCAGAGGTAAGGACAAGCTGTCCTCTGTGGGAGGCGTATCATCTGCGTCCTCCGTATTTTCCCAGCCACGCACCAGTGATGGGCCCGAGATGATTTGGATGCCACCCCGCTGTGAACATGCTTCATCCCCATCCTCCTCCTCATCCTCGTCCTCCAGTAGTGGGCCCTGGCTGGCCAAATTTGTACCTGGCCTCTGCTGTTGCAAAAATCCTCTTTCTGAGCCATTTCTAAAAGACTGTCCTGAAAGTGTTAGAGATGACCCCTCTTCCTCCTCCTCGTCCTGGGCCACATCCTCTTCCATCATCGCCCTAAGTGTTTTCTCAAGGAGACATAGAAGTGGTATTGTAACGCTGATAACGGCGTCATCGCCACTGGCCATGTTGGTGGAGTACTCGAAACAGCGCAACAGGGCACACAGGTCTCGCATGGAGGCCCAGTCATTGGTGGTGAAGTGGTGCTGTTCCGCAGTGCGACTCACCCGTGTGTGCTGCAGCTGAAACTCCACTATGGCCTGCTGCTGCTCGCACAGTCTCTCCCCAGCATGTGCAAGGTGGAGTTCCACCTGGTGGGCACGTCGCATATGAGGTGGTGGGCGGGAAGGCCGAAGTTAAGCTGCAGCGCTGACAGGCGAGCAGCAGCAGGGTGAGAACGCCGAAAGCGCGAACAGACGGCCCGCACTTTATGCAGCAGCTCAGACATGTCAGGGTAGTTGTGAATGAATTTCTGCACCACCAAATTTAGCACATGCGCCAGGCAAGGGAAACGTCAAACCGGCTAGTCCCAGAGCTGCAATGAGATTTCGCCCATTATCGCACACCACCAGGCCGGGCTTGAGGCCCACTGGCAGCAACCACTCGTCGGTCTGTTGTTCTATACCTCGCCACAACTCCTGCGCAGTGTGGGGCCTGTCCCCCAAACACATCAGTTTCAGAACGGCCTGCTGACGTTTACCCCTGGCTGTGCTGAAGTTGGTGGTGAAGGTCTGTCGCTGACCGGATGAGGAGGTGGTAGAAGAGGAGGAGGAAGCCGAGTAGGAAGAGGAGGCAACAGGCGGCAAAGAATGATGCCCTGCGATCCTAGGCAGCGGAAGGACGTGCGCCAAACAGCTCTCCTCCTGGGGCCCAGCCGCTACTACATTTACCCAGTGTGCAGTTTGGGAGATATAGCGTCCCTGGCCATGCTTACTGGTCCACGTATCTGTGGTTAGGTGGACCTTGCCACAGATGGCGTTGCGCAGTGCACACTTGATTTTGTCCGATACTTGGTTGTGCAGGGAGGGCACGGCTCTCCTGGAGAAGTAGTGGCGGCTGGGAACGACGTACTGTGGGACAGCAAGCGACATGAGCTCTTTGAAGCTGTCCGTCTCCACCAGCCTGAATGACAGCATTTCAAAGGCCAGCAGTTTAGAAATGCTGGCATTCAGGGCCAGGGATCGAGGGTGGCTAGGTGGGAATTTACGCTGTCTCTCAAAGGTTTGTGAGATGGAGAGCTGAACGCTTCCGTGTGACATGGTGGAGATGCTTGGTGATGGAGGTGGTGTTGTTGGTGGCACATCCTCTGTTTGCTGAAAGCAGGTGCCAACGTTCCTCCAGAGGCGGAGGAAGAGGCTGAGGCAGCAGCAGAAGAGGGAGCAGGAGGGGCCTGAGCCCTTTCTTGGTTTTGAAGGTGCTTATGCGGTACGCAGCCTTGCAGGGTATTGCGATGTGAGGACACAGTTATTTAGGCAAACGAGGGTTGCTATGGGTTACTTACAGTTTGTAGGAAGACCCTGGGCAGGCGTACAGCAGTGATGGAGAGGCTGGCACAGAAGTCCTCTGGGGCACTCTCTGTATATAGGGACCAGGTCTGATGATGGGTGAGGTGCACTGGATGTTGCAGATGTTTAATGTGCCTTTGGCAAGGTCCCTTTAAGGTTCATGACGCCAGTGCCTGTAACGGTGGCACACCGGTTGATGATAGTGGTAATAAGTGAGGAACACGCTGTTGTGGTGAACCAAAACTTCCTTTACTGGAAAGAGTTAACTTTATACAGTCTTTTGTAAGTTCCAGGTAATGCAGCAATAATAAGCAGGCTTTCACATCAATGGCAGGTACAATGTTCTTGCAAGATACTCAGAGGGTAAAAACAACACTTACAGACCAGGCTGCACTATTCCTCAGAAATCCTGTGCACTAATCCTCAGAACTCCTGGCTGTTTTTATCCCAAGGCCCGTATGCCCTATTGCTGGCTTTATCCTTGGTAGCAAACTTCCTCAGGTATATATATTCTTGCTTTGGGTGAATCCTTCTGCCCTTCAGCTTACTTGTCTAGCTGAAATACTGGCTCTGCTCTGCTTATGGAAACTTGGTTTCTCAGGAGGCAACTCTTCCCCTGGTGACAAATATTCTGAGCTAACTCTGTCTCAGTATCCACAGGCTGGCTAGTCTGCACTTACTAGCCTCCTGGACTACACTGCCCTTCCCTGTCTGGGCCTAACTATATATACTAGGGGTTCCCTAGCTCCCTCTAATGTCTAGGAGGAGGAACTACACCCTAACAGGCCTGATACCCAGATAACACAGGGAAAATACACATAACACATCATATACATTACAATGGTCATATTAGTCCTTGTGTAGTGCCCACCTTTACCTAGTGGGACACTACATACCCTGTTGCTGTGACGTTACCCGTCCTCAGCGCAACATAAGGGGCCCGCCCAGCAGGAAACCGCAGCCTGAAAGACAAAACAGAAAGCAGGCATATACAATATCAAGCAGTTCCTCTGGAAAGTGCGGTGGAAAGGGGCGTCGTTCTCTTCTCTCAGGATAGTATAAGGGAACAGGGGGCGCTGACCTGGTACAGTGTATCAAGGATAACCAGGATAGTCCATAATGATAATGATAGAAAATGCAAATATAATAATAGTTCCTGGAGGCTCAAAAGAACAAAATGAGTCTGTACCCGGGTCTTGTGAATAATTAAACAGGGGTTTCCCGGGAGGGGCTACTTGGGCCCACAATGTAGTCCCCGAATCTCACAGGTGGGTGCCCCTTAGTAGACCGTGTGGACCTTCTTACTTGCAGAGGTTCTCCCTGCCTTGGTTCAGGAGGGTCAGAGGAGTCCACAGGCTCTGGAGCTCTTTCGGGTACACTCTGGGACAGGTCATTCGGAGGTGGAGGACTAGCAGGAACTGAAGCTGGTTCCTCCTGGGGTTGAGAACTAGCCGGAACTGGAGCTGGTACTACCAAGTTCAACCAGGGTGTGAGAAACCAATGAAGTGGCTCTTTATCATGTATCAGGTTCTCAACAGCCTGCATAGGATCAGCAGGTTGGGCTGACAACTCGGGCTCAGGAGACTCCGGCTCAATGTCCTCTGCTGCAATTTCTCCTTCTATGCAGGGTTTTAAACGATTCCTGTGAACAACTTGGGAGCCTTTATCCTCTCTGGAAATTTGATAAATATGGGCCTCAGCATTAGGGATGGCAGAAATGACATAGGGAGTCCTTTCCCACTTACTGTCCAATTTACTGGTTCGGTGGTTATTTTTTAACCACACCATGTCTCCTATAGCTAGAGGCCCTTCATGAGCAGCCAGGTCATAGTCTCTCTGCTGTCACTCCCGGGCATTTT
Organism: Bufo bufo; assembly: GCF_905171765.1. NCBI lineage: Eukaryota > Metazoa > Chordata > Amphibia > Anura > Bufonidae > Bufo > Bufo bufo. The sequence continues at coordinate 629,208,211 of NC_053391.1, forward strand.
CCATGCGCTCCTGGACAATCTCCTTAGCATTGAGGAGACGCCTTTTATGCTCCACCACCCAGTCAGTCTTTGGTAGTGGATTGATGACATCAGGCACCTGTACATCCAGGGAGTGGTCAGCAGGTAACTTCCCTTGATGGCCAAACATCAGATAGAAGGGCCTGTACCCGGTGGAGCAGTGAATCGTGTTGTTATAGGTGTACATGAGTTGTGGCAGCAGAGTAGGCCAATTACCCCTTGTCTCAGGGGGTACTGCTCTCAACATTTCAATGAGAGTTTGATTCATCTTTTCACAGAGTCCGTTACCTTGCGGATGATAGGCGGTGGTCCGGACTTTCTGGCAATTATGTAGCAGGCACATCTCTTGGAACAACTGTGATTCAAACGCAGACCCTTGGTCGGTGAGGATCCTCTCTGGGCAGCCGTAGGGCAGGAGGAAATACTTCCAGAATGCCTCGGCCGCAGTCTTGGCTGTCAGGTCCTTCACAGGCACTGCTACAACACACTTAGTGAAGTGATCAATAATGGTCATGACATAAGTATACCCTGAGCGACTTGGCTCCAACTTCACATGATCAATGGCAACAAGTTCTAAGGGAGTTTTACTCACGATAGGATGGAGAGGCGCTCTCTGGTCATAGCGTTCACTTCGCCCCACGGCACAGGCAGTACATTCCCGGCACCATTTCTCAATGTCTTCTCTCATCCCGATCCAATAGAATCTCCTGCGAATGGTGGCCTCTGTTTTCTGCACGCCGAAGTGTCCTGACTGGTTATGATACATTTCTAACACCAGACTGGCATCTCGACGTGGTATGAGGATCTGGTATACCCTATCGCAGGACACTGGATCCAGGCTCCTTCTAAGCAACAGGCCTTTTTGAAGGAAGAGTTGGTGGCGATGTCTCCACAGTCTCATTAGTTCTGGGTCTGCACTCTTCCTGCGGACTCTCTCAGGAGTTCTCCCACTAGTAAGGAAGTCGAGCAGTTCACCGAGGACTCTACTTTCTGACTGGAGCGTAATCCACCTTTCTTGTTCGCCCCTGGACTCAGGAATGTTTGATAAAGAAGAATCAGCAGCTGAGTGATTTTCAGTGCGAATATTATCTTGCTGAGCAAATTTGTTGCAAAACGCCGGCATCTCCACTTCCTCCCAGGCATCCTTTGGTTTATCTGGTGCTTCGGTAGTGGGGAGCCGAGACAGGGCATCAGCATTATCGTTGGAGCGACCTGCTCGGTATTTCACAGTGAAGTCATAGTTAGCAAGGCGGGAGGCCCATCTTTGCTCCAGCGCCCCTAACTTGGCTGTATTCAGATGCGCCAAAGGGTTGTTGTCCGTAAAGGCGACAAACGGGGTGGCAGCAAGATAGTCTTTGAACTTTTCAGTTACAGCCCACACTAAAGCAAGGAACTCCAGCTTGAAAGAACTATAATTCTGATCGTTTTTCTCAGCTCCTCTCAGGGATCTACTGGCGTAGGCAATCACCCTCTCTTTGTTGTATTGCACCTGGGCTAACACAGCTCCCAGGCCTCTTTTACTGGCATCCGTGTAGAGGTGAAACGGCTTCTGATAATCTGGGTAACCTAGGACAGGGGGTTCAGTCAGCTTCTTCTTTAGGAGCTGGAAGGCAATCTCCCGTTCATCATTCCATTCGACAGGAATAGGAGTCTTTGGATGCCCCCTTAGGAGTTCTTGGATCGGATCCGCAATCTGTGCAAAATGCGGGATGAAGCGTCTATAATATCCTGCAAAGCTGAGGAAACTTCTCACCTCTTTCACAGTGGTGGGTGTAGGCCAATTCCGGACAGCAGCAAGTTTATCGGGATCAGGCTGGACTCCTTCGGCACTAACAACGTGCCCTAGATACTTTACTGCCGGCTTCAGCAGGTGGCACTTGGACGGCTTAATATTAAGGCCATATTTAGCAAGGACTTGAAACACTTTAGCCAGGTGTTTTAAATGGTCCTCATACGTCTTGGAGTAGATAATGACGTCATCCAGATATAGTAGTACAGTCTCAAAGTTCCTATGGCCTAAACAACGCTCCATCAACCGCTGGAATGTCCCTGGAGCGTTGCACAGTCCGAACGGCATATAATTAAACTCAAACAGGCCCATAGGCGTAGTGAAAGCGATCTTCTCTCGATCTTCTGGGGCCATAGGTACCTGCCAGTACCCACTAGTTAAGTCCAGAGTGGAGAAGTAGGTTGATGACCCCAGGGCAGTCAAGGACTCCTCAATGCGTGGTAACGGATAAGCGTCTTTGTGGGTGACTTGATAGATTTTTCTATAATCCACGCAGAACCTTATGCTGCCATCTTTTTTTTGGACAAGAACTAGGGGCGCAGCCCAGGGACTATGACTGTCCCGGATTATATTAGAGTCCTTCATCTCCTGTATCATCTCTTTCACAGACTGATAGGTAGTTGGTGGTATGGGTCTGTATCTCTCCTTGATAGGAGGATGACAGCCAGTGGGTATGGTGTGTTTGATTACACTGACCTCTCTGTAGTCCGTGGAGTGCTTGCTAAAGGCCTTGTGGTGCTCTTTCACCAAACTCAGGACTCCCTCTATTTGCTCCTTCGGGGTGGATTCGTTCCCCACATGAAGTTCTTCCCACCAGGATACTGAAGAGGCGCTGGCAGGGGCGCTGCTGCTCTGGAACGCCTCCGTGGCAGGCAGACGGATCACATCCTGGAACGACACCTGGAAAAGCTGAGAAACGGGGCAGTGCTTAAAAAGAGTAACGGGTTGATCACCAAAATGAATCAGATGGACAGGCACTTTACCTTGAGACACAGTCACCAGACTCTTGGCTGTTCGCACGAAGGGATGATTCTCAATTTGAATAGGTTCCACTAGGGCTTGATAGTCCTGGCCCTGGATCCCTAACACAGCACGACACCATAGGATAATCTGGGAATTTGGAGGCAGAATTACCGGCCGGTTATCCCAGATCCGGACAGTACAAATTTATCCTTTTCCATTTGCGAATCTTTGCTGAGCACACAGCACACTGATAGTCTTTTGAATGACTCTTTTAGAAGCAGGTGAGGCTGAGGATATAGTTTGATTCAATGCTTCAAGTACTTCAGAGTAACAATTTTTAAAGACATTAGTCCCTAGGATCCCAGGGTGTCCACCTTTATCTCTGGCTTGTACCACAATCACACCTTGCTGTGGTAAGGTGGCTTCTCCCACCTGAAGGGTAGGTTCCCAGTACTCATGAACTTTCACTGGCTTACCGTTGCCGGCAATGATATCCAGCCAGGATTCTGGCGGCTGGGTGAGGAGACTTGAATCCCAGAATTTTTCAAAGGCGGGTCGTTGGATGGTGGTGACCTGAGACCCAGTATCCAGCAGGGCTTCAAAAGGTATCCCGTTGATGCATTTGTTAATTTTTGGACGAGATCCTACGTATCTGGGTATCCAGCTTGTATCCTTTGGACCTATTGTTCTACCTCCCGAGGGGCTGTCCTCGGCCTCGGGGGTGGCCAATTTAACTGCCAACACGTTGATTCAGTATGTCCATATTTTTTACAGTAGTGGCAGACAGGCTGCCTGCGACTCCTGGACTGGTAACTCGGTCGCCCATCAGGTTCTTTGGAGTATACATCTTTATATGCAGGCGGGAGCCTTGGAGGCAGGGGGCTTTCATCTTCCAGTAACAATGGTCTCTCACATTCCTCCATTTTCCTGCACACCTTCTCCAGGCTCTTAGTGAGATGATTTACCTGCTCCATTAATGCTGCCACCACATCTGTTACTGGAGCCTGCGTGGCTTGACTGACTCCAGACGGACCCACATTGACGGTTTTCGGCTGACAGGCCTGAGGTCCAAGGGGGGCTGCTGGCCCCGTAGCCAGGTTTTGGCCTAGGATACTGATGGCCAGCTCTTTAAAGTCCAAAAACGCAGAATTGGGGTGTTGGGCCGACAGCATCCTCTGCTGGCCCTTTAAGTGCTCAGTAGTTATACCCGCAATGAACTGCTCTCTTAGAGTCCGGTCCTGGTCCTCGGCCTCCTTGGGGTCCACCTGGACCACAGCTCTCAGGGTCTCTTGCAAGGACAGAGCAAAATCGCGGAGCGACTCTTCAGGCTGTTGCTTCCTGCTGAAAAATCGCATCTTAACGTCAGACACTGTTCTGGGCTCAAACGTGGTGCCGAGGCGATCAAAGATCTGTTCCAGGCTATGCTTTTCAGAATGGGGAAATTACATGACTTCCCTGCGGGCGGCCCCTTCTAATTGAGCTAGGAGGATCTCCATTTGTTGTTCAGCAGAGATAGGGTAAAGCCGGAATAAGGCCAGGATCTGGTCTCTAAAGTCCTTCAATTTATGGGCTTCCCCGGAATATCGCGGGAACCAGGGGGCCCTGAAATAATATGGCATGGTCAGTGGCAGCAGGCTTGATGCTGCCGCAGTGGCAGGTGTCCTATTATCAGCTGCGTGCACTTCAGAAGGCACATCGGGGGCCGTCTGCCCCGCTTCTTCAGGTGCGGACATAGCGTTGCTAAGGGGACTATGGAGTGAGTATGGCCCTTTAAGAAGCAACGGCGCAGACCGGATCTAGGGTGGACGTACTTTCCCCCCGGGTTAAGTCTCTTATCACTAGTGGGGGACCTTCCCCCATCTCTTCGCAAGGATCGGGACCTCCCCGATGCTTGTATATGAAGGGGCCAGTGAATACAAAAGTTTTTACTTACTCCGGCAATGTTTGGTCAAAATCTCGCGAGATGCGTGATTACGTCGGACGGGAGCTCCGGTATTCAAGGTAGGCGGTATCTTCCTTACAGACAGGGCAGTGTTTTTCCTTCTTGCAAGCTGGACGGTACCTTCTCTTTGTCTTTTCCGCGCCAAACAGACACAACGAGGCGCACAAATAATCCAGTCCAACTTAGGCGGCCATCTTTGAGTATAACGCTGCTGTCTATTCACTGACAGCAAGCGGTGGCTTAAATAAATGGCAAACAGTCCACAGCAATACAATCTTCGCACAGCGATTATTACAGTTTTTGGCCCAACGATTTTCAAATAACAAGTAGGGCTTAGTCACTTTATGGGCAAATAACGGCACACAGTTTATATTCCACAATGGCGCATGATCGGATCCTGTTCGTGACGCCAAAATAGGTGCCTTTAAGGTTCATGACACCAGTGCCTGTAACGGTGGCACACCGGTTGATGATAGTGGTAATAAGTGAGGAACACGCTGTTGTGGTGAACCAAACTTCCTTTACTGGAAACAGTTAACTTTATACAGTCTTTTGTAAGTTCCAGGTAATGCAGCAATAATAAGCAGGCTTTCACATCAATGGCAGGTACAATGTTCTTGCAAGATACTCAGAGGGTAAAAACAACACTTACAGACCAGGCTGCACTATTCCTCAGAAATCCTGTGCACTAATCCTGTCTGTTTTTATCCCAAGGCCCGTATGCCCTAATGCTGGCTTTATCCTTGGTAGCAAACTTCCTCAGGTATATATATTCTTGCTTTGGGTGAATCCTTCTGCCCTTCAGCTTACTTGTCTAGCTGGAATACTGGCTCTGCTCTGCTTATGGGAACTTGGTTTCTCAGGAGGCAACTCTTCCCCTGCAAATGTTCGCGAACGGGCGAACCGGGCGAACCGCCATAGACTTCAAAAGGCAGGCGAATTTAAAAACCCACAGGGACTCTTTCTAGCCACAGTAGTGATGGAAAAGTTTTTCAAGGGGACTAACACCTGGACTGTGGCATGCCGGAGGGGGATCCATGGCAAAACTCCCATGGAAAAATACATAGTTGACGCAGAGTTGAGTTTTAATCCATAAAGGGCATAAATCACCTAACAATCCATAATTTTTTTTGAACAACGTGGTTTAAAACATCCAGTGTGTGTATACGATCAGGTATGATGTTGTATCGATCAGGTAGTGTAAGGGTTACGCCCGCTTCACAGACATTGACAGACCAAACTCCCCTTTTAATGCACCGCAAACAACCGCAAACAGTCCATTTGCCCAACCGCAAACTCCCCATTTGCACAAGGTTAGATACCAAGCTATCCATGTCCCGTTGATGTCATTGAAGGTTTCTTCCTCCACCCAGCCACCTACAACACCAAGGGTCCCCGAAAGGTGAATTGAATTGATTTTTCGAACGGGGAAATGGTTAAAAAAACACTGGTGCCCTCCCCTTTGTTTGAATCCACGGTCACTACGTCTGCGCCGTGCAATTTACTCTCACACCCGATATGAGTGGTATTTTCTGTAGTTCTCTCTTCTCATCAGTTTAATCCCTGTTACGTCCCCAATCTGGGGTCCATTTATTAAATTGATTTTTCGAACGGGAAGATGGTTAAAAAAACGCTGGCTCCCTCCCCTTTGTTTGAATCCACGCTACGGTCACTGTGTCTGCGCCATGCAATTTACTCTCACACCCGATATGAGTGGTATTTTCTGTAGTTCTCTCTTCTCATCAGTTTAATCCCTGTTACGTCCCCAATCTGGGGTCCATTTATTAAATTGATTTTTCGAACGGGGAGATGGTTAAAAAAAGTTGGCTCCCTCCCCTTTGTTTGAATCCATGCCACGGTCACTGCGTCTGCACCGTGCAATTTACTTTCACACCCGATATGAGTGGTATTTTCTGTAGTACTATTCTCATCAGTTTAATCCCTGTTACGTCCCATATCAGGGATTGCCTTTTGTGAAAAAAAATTTAGGCCGGGTACCTTCGACTGCCTTCACAGTGACAGAACAAACTCTGATACACCAAAATGAATTGATTTTAGGAATCGGGAGATGGAAAAGGCAGCTTGGTCCGTCCTCTTACTCCCAAGTTGGGGCACTGCGCGTGCACGGAGCAATGTGCTGTGACACCCTATATGAGTGGTGTCTTAACTAGTACTATTCCTATCAGTTTAATCCCTGTTACGTCCCCTATCCGGGGACGTGTGTCGAATTGATTAACCATTGTCGAATTAACGAACCATTACGACATCCTGGAATAATTTAGTTCTGAGCTTTGTACTTGCTTTGTATTGGAATTGATGGGGATTTTTTTAATTGTCTGCATTATTTCCAATAATCTAGTAAGAGACTTTATTATGATTTTTTTATTTTATGTATTAAAAACCCATACAACTTTAAAAAAAAAAATAATAATTATGTTTTTTCTATGAAAAATTATCCAGCTGATCGCTTTTGGTCTGATCATAATGAAGCAACGGCCTTATCATCTGGGGTGTGGCAACATTGCCAACACACTCATAGAGGTGATGATCGCTTCATTGTGATACGCAAGCCCCTTCACCACAACAAGGTAACGATCACGAAGGGCAATTGACACTTGTATGTGCCTTTTTTTTTTGTTTCGTTTTTGCAGCCACAGTGCAGCACCAGAGGGCAGAAAAATTAGGCATGTACACATGCCTGAAAAATAATGGTATTGTTGCAGCCGCTTTTGTAGCAGCGGCCGGAAAAATTTATGTTTTCAAGGCAGAAAGGTGACTAAAATATTGTGGCTTGAACCCTAGTTGGTGGCGGAGAATTCACGAAAGTCATCCGGTATGCAGACATTAAATACAGCAGCGTGGGGACCATTTTGAGGCCAAGGCATGTCATCAGGCCTTTTGTTAGTCAAACGTATCCCCCACTATCAGTCCCTTCGGGATCCATGCCTCATTCATCTTAATGAAGGTGAGGTAATCAACACTTTTTTGACCGAGGCGACTTCTTTTGTCAGTGACAATGCCTCCTGCTGCACTGAAGGTCCTTTCTGACAGGACACTTGAAGCGGGGCAGGCCAGAAGTTCTGTCGCAAACTGGGATAGCTCAGGCCACAGGTCAAGCCTGCACACCCAGTAATCAAAGGGTTCATCGCTCCTCAGAGTGTCGATATCTGCAGTTAAGGCGAGGTAGTCTGCTACCTGTCGGTCGAGTCGTTCTCTAAGGCTGGATCCCGAAGGGCTGTGGCGATGTGTAGGACTGAAAAAGCTCTGCATGTCCTCCATCAACAACACATCTGTAAAGCGTCCTGTCCTTGCCGCCGTGGTCATCGTAGGAGGAGGATTACTTTCACCTCTTCCCCAGTTAGATTCCCGTTGTGCTGTGACATCCCCCTTATAAGCTGTGTAAAGCATATTGTTTAGTTTGGTTTTGAACTGCTGCATCCTTTCTGACTTTCGGTAATTTGGTAACATTTCCGCCACTTTCTGCTTATACCGGGGGTCTAGTAGCGTGGCCACCCAGTACAGGTCGTTCTCCTTCATCCTTTTTATACGAGGGTCCCTCAACAGACATGACAGCATGAAAGACCCCATTTGCACAAGGTTGGATGCCGAGCTACTCATTTCCCGTTCCTCGTCCTCACTGATGTCTTGACGGTCTGTTCTTCCCCCCCAGCCACGTACAACACCAGATAGGGTCCCAGATAGGTGACAACAACGAGCACCCTCGGATGCCTGCTGTGGTTGGTCTTCCTCCTCCGCAAAGCCACATTCCTCCTCTGACTCCTCTTCCTCATACTCCTCTTGCAGCATTGCCGCAGGTCCGGCAAGCGATGATGACAAGGCTGTTTCTGGTGGTGATGGTGGCCACAACTCTTCCTCTTCCTCTTCACGCTCATCTACAGCCTGATCCAGCACTCTTCGCAGGGCACGCTCCAGGAAGAAAACAAATGGGTCGCTGATGGTGCCTTTGGTGCGACTGACTAGGTTTGTCACCTCCTCAAAAGGACGCATGAGCCTACAGGCATTGTGCATGAGCGTCCAGTAACGTGGCAAAAAAATTCCCAGCTCCGCAGAGGCTGTCCTAGCACCCCGATCATACAAATACTCGTTGACGGCTTTTTCTTGTTGCTGCAGGCGGTCGAACATTAGGAGTGTTGAATTCCAACGTGTCGGGCTGTCGCAAATCAAACGCCTCACTGGCATGTTGTTTCGGCGCTGAATGTCTGAAAAGTGTGCCATGGCCGTGTAGGAACGCCTGAAATGGCCACACACCTTCCTGGCCTGCTTGAGGACATCCTGTAAGCCTGGGTACTTAGACACAAAGCGTTGTACGATGAGATTCAACACATGTGCCATGCACGGCACATGTGACAACTTGCCCAAATTCAATGCCGCCAACAAATTGCTTCCATTGTCACACACCACTTTGCCGATCTCCAGTTGGTGCGGGGTCAGCCACTGATCCACCTGTGCGTTCAGGGCGGACAGGAGTGCTGGTCCGGTGTGGCTCTCTGCTTTCAGGCAAGTCAACCCCAAGACAGCGTGACACTGTCGTATCCGGGATGTGGAATAGCCCCTGGGGAGCTGGGGGGATTCAGTTGATGTGCAGCCAGACGCCGTAGCAGAAGAGGACTCAGCCGAGGAGGTTATCGAAGAGGATGGAGTAGGAGGAGTAGAGGAGGTGGCAGTAGGCCTGCCTGCAAGTCGTGGCGGTGTCACCAACTCCGCTGCAGAGCCACGCATTCCATGCTTGGCAGCCGTCAGCAGGTTGACCCATTGCGCAGTGTACGTGATATACCTGCCCTGACCGTGCTTTGCAGACCAGGTATCAGTGGTCAGATGGACCCTTGCCCCAACACTGTATGCCAGAGATGCCATGACTTCCTTTTCAATCACTTAGTAGAGGTTTGGGATTGCCTTTTTTGAAAAAAAGAATTCGTCCGGGTACCTTCCACTGTGGTGTCCCAATAGCGACAAATTTTTTGAAGGCCTCAGACTCCACCAGCTGGTATGGTAAAAGCTGGCGGGCTAAGAGTTCCGTCAAGCCAGCTGTCAGACGCCGGTCAAGGGGGTGACTCTGTGACATTGGTTTCTTACGCTCAAACATTTCCTTGACAGACACCTCACTGTGGGCAGATGAGATAGAACTGGTGAAGGTGAGAGGCGGAGTGGCAGGTGGTTGAGAGGGGGCAAGGAGGACAGCAGTGGTTGACGTGGCTGAAGATGCTGAACCAGGAGGAGAATGGTGGCTTTGAGTTTGTGTGCTGCTTGTACTCATGTGTTGATCCCATAGGCGTTTGTGATGTGCGATCATGTGCCTTCGCAAAGCAGTTGTACCGAGGTGGGTGTTGGACTTCCCACGACTCAGTTTCTTTTGGCACAGGTTGCAAATGACATTGCTATTATCAGAGGCAGACACACAAAAAAAATGCCACACTGCTGAGCTTTGCAATGACGGCATTCTGGTGGTGGCAACAGCATGCGTTGATTGGCGTGCTGTCTGGCTGACCCAGGGTGCCGATACATGATTTATGACTTGCTCCTTGCGACGACGCCCCCCTGCTTCCAACTCGTCTCCTCCTTCTCTCTGTCTCCCCTTCTGAACTTTCCGCCTCTTCTTCTTCTCTTCGAGCAGGCACCCACGTGGCATCCACGGACACATCGTCATCATCAACCACTTCACTTGTATCTGACACCTCAGCAAAGGAAACAGCAGTGGGTACAACATCATCTTCATCATCACACTGTACGTCCATGTGTGTAATGCTGCCTGACTGAGATATATCCCTGTTATCTACATCCTCTGGCAATAATGGTTGCGCATCACTAATTTCATCCAACTGATGTGTAAATAACTCCTCTGGGGGATCCATTGAAGCGGCTGTGGTGGCTGTGGTGGTAGTGTGTAATGACCGGCGTCACGCACAGGGAGGGAAAAGGGAAAGCCCTGCCCAAGGGAGAGGGAAAGGTGGTGACCCCTGACTCACCATGCGGCTGGCACCTGACTGCCCTGACGTCCCTAGACGGGTTCCTCACCCGTGCGGCGATCATGTGCCTAAACCCTGGCTTTCCCTAAAATGAGCCCTAGATAGTGAACGGTGGGATCACTAGTCCGCACCACTGACACTAAGAGGGAAACACCAGGGAGAGGACAGACAATACAGACAAACACATACACCCAAGTGGGCGACCACAGCAGACCACAAGAGTCCAACAGGGATCCGGAGGGTAGCGTTCTGGACCAACAACCAGAGAACGCAGCAACACAGCTCCAGAGGGTCAGAATAGATGTCCAGGCAGGAAGCTCTATATCTGGCAACCAGAGAAGTGTGAGAGTGGAATATAAGGAGGTTGGGAGTGCTGGACAAGGAACAGCTGAGGAGAAGGAGCTACGGATCCCTGAGTGAGCCAAAAAGGGTTGCGAAGCAAACCCAGAAAGCTACCATAAGGAAACAGCCCTATCTTACATAGAGCGCGCAGCCAACCGCTGCGACTTCCTGACCCCGGGTATAACGGAGTCAGGCGTGGTTCTTGACACCCTCGTGACAGTACCCCCCTCTCTACGAGGGGCCTCCAGACCAGGTCTCTCAGGATGAGAGGCATGAAAAACCCGAACCAGCCTGTCGGCGTTTACCTCAGACGCAGGAACCCACATTCTTTCCTCGGGACCGTAACCTCTCCAATGCACCAGATATTGAAGAGAGCGGCGGACCCGACGAGAATTAACAATTTTGGATATCTGAAATTTTAGATTACCATCCACAACAACAGGAGGGGGTGGCAGCGGTGACGGTTCTAGAGGTGGAACATATTTTTTGAGTAACGACTTATGAAAGACATTATGGATTTTAAAAGTCTGAGGTAACTCCAGGCGAAAAGCCACGGGGTTGATAATGGCTACAATTTTGTAAGGACCAATAAACCTAGGACCCAGTTTCCAAGAGGGAACCTTCAATTTAATATTCCTAGTAGACAACCACACATAGTCATTCACTCCTAGGTCCGGACCTGGCGACCGTCTCTTATCAGCCATGCATTTGTATTTACCTCCCATATTTTTCAAGTTAGCTTGCACCTTCTGCCATACCGATGAAAGAGATGACGAAAACCGTTCCTCTTCGGGAACCCCAGAAGACCCCCCCTCTTTGAAAGTACAGAATTGGGGATGAAAACCATATGCACCAAGAAATGGTGACTTGCCAGTGGATTCCTGACGACGATTATTTATGGCAAACTCAGCTAACGGTAAATATGATGACCACAACTCTTGGTTTTCAGACACAAAACATCTTAGATATGTCTCCAGGTTTTGGTTGGTACGCTCAGTCTGTCCATTCGACTGAGGATGGAAAGCTGAGGAAAAGGACAAGTGTACCCCCAAACAGGAACAAAAAGCTTTCCAAAATTTAGAAATAAACTGGGTACCCCGATCCAAAACAACATCGGAGGGGACCCCGTGAAGCTTCACGATTTCACTGACGAATACCTGAGCAAGAGTCTTAGCTTTAGGTAGTGCGGGTAACGCAATGAAGTGTACCATTTTGCTAAACCTGTCCACTACTACCAAAATAACTGTTTTACCCGCAGACAAAGGTAAGTCAGTGATAAAATCCATTGACAGATGTGTCCATGGTCTATTGGGAATGACGAGTGGTAATAGAGACCCTGCAGGACGTGTATGTGAAACTTTTGCGCGCGCACAGGTAGAACAAGAAGACACAAAATCCAATACATCCTGACGCAACCTTGGCCACAAAAAAAGAACGAGACAATAGCTCCAAGGTTGCTTTACTACCCGGGTGCACAGCAAGTGCCGAATTATGATGTTCCTTTAATAATTCGAAACGTAGGTTCAACGGTACAAACAATTTCTCTGAGGGGCAAGAGACCGGGGCATCCCCCTGGGCCTCTAACACCTTCCCCTCCAGAACAGAGTGTACCGCAGAAACAACCACTCCTCTTTGAAGAATGGGTACCGGATCACTCACATTACCCCCTCCAGGGAAACAACGAGATAGTGCATCAGCCTTGGTATTCTTTGCCCCAGGACGATAGGTAATCACAAAGTTAAACCTGGTAAAAAAAATAGCGACCACCTAGCCTGTCTAGGGGTGAGACGCTTAGCTGATTCGAGGTACAGAAGATTTTTGTGGTCCGTAATCACAGTGACGGGGTGGACTGCCCCCTCTAAAAAGTGACGCCACTCCTCAAACGCAAGTTTAATAGCTAATAGTTCCCTATTGCCAATATCGTAGTTCTTTTCTGCTGCAGATAGTTTTTTTAGAAAAGAAAGCACAAGGACGCCATTTGCCAGGAGACGGACCCTGAGACAGCACCGCCCCCACTCCCACCTCTGACGCATCGACTTCAACAATAAAAGGCTGAGAGACATCAGGTTGGACTAGTACAGGTGCTGAGGTAAACCTCTCTTTTAGAGAGGAAAAAGCAACTTTAGCGGCGTCAGACCATTTAGAAAAATCAGTCCCCTTCCTAGTCATGTCAGTAAGGGGTTTTACAATAAGTGAATAATTTTTAATGAATTTCCTATAGAAATTCGCGAAGCCCAAGAACCATTGTAGTGCTTTGAGGTTCTCAGGAAGATCCCAATCTAAAATTGCCTGGACCTTCCTAGGATCCATACGGAAACCTGAAGCAGATAAAAAATAACCTAGGAATTGTATCTCCTGAACGGCAAAGACACCTTTTTCAATTTTAGCATATAATTTATTCGTCCGTAGGACCTGCAGTACTTGTCTGACATGCACCTCATGTGTTCTCAGATCAGACGAATAAATTAAAATATCATCTAGGTATATTACCACAAACCTGCCGATTAGATAACTAAAAATGTCATTAACGAAATGTTGAAAGATGGCAGGAGCATTGGTCAGACCGAAAGGCATAACTAGATTTTCATAATGCCCCTCAGGGGTGTTAAAAGCTGTCTTCCACTCATCCCCCTCCTTAATACGAATCAGATTGTAGGCCCCCCTAAGATCAAGTTTGGAGAACCACCTAGCACCCCAACAGGTCAGGAATGAGAGGAAGAGGGTATGGGTCTCGGATGGTTATCCGATTTAATTCGCGAAAATCTAGACAAGGACGCAGGCCCCATCTTTATTTTTAACGAAGAAAAACCCTGCAGCCACGGGTGAAGAAGAGGGTCTGATGTGTCCCTTAGCCAAGCTCTCGGAGATATAATCTTTCATGGCTTGTCTCTCTGGACCCGAAAAATTATATAACCTGGTCTTGGGTAATTTTGCGCCGGGAACAAGGTTAACCGGGCAATCATAAGGACGATGAGGTGGTAACTTCTGACAACCCTTTTCAGAAAAAACGTCCTCAAAATCCGAAATAAATGTAGGTAGGGTAGTTATGGAGGCGACTAAGCAATTGCTATTTAAGCAATTTTCTCTGCACTGCTCACTCCAATATCTCCCTGGCCTGCCAATCCACCCCTGGATTGTGCGCTACCAACCAGGGAAGACCCAGCACTACCGGAGTGGGAAGCCCCTCCAGAACATAACATGAAAGCACCTCGTTATGGTGGTCCCCTACCCGAAGGTGTAAATTATGAACAATGTGGGTGAGGTTTCTCTGAGACAGAGGAGCAGAATCAATAGCGAATATGGGAATAGGTCTCTGTAGCGTACAGAGAGACAAACCCATAGTGCGGGCAAAATGGGCATCTATCAAATTTACCCCTGCTCCACTGTCTAGAAAGAAAGAAATAGTCTCCGTCTTATCACCAAAAACAATAACTGCTGGCAACACAAATTGCGATGTACGTATGGAGGAAACGTATACCCCCCGGCTGACATCCTCCACACGGCCTGGGGTTAGTAGTTTTCCGACGGTCTTTTGTTTCTGAGGAAAGAAGGACAGACATTAATGAAATGACCCCTCTCCCCACAAAAAAAAAACAAACCCCACGCCTACGGCGAGCCTCAGGAGGACGGATCTGACGAGTAGTTCCTCCTAGCTGCATAGGCTCGTCTAAGTCCGTACAGACTAACTGCTGCGTGGGAGGGGTTACCAATTGTTCCGTTTTTTTCAACCTGTCCCTAAGGCGTCTATCTATTCGGATAGAAAGGGACATAACCTCATCAAGGGAAAAGGGGGTCTCATATAATGCAAGCGCATCCTTAACCCTTTCGGATAACCCAGAGCAGAACTGACTCCTGAGAGCCAGGTCGTTCCTTTGGGTATCCGTAGCCCACCTACGGAATTCAGAGCAATACTCCTCTACCGGCCGCTCTCCTTGTAGGAGTCCCCGTAAACTTGATTCAGCCAGTGCGATTCGGTCAGGGTCGTCATATATGAGACCCAAGGCCCCGAAAAACTCATCCACTGACCGAAGAGCCTGGGAATCAGAGGGTAAAGAGAATGCCCAGGACTGCGGGTCCCCCTGAAGCAGGGTAATAACAACCCCAACCCGCTGTTCTTCATTACCAGAGGAGTAAGGGCGCAGTTTAAAATATAATTTACAGGCCTCACGGAATGTCAAAAACTTGTCCCTTCCCCCAGAAAATCTGTCAGGGAGAGGGACCTTGGGTTCCGCAACAACCTGGTTACCAGTAGCAACAGCTGGGCTTGCGGTCAGTTGTAATTGCTGCTGTTGCTGGAGGACCGACGCCTTCAATCCTGCCACCTCCAAAGACAGGCCATGAAATTGTTTGGACAGAGCAGCAATTTGATCCATACTGGATTCTAAGTAGGTAAAAAAAAAATTATTTTTTTTTACCTACACAAAATAAGGGCCAGATATAATGTAATGACCGGCGTCACCCACAGGGAGGGAAAAGGGAAAGCCCTGCCCAAGGGAGAGGGAAAGGTGGTGACCCCTAACTCACCTTGCGGCTGGCACCTGACTGCCTGACGTCCCTAGACGGGTTCCTCACCCGTGCGGCAATCACGTGCCTAAACCCTGGCTTTCCCTAAAATGACCCCTAGATAGTGAATGGGCCGGTGGGATCGCTAGTCCGCACCACTGACACTTAAGAGGGAAACACCAGGGAGAGGACAGACAAAACAGACAAACACATACACCCAGGTGGGCGACCACAATAGACCACAAAGGTCCAACAGGGATCCGGAGGGTAGCGTTCTGGACCAACTACCAGAGAACGCAGCAACACAGCTCCAGAGGGTCAGAATAGATGTCCAGGCAGGAAGCTCTATATCTGGCAACCAGAGAAGTGTTAGAGGGGAATATAAGGAGGTTTGGGAGTACTGGACAAGGAACAGCTGAGGAGAAGGAGCTACGGATCCCTGAGTGAGCCAAAAGGGTTTGCAAAGCAAACCCAGAAAGCTACCATAAGGAAACAGCCCTATCTTACATAGAGCGTGCAGCCAACCGCTGCGACTTCCTGACCCCGGGAATAACGGAGTCAGGCGTGGTTCTTGACACCCTCGTGACAATTGCTGGGTGATTAGAACCCACTTTTGCCATGAATGAACCCCTGCTGTGCCTGGGTGACAGGGGCCTAAATCTCTCTAAATCGTCTGTTCTATTGCTGGGTGACAAGAACCCACTTTTGCCGTGAATCAACCCCTGCTGTGCCTGGTTGACATGGGCCTCGTTCTCTCAAAATCCTCTGTTCTTTTGCTCGGTGACATGAACCCCCTTTTGCCGTGAATGAACCCCTATTGTGCCTGGGTGACAGGGGCCTAAATCTCTCAAAATCCTCTGTTCTATTGCCTAAGTGACATGAACCCTCTTATGCCGTGAATGAACCCCTGCTGTGCCTGGGTGACAGGGGCCTATATCTCTCAAAATCCTCTGTTCTATTGCTGGGTGACATGAACCCCCTTTTGCCGTGAATGAACCTCTGCTCTGCATTGCTGACAGGGGCCTAAATCTCTCAAAATCCTCTGTTCTATTGCTGGGTGACATGAACCCCCTTTTGTAGTGAATGTACCCCTGCTGTGCCTAGGTGACAGGGGCCTAAATCTCTTAAAATCCTCTGTTCTATTGCTGGGTGACATGAACCCCCTTTTGCCGTGAATGAACCTCTGCTCTGCATTGCTGACAGGGGCCTAAATCTCTCAAAATCCTCTGTTCTATTGCTGGGTAACAAGAACCCCCTTTTGCCATGAATGAACCCTTCTGTGCCTGGGTGACAGGGGCCTAAATCTCTCAAAATCCTCTGTTCTATTGCTGGGTGACATGAACCCCCTTTTGCTGTGAATGAACCCCTGCTGTGCTTGGGTGACATGGGCCTAAATCTCTCAAAATCCTCTGTTCTATTGCTGAGTGACAAGAACCCTCTTATGCCGTGAATGAACCCCTGCTGTGCCTGGATGACAGGAGCCTAAATCTCTCAAAATCCTCTGTTCTATTGCTGGTTGACATGAACCCCCTTTTGTAGTGAATGTACCCCTGCTGTGCCTAGGTGACAGGGGCCTAAATCTCTCAAAATCCTCTGTTCTATTGCTGGGTGACATGAACCCCCTTTTGCCGTGAATGAACCTCTGCTCTGCATTGCTGACAGGGGCCTAAATCTCTCAAAATCCTCTGTTCTATTGCTGGGTGACATGTACCCCCTTTTGCTGTGAATGAACCCCTGCTGTGCCTGGGTGACAGGGGCCTAAATCTCTCAAAATCCTCTGTTCTATTGCTGGGTGACATGAACCCCCTTTTGCCGTGAATGAACCCCTATTGTGCCTGGGTGACAGGGGCCTAAATCTCTCAAAATCGTTTGTTCTATTGCTGGGTGACAAGAACCCCCTTTTGCCGTGAATGAACCCCTGCTGTGCCTGGGTGACAGGGGCCTAAATCTCTCAAAATCCTCTGTTCTATTGCTGAGTGACAAGAACCCTCTTATGCCGTGAATGAACCCCTGCTGTGCCTGGGTGACAGGGGCCTAAATCTCTCAAAATCCTCTGTTCTATTGCTGGGTGACAAGAACCCCCTTTTGCCGTGAATGAAGCCCTGCTGTGCCTGGGTAACAGTGGCCAGAATCTCTCAAAATCCTCAGTTCTATTGCTGGGTGACATGAACCCCCTTTTGTAGTGAATGAACCCCTGCTGTGCCTAGGTGACAGGGGCCTAAATCTCTCAAAATCCTCTGTTCTATTGCTGGGTGACATGAACCCCCTTTTGCCGTGAATGAACCCCTGCTCTGCATTGCTGACAGGGGCCTAAATCTCTCAAAATCCTCTGTTCTATTGCTGGGTGACATGAACCCCCTTTTGCCGTGAATGAACCCCTGCTCTGCATTGTTGACAGGGAACTAAATTTAGTGAAAACATCTGTTACTGATCGGAAGATGCGCGACTACAAGCGCACTCTGATGATAGTATTCCCACCTGACAGCGGGGGCACAGTGGAAGCACAAGGCGAAGGCAGAGGAGGAGGAAGAGGTCGACAACGCAGCTGGGGCACCGCCAGCACCTGAGAAAGCAGGGTTAGCATGGCCCAAATGTGGAAAAGCTTTGTCAGCCTTGGAGGTGCTGACCTGCCCTGCAGCCAGTGTATAGTGTCAACGTGTGTTTAGCACGGCAGAGAGCATTATCACAGGCCACAGCCAATGTGGACAAGCTTACATTTATTAAAATGAACCAGGCATAGAACCCACAGGACTTGTCCGTACGTTGTGCAGAATAGACATTTATACCAGCCTCAACCATCCATTCTTGTAGTCAAGTGGATACCCCAATCTAAAAATAAAAAATAACACAAATCAGTGTTGGCTACCTATTCCTCCTTCACCGCCGCTTCCACCTACACCGCCACGTCAACCTACACCGCCACATCCACCCATCCACCATTATTGTTATTTTTAATTTTTCAGTATTTTATGTTATTTTAAGTCATTTTCCTATCCACATTTGTTTGCAGAACAGTTGCCATGCTCTTCAGCACATTTTGATGCCTTTTGCAGCCCTCTAGCCCTTTCCAGGACTATTTTAGAGCCATTTTAGTGCCCAAAAAAAAGTGACTTCAATGGGGTTCGGGTTCAGGGTCAAGTTCGGGTCCCGAACCCGAACTTTTTTTTCAAGTTCGGCCAAACTCATCGAACCCGAACATCCAGGTGTCCGCTCAACTCTAATCTTGATGTCATATGTTATTTTGTGAACATATTCTGTACACGTAATATATGTACAATATTGTATACTGTATTATACTCTATTGTACTCTGCTACGCCACAAACCATATTTGCATCTTTTTGTCTGTGGTCTATTGGACTGGTGGCTTGAGGTTTGTGACAGCTTTGCCATATCCAGTGAGAGGAGATAGCAGGAATGGTTATTTTCCTGGCTGCCAAATTGTAGGAAGAAGTGCCAGCTTATGGCCATGAAGCAATGCCCCACAATGCTGGCAGGAGGGGAAAATGAAGAGTGTATGCAGTGAGCCTCTAAGGACCCGGTGCAGAGGATGGGAGTGGTAGTGACCCTGATGAGATATTGTATCATGGTGTACTCCCTCAGGCCGTTGCTTTCTGGGATTCAATGCATTGAAAAGGTGATGTGAAAGAATCAGGCAAATGTAGAACAACAAAAGCTTTTCTTTACTTAGTGCAAAGGATGAGTTACAGTACATCCAGGGATCATCTGTACAAGATACAATGTCTCTATCCTCAGATGATGATGTACAGTATAATGCCAGGCAAGATGGCAGACAATAGCACTCTAGAGATATTAATTCTAATAAAAATTTAACTTATTTCAGTTTTTTGGGACCTCAGAAACGCAAAGATAAGGATTACAGACCGAGACGTCAAATAACTCCTCTGACAGATTTCACTGTGAAGGAGAAAGAGCAACCTGAAATATATATAAAAATTTATAGGCTGCAGACAGCAAATGGTTAAACATTTTTAATAAAGACCAGTTGGAAAAAATATTTTTAGAATACCCTGGGAGTAGGGGCGAACACAGACAGCAGAGGGCCCCTGTGCAAAGAATGTGCCTGGGCCCCTCCACCCCACATGCAAAATTCTCAACCTAAGGCTAGTTTCACACTAGTGGCAGGGGACTCCAGCAGGCTGTTCCGGCGGGTGAACAGCCTGCCAGATCCGTCCTGCCGCTAGTTCACGTGTGCCCCCGCACTGCGCTCCGTCCCCATATACTATAATGGGGCAGAGTTCCGGCGCCAGCACTGCTGTGCACGCCGAGAGGCAGCCAGACTAAAAGTACTGCATGCAGTACTTTTAGTCCGGCTGCCTCTCAGTGTGCGCTGCCGTGCTGCCGCCGGAACTCCGCCCCTGCCCCCATTATAGTCAATGGGGACGGAGCGGCAGTCCGGGGGCACACGTGAACTAGCGGCAGGACGGATCCGACAGGCTGTTCACCCGCTGGAACAGCCTGCCGGAGTCCCCTGCCGCTAGTGTAAAAGTACCCTAACCTATTTCACTGTGGCACTACGATCTGTCTGGACACAAACCACAGCATGCAGCGGTTTGTGTCCCACTGATTCTCTGCATTTTTGCCAGATTGTGGCCTGATCTCTGCCATACCCCATTATAGTTAATGGGGCTGGCGGGCATTCTGTCTGCATCCAACAGTGCCAGATCCAGTAAATTCTGGCAGGCTGTTCTCAGCTCGAACAGCCTGCCGGAATGACTAACGCAGATGTGAAAGTAGCCTAATACAGCGCCACATACCTTGTACTTCCAATGACGTCTCCTTAGACTCTCTCTGCAGAGTTTGACAGACAGACATCTTAGTTTCCTACTTTTCCATCCTCTTACCCACCTTCTGAACACCCCATCCTGCCACCTCTAATACTGTGCCCGCTGTGCTCTCCAATACTATACTGCAGAAACAGATGATCCCCTTAAAATACTAGTACCAGATAGTGCCCCTTCAATAATTATTGGCACACAGTGCCCTAAAAAAATAACTGCGCCCAGTAGACAGTGTCCACGACACTAATAGTGTAAACATAATGTCCCCAAAAAATAATGATGCAAAAAAATGCCCTGTTGGCAGTAAAAAAAAATACCTCCTCTTAGTTCCCCCAGTAGAGTCAATGTCCCTATAGTGCCCTCATAATGTGTGCCAATGCCCCCTACTGTGTGCCCAAAAAAAACTCTTAATGACCCCAGTTGATCAAATTCCCCCATAGTGCCCCATAATTTGCACCAGTATAATATACTCCTACACTGCTCAAAAAAATAAAGGGAACACAAAAATAACACATCCTAGATCTGAGTTAATTAAATATTCTTCTGAAATACTTTGTTCTTTACATAGTTGAATGTGCTGACAACAAAATCACACAAAAATAAAAAAAATTGAAATAAATTTTTTTAACCCATGGAGGTCTGGATTTGGAGTCACACTCAAAATTAAAGTGGAAAAACACACTACAGGCTGATCCAACTTTGATGTAATGTCCTTAAAACAAGTCAAAATGAGGCTCAGTAGTGTGTGTGGCCTCCACGTGCCTGTATGACCTCCCTACAACGCCTGTGCATGCTCCTGATGAGGTGGCGGACGGTCTCCTGAGGAATCTCCTCCCAGACCTGGACTAAAGCATCTGCCAACTCCTGGACAGTCTGTGGTGCAACGTGACGTTGGTGGATAGAGCGAGACATGATGTCCCAGATGTGCTCAATTGGATTCAGGTCTGGAGAACGGGCAGGCCAGTCCATAGCATCAATGCCTTCGTCTTGCAGGAACTGCTGACACACTCCAGCCACATGAGGTCTAGCATTGTCTTGCATTAGGAGGAACCCAGGGCCAACCGCACCAGCATATGGTCTCACAAGGGGTCTGAGGATCTCATCTCGGTACCTAATGGCAGTTAGGCTACCTCTGGCGAGCACATGGAGGGCTGTGTGGCCCTCCAAAGAAATGCCACCCCACACCATTACTGACCCAATGCCAAACCGGTCATGCTGGAGGATGTTGCAGGCAGCAGAACGTTCTCCACGGCGTCTCCAGACTCTGTCACGTCTGTCACATGTGCTCAAAGTGAACCTGCTTTCATCTGTGAAGAGCACGGGGCGCCAGTGGCAAATTTGCCAATCTTGGTGTTCTCTGGCAAATGCCAAACGTCCTGCACGGTGTTGGGCTGTAAGCACAACCCCCACCTGTGGACGTCGGGCCCTCATATCACCCTCATGGAGTCTGTTTCTGACCGTTTGAGCAGACATATGCACATTTGTGGCCTGCTGGAGGTCATTTTGCAGGGCTCTGGCAGTTCTCCTCCTGTTCCTCCTTGCACAAAGGCGGAGGTAGCGGTCCTGCTGCTGGGTTGTTGCTCTCCTACGGCCTCCTCCACGTCTCCTGATGTACTGGCCTGTCTCCTGGTAGCGCCTCCATGCTCTGGACACTACGCTGACAGACACAGCAAACCTTCTTGCCACAGCTCGCATTGATGTGCCATCCTGGATAAGCTGCACTACCTGAGCCACTTGTGTGGGTTGTAGACTCCGTCTCATGCTACCACTAGAGTGAAAGCACCGCCAGCATTCAAAAGTGACCAAAACATCAGCCAGGAAGCATAGGAACTGAGAAGTGGTCTGTGGTCACCACCTGCAGAACCACTCCTTTATTGGGGGTGTCTTGCTAATTGCCTATAATTTTCACCTGTTGTCTATCCCATTTGCACAACAGCATGTGAAATTGATTGTCACTCAGTGGACAGTTTGATTTCACAGAAGTGTGATTGACTTGGAGTTACATTGTGTTGTTTAAGTTTTCCCTTTATTTTTTTGAGCAGTGTATATAGTGCCCCCAGTAGATGCCCCCATAGTGCTCCTTGCCCCGTCCCATGGTGCCTGACATAATATGCCAGTATAAAATACCCCTATAGAGTGCCCCAAGTAGATGCCCTGGTAATGCTCCTCTCCCCCATTCACCATAGTGCCCCCATAATGTATGCCAGTATAAAATGCCACTATATTACTCATCCCCACCTCCATATCGCACATATAGTTTATGCTAGTATAAAATGCCCGTACATAATGTCCCCCAGCAGATGCCCCCATAGTTTTCCTCTCCCCCACTTCTCCATAGTTCCCCCCATGTGTGACAATATATAATGCCAATGTATAGGGCCCCCAGTAGATGCCCTCATGACTCCTCTCCCCCCATTGTGCCAGTATAATTCTAATATATACGGCTACCAGTAGGTGCCCCCATAGTGCTCCCCTCCATGTGTGTCAATAAATAATGCCCCCTAGTAGATGCCTCCATAGTGCTCCTCTCTCCCATGTGTGCCAGTATAATGCCCCCTAGTAGATGCCCCCATAGTGCTCCTTTCTCTCCATGTGTGCCAGTAAATAATGCCCCAGTAGATGCCTCCATAGTGCTCCACTCCCCCCATGTGTGCCAGTAAATAATGCCCCCTAGTAGATGCCTCAATAGTGCTCCTCTCTCCCCATGTGTGCCAGTAAATAATGTCCTGATATAGCTCAGGGAAGTTAAGGAGCATTTGTCAGAAGATTTGTACCTATGAAAATGGCTGACCTGTTACATGTGCACTTCACAGCTGTAGGCATCTGTGCTGGTCTCATGTTCATATGTGCCCACATTGCTGAGAAAAATGATGTTTTAATATATGCAAATGATCCCCTAGGAGCAATGGAAGTGTTGCTGTTTCACCTAGAGACTCTGCTCTCTCTGCAACTGCCGCTCCCTCTCCACTTTGATTGACAGGGTCAGAGAGTGAAAACATCATCATGTCTGACCCTGTCAATCGAAGTGCAGGGGGTGTGGTAGTTGCAGAGAGAGCAGAGCCTCTAAATGTAATGACAACGCCCCCGTTGCTCTTAGAGGCTCATTTGTATATACTAAAACTTTATGTTTCTCAGTAATGCGGGCACATATGAACATGGGACCAACACAGATGTCTTCAGCTGCCAAGCGCACATGAAACAGGTCAGCCAGTTTCATAGCTACAAATCTTCATAAGCCCTTTAAGCCAAGTGAAGAGAAAATATCTACATACCTGCAGGGGCGGACTGAGCGGTCGGGCACTTCGGACGTGGTCCGAGGGCCCGGCCGGGATGGGGGCCCGCCGCAGCAGTGCACTTAACGTCAGTCGCCACTGTGTTCCTTCTGCACCGCACTGACGTCTCACACATTGGCGCTGCTGGATTCGCAGGAGAAGGAAGAACTCTGAGGAGCGTGGGCACAGAGTTCGCTGAGGTAGTGGTTTTGGGTTAAGTGGTAGCCTAGGCAGCTTTACGTCTCAGCCGTGTCTGGTCTGAAAGAAATTGAAAGGCTGGGCTGGCGGCGCTGCTGTTGCTGTGGGCTGTGGCAGGGCCGGGGTGAAAAGGGGAGAAAAATAAGTTATAAAAAAAGTCTGATAAATACCAGTGTGAATGAAGGACTGTTGAAAGGGGTTAATAATTACTGAAGGCCCTTCACAGTAGTTATTAACCCGTTTCAGCAGTCCCCCATTCACAGTATTTATTAACCCCTTTCACTAGTCCCCTCTTCAGTAAAGGGGGGCTGCTGAAGGGGATAATAAATACTGTGAATGGGGGACTGCTGAAGTGGTTAATAAATACTGTGAATGGGGGACTACTGAAAGGGGTTAATAACTATTGAAGGCCCTTCATAGTAATTATTAACCCCTTTCAAATGTCCTGTGCTCACAGTATTTATTAACCCCTTCAGCAGTCCCCTCTTCACTGAAGAGGGGACTAGTGAAAGGGGTTAATAACTACTGTGAATGGGGGACTCAGGACTGCTGAAATAGGTTAATAATACATCGCTTTTCCATCCCGCAGAGTCCAGTAAAGCAAAAGCGCTATAGTGACGTATTTTTTTTCTTTTGCCGGGCACTTACTGGGAGAGGGGCGTGGTTTATCAGGTTGAGGGTGTGGCCTAGAATGTCCTCCTTTTTGGGGTGAAGCAAGTGGCCACCCTAGTCGCGAATCGTAATACTTACCTGTATAGGATAGGACTTAGGAGGGGCCTGGTCCTGTACACGTGGGTGGGGCTTGCAGCAGAACATGGGTGGGGCCTGTAAGGGGGCCCTTGATTTATTTTGACCGGGGGCCCTGAGGCTTCTCAGTCCGCCCCTGCATACCTGCCAACTGTGCTGAATCATCTGTTTGGCTCCTGGAAGAGTTGTCAAATTTTCTGGGTACCACATGGAGGGGTGCTCACTCCCTGAAAGCAGTCCTCCATGAAATATACCTGTATGTGGTGCTGGAGCTCTGCATCATCAGTCAAAGCCCCTGGGCCTAGACAAGCATTGAGGGGACATGATAGGTCATGAAAGGAGGTGTGGTGCGCAGTAAAGTGGGTGTGGCTGGCAGAAGGGGCATGTTAACTCCCCCAATAAAAGTGCAGGTATGAGTGAGTGTCGCCCTGCTGTACTTGAAGAGTTCAGGTGCTAAATATTTTTATTGTAAGTTACAGATTGCCTATAACAACCTAAATGCAAACGTTGCCAGATCCATCTCAGGACCGCAGTGCTAGAAGGAAAACTGTGCTATCCACTGAGCCACCATGCTGTGTTTCTGCTTTGTTAGCTGCACTAAAAACAACAGAATATTATTAAGTTACTGCACAAAATGAACATAAATATAATAGTTTCATCAGATGGTGCACATGTCCTGTAACCAGCGTTGTAGTTAATGGAAAGTTGAAAAGAACATTACAGTAAAGACTGCTTCATTGTCACATTGTTATTATAGTGAAAAAAATGGAGAAAAATTACAAATTCATAGAATTTACAGGTGATTAAGCAAAAAAATTGAAAAAGTTGATGTACCGTATTACACACCGAGGGATAATGCAATTTTCGTTTTCTAAAATTCCTGCGCAGCTGTATTATGAAGTAAAACATATTACTGCACTTTTATTAAAGACTATTATTCATCACCACAAGCACAGAATACAGTACACTATTTGCAAGCTCTTTTAACCTCTTTAGGACACATAGCGTACCGGTACGGCATGTTGTCCCGGTACTTAAGGACACATGACGTACCGGTACGTCATGTGTATTTTCGATCACCGCCGCCCGGCGGGCGGTGATCGTAACATGGTGCCTGCTCAAATCATTGAGCAGGCACCTTGGCTAAATGCCTGTGATCCCCCCGTGTCAATTCAGACCTGCGGTTTGCGGCTTTTTACGTTGCGGGCGGCGGCGTTGCCATCGGGTCACCATGGGGCTGTAGGGGGGACCCGATGGCATGGAAGGCAGCGCGATGCCTTCCTGAGGCATGGCCGCTGCCTTCCTGTGACGTGCCTGTGAGATCCAGCCCCCTGGATCTCACAGGCTGGAAGCTGTATGAGTAATACACACAGTATTACTCATACAGTCGTGGCCAAAAGTATTGAGAATTACATAAATATTGGAAATTGGAAAAGTTGCTGCTTAAGTTTTTATAATAGCAATTTGCATATACTCCAAAATGTTATGAAGAGTGATCAGATGAATTGCATAGTCCTTCATTGCCATGAAAATTAACTTAATCCCAAAAAAAAACTTTCCACTGCATTTCATTGCTGTCATTAAAGGACCTGCTGAGATCATTTCAGTAATCGTCTTGTTAACTCAGGTGAGAATGTTGACGAGCACAAGGCTAGAGATCATTATGTCAGGCTGATTGGGTTAAAATGGCAGACTTGACATGTTAAAAGGAGGGTGATGCTTGAAATCATTGTTCTTCCATTGTTAACCATGGTGACCTGCAAATAAACGCGTGCAGCCATCATTGCGTTGCATAAAAAATGGCTTCATAGGCAAGGATATTGTGGCTACTAAGATTGCACCTCAATCAACAATTTATAGGATCATCAAGAACTTCAAGGAAAGAGGTTCAATTCTTGTTAAGAAGGCTTCAGGGCGTCCAAGAAAGTCCAGCAAGCGCCAGGATCGTCTCCTAAAGAGGATTCAGCCACCAGTGCAGAGCTTGCTCAGGAATGGCAGCAGGCAGGTGTGAGCGCATCTGCACGCACAGTGAGGCGAAGACTTTTGGAAGATGGCCTGGTGTCAAGAAGGGCAGCAAAGAAGCCACTTCTCTCCAAAAAAAAACATCAGGGACAGATTGATCTTCTGCAGAAAGTATGGTGAATGGACTGCTGAGGACTGGGGCAAAGTCATATTCTCCAATGAAGCCTCTTTCCGATTGTTTGGGGCATCTGGAAAAAGGCTTGTCCAGAGAAGAAGAGGTGAGCGCTACCATCAGTCCTGTGTCATGCCAACAGTAAAGCATCCTGAGACCATTCATGTGTGGGGTTGCTTCTCATCCAAGGGAGTGGGCTCACTCACAATTTTGCCCAAAAACACAGCCATGAATAAAGAATGGTACCAAAACACCCTCCAACAGCAACTTCTTCCAACAATCCAACAACAGTTTGGTGAAGAACAATGCATTTTCCAGCACGATGGAGCACCATGCCATAAGGCAAAAGTGATAACTAAGTGGCTCGGGGACCAAAACGTTGACATTTTGGGTCCATGGCCTGGAAACTCCCCAGATCTTAATCCCATTGAGAACTTGTGGTCAATCCTAAAGAGGCGGGTGGACAAACAAAAACCCACTAATTCTGACAAACTCCAAGAAGTGATTATGAAAGAATGGGTTGCTATCAGTCAGGAATTGGCCCAGAGGTTGATTGAGAGCATGCCCAGTCGAATTGCAGAGGTCCTGAAAAAAAGAACGGCCAACACTGCAAATACTGACTCTGCATAAATGTCATGTAATTGTTGATAAAAGCCTTTGAAACATATGAAGTGCGTGTAATTATATTTCACTACATCACAGAAACAAGTGAAACAAGGATCTAAAAGCAGTTTAGCAGCAAACTTTGTGAAAACTAATATTTGTGTCATTCTCAAAACTTTTGGCCACGACTGTACAGCCAATGCATTCCAATACAGAAGTATTGGAATGCATTGTAAAGGATTAGACCCCCAAAAGTTGAAGTCCCAAAGTGAAAAAAAAAAGTTGAAAAAATAAAGTTTTCCCCCCAAAATATTACCGTAATAGTTTCAAGTAAAAATAAACAAAAACGTAATTTTCCCCAAATAAAGTTAAAAAAAATTGGTAAAAAATAGGGAGAAAAAAAAAAGACATATTAGGTATCACCGCGTCCATATCGACCGGCTCTATAAACATATCACATGACCTAACCCCTCAGATGAACACCGTGAAGAATAAAAAATAAAAACTGTGCTAAATAAACCATTTTTTGTCACCTTACATCATAAAAAGTAAAACAGCAAGCGATCAAAAAGGCGTGTGCCCACCAAAATAGTACCAATATAACCATCACCTCATCCTGCCAAAAATTAGCCCCTACCTGAGACAATCGCCCAAAAAAAAAAAAAAATATGGCTCAGAATATGGAGACACTAAAACATCTTTTTTTTTGTTTTAAAAAAGCTGTTATTGTGTAAAACTTACATTAAAAGAAAAGTGTACATATTAGGTATTGCCGCGTCCGTATCGACCAGCTCTATAAAAATATCACATGACCTAACCCCTCAGATGAACACCGTAAAAAATAAAAAATAAAAACTGTGCTAAATAAACAATTTTTTGTCACCTTACATAACAAAAAGTGTAATATGCAAGCGATCAAAAAGTCATATGCACCCCAAAATAGTGCCAATCAAACCGTCATCTCATCCCGCAAAAAATGAGACCCTAGATAAGATAATCGCCCAAAAACTGATTTTTTTTTGTTGTTTCAAAAATGATATTATTGTGTAAAACTTACATAAATAAAAAAAAGTATACATATTAGGTATCGCCGCTTCCTTATCGACCGGCTCAATAAAATGATCACATGACCTAACCCGTCAGATGAACAGCATAAAAAATAAAAGCTGTGCTAAATAAACCATTTTTTGTCACCTTACATCACAAAAAGTGTAATAGCAAGCGATCAAAAAGCCATATGCACCCCAAAATAGTGCCAATCAAACCGTCATCTCATCCCGCAAAAATCATACCCTACCCAAGATAATCTCCCAAAAACTGAAAAAACTATGGCTCTCAGACAATGCAAACACTAAAACATAATTTTTTTTGTTTACATATACAGGTATCGACGTGTCCGTCACAACCTGGTCTATAAAAATACCACATGATCTAACCTGTCAGATGAATGTTGTAAATAACGAAAAATAAAATAATGTAATATAGAGCAACCAAAAATCATATGTACCCTAAAATAGTACCAACAAAACTGCCACCCTATACCGTAGTTTCTAAAATGGGGTAACTTTTTTGGAGTTTGTACTCTAGGGGTGCATCAGGGGGGCTTCAAATGGGACATGGTGTCATAAAACTAGTCCAGCAAAATCTGCCTTCCAAAAACCGTATGGCATTCCTTTCCTTCTGCCCCCTGCTGTGTGCCCGTACAGCGGTTTACGACCACATATAGGGTTTTTCTGTAACTACAGAATCAGAGCCAAAAATATTGAGTTTTGTTTGGCTGTTAACCCTTGCTTTGTAACTGGAAAAAAATTATTAAAATGGAAAATCTGCCAAAAAAGTGAAATTTCTAAATTGTATCTCTATTTTCCACTAATTCTTGTGGAACACCTAAAGGGTGAACAAAGTTTGTAAAATCAGTTTTGAATACCTTCAGGGGTGTATTTTCTTGAATGGGGTCATTTTTGGGTGGTTTCTGTAAAGGGGGAATATTAATCACCAATATTTATGCAAATATCGATAATTAATATTCATAAATGGGAGGAGCCATCTAGTGATAACTCCGCCCATTTATGCCTTTATATAATATCAACAATACCTTCGCTATACTTTACACTGATCACTATGCTAGCTGCATGCGCCTTACTAAACTAACTATCGCCAATAACCACACGCCACACAGATAGTTATAAACCAAACACAGTATTTATTACTAACAATACACTACGCACGCAATACTAACAATACAGCACTAAATATACAATCCTAAACTACACTACACGTTCCCAATTCCACCCATCAACTAACTAGACAGTTCACACATACAAGTAATATTAACAATCTCCCACCCATCTGTACTCACTGTCCCTACGGGGTTAACGGTGGCACTGCAAGGGAGTGCAGGCCACAGACACTATAGATTCAGCACTGCAAGGGTTACTTGCAAGTGAGTGCTGAGGTTTACCAGGGGTACAGCAGGGATCAGGGACACAGCAGGGAGTGGGGGTAATCAGGGGTGCTAATAGGGCCACAGGATCAGGGGTACAACAGGGGAATACAATAAGGCAAGGGTTTGGGGGATCACAGGGTCAGGGGTACAAACAAGGATACAATAAGGCAAGGGTTTGGGGGATCAGGGTGTCCAGTAACCAGATACAGTGGGGGTAACCACAAATACAATCAGGGGAACCAGTGGCACAGGATCAGGGGTACAAACAAGGATACAATAAGGCAAGGGTTTGGGGGATCAGGGTGTCCAGTAACACGGCAAGGGTAAATCAGGGCCCAGGGTACACATCAGGGACAAGGGTAAATCAGGGCCCAGGGTACACATCAGGGACACAAATATAGGGGTTACAGGACCAGGGGTGTGGGTTAACCAGGGGAGAGATATAGCGGTCGGGGGTCAGGGGATATACTTAATCCTTCCAGCGTTAGTAGGCCATTTCCAGGCGGTCATCATGGAGCTGCACTCTCCCATGTATCTAGTCTGGTTGCAAGAGAGCGCACCTCTGGCCGGTTCGGGGTTTTATAGCCCAAAAGCAACCCCCTCCTCCTTCCTCAGGCATGTGACATCATAGTGTGCCTTAGTCCCCCCTCCTAGTCCCAAAAATGCTGGGAGTAATGGGCATGGCCATGGGGCAGAGGTGTGGAAAAACAGGTTCTCTGATGAGAAGGTCCCCTCACAAACGGTGCCAAAGCGTCTGATTGCTTTGGGCCTGAACAAAAGGGGACTAGATGCTAATCAGCTGTTATCCTACAGGCTATAACAACTCTGTTGATAACAGTTGGAATTGCATATATGCATATATATATCCACAGATGCTTGGGGGCTCATCTATAAACACATACAAAACTGGGGGTATGAATGGGCAGCAATAAGCCCACATACATACTGTCATGCTGACATAAGTGTATATACATAGACACGTGTGCAAATACATACACACATATCTATATATACACACACCCTCGCATATATCTGGGGCATACAGGGGACATATATAAGGGGGCACATACAGTGGGGGAAATAATTATTTGACCCCTCACTGATTTTGTAAGTTTGTCCAATGACAAAGAAATGAAAAGTCTCAGAACAGTATCATTTCAATGGTAGGTTTATTGTAACAGTGGCAGATAGCACATCAAAAGGAAAATCGAAAAAATAACTTTAAATAAAAGATAGCAACTGATTTGCATTTCATTGAGTGAAATAAGTATTTGAACCCCTACCAACCATTAAGAGTTCTGGCTCCCACAGAGTGGTTAGACACTTCTACTCAATTAGTCACCCTCATTAAGGACACCTGTCTTAACTAGTCACCTGTATAAAAGACACCTGTCCACAGAATCAATCAATCAAGCAGACTCCAAACTCTCCAACATGGGAAAGACCAAAGAGCTGTCCAAGGATGTCAGAGACAAAATTGTAGACCTGCACAAGGCTGGAATGGGCTACAAAACCATTAGCAAGAAGCTGGGAGAGAAGGTGACAACTGTTGGTGCGATTGTTCGAAAATGGAAGGAGCACAAAATGACCATCAATCGACCTCGCTCTGGGGCTCCACGCAAGATCTCACCTCGTGGGGTGTCAATGGTTCTGAGAAAGGTGAAAAAGCATCCTAGAACTACACGGGAGGAGTTAGTTAATGACCTCAAATTAGCAGGGACCACAGTCACCAAGAAAACCATTGGAAACACATTACACCGCAATGGATTAAAATCCTGCATGGCTCGCAAGGTCCCCCTGCTCAGGAAGGCACATGTGCAGGCCCGTCTGAAGTTTGCCAATGAACACCTGAATGATTCAGAGAGTGACTGGGAGAAGGTGCTGTGGTCTGATGAGACCAAAATAGAGCTCTTTGGCATTAACTCAACTCGCTGTGTTTGGAGGAAGAAAAATGCTGCCTATGACCCCCAAAACACCGTCCCCACCGTCAAGCATGGGGGTGGAAACATTTTGCTTTGGGGGTGTTTTTCTGCTAAGGGCACAGGACAACTTATTCGCATAAACGGGAAAATGGACGGAGCCACGTATCGTGAAATCCTGAGCGACAACCTCCTTCCCTCTGCCAGGAAACTGAAAATGGGTCGTGGATGGGTGTTCCAGCACGACAATGACCCAAAACATACAGCAAAGGCAACAAAGGAGTGGCTCAAGAAGAAGCACATTAAGGTCATGGAGTGGCCTAGTCAGTCTCCGGACCTTAATCCAATCGAAAACCTATGGAGGGAGCTCAAGCTCAGAGTTGCACAGAGACAGCCTCGAAACCTTAGGGATTTAGAGATGATCTGCAAAGAGGAGTGGACCAACATTCCTCCTAAAATGTGCGCAAACTTGGTCATCAATTACAAGAAACGTTTGACCTCTGTGCTTGCAAACAAGGGTTTTTCCACCAAGTATTAAGTCTTTTTTTGTTAGAGGGTTCAAATACTTATTTCACTCAATGAAATGCAAATCAGTTGCTATCTTTTATTTAAAGTTATTTTTTCGATTTTCCTTTTGATGTGCTATCTGCCACTGTTACAATAAACCTACCATTGAAATGATACTGTTCTGAGACTTTTCATTTCTTTGTCATTGGACAAACTTACAAAATCAGTGAGGGGTCAAATAATTATTTCCCCCACTGTATATATACTAATATAAGGGGGATTATAAGGGGGCACAGCTTCCAGGGACCACATATTTCCCACAGGGGCCACCATGAGCCCCTGGGGATCACCATGGGCATCACCCCATGATGCGGTGGTTAATGTATGCATATATATACCATACATGCCCGCACGTGTTTGCAGGCATGCATGGATATATATGCACACGTCTCAACCGTTCCTCAACAATCCCCCTGTTGTCGGAATATAATACGACAATATAATGGGGGAACGGGTTGAGATATGTTTGCCCCCCTTCAACCCCATCTTTGGTGGAAGTTCAGGAAGAACTGTAGTGCACACTGTTCTTTAGGTACTTAGACATCCCCAATCCAGCTTCCTCCGACCTGCCCTTCTGTCTTCTTCTTGACATCTTTAGGATACCACACACCCACAGTCTCTTGGTTAGCTGGTCTTTCTTTAACAGTCTTAGTGTCGGCCACCCCCACTTTGGAGTGACCACACCCCCACAGTCTCTCGGTAATTCTGCCGATCTTCAGGTATCTTCGTCCCCCCCCAATTCTGGAGTGGGTTCACCCTTACAGTCTTTAACTGGCCTTTCTTTAACAGTCTCTTGGTGTCGGCCACCCCCACTTTGGAGTGACCACACCCCCACAGTCTCTCGGTAATTCTGCCGATCTTCAGGTATCTTCGTCCCCCCCAATTCTGGAGCGGGTTCACCCTTACAGTCTTTACCTTTCTATAACAGTCTCTTGGTGTCGGCCACCCCCACTTTGGAGTGACCACACCCCCACAGTCTCTCGGTAATTCTGCCGATCTTCAGGTATCTTCGTCCCCCCCCCCAATTCTGGAGTGGGTTCACCCTTACAGTCTTTAACTGGCCTTTCTTTAACAGTCTCTTGGTGTCGGCCACCCCCACTTTGGAGTGACCACACCCCCACAGTCTCTCGGTAATTCTGCCGATCTTCAGGTATCTTCGTCCCCCCCAATTCTGGAGCGGGTTCACCCTTACAGTCTTTACCTTTCTATAACAGTCTCTTGGTGTCGGCCACCCCCACTTTGGAGTGACCACACCCCCACAGTCTCTCGGTAATTCTGCCGATCTTCAGGTATCTTCGCCCCCCCCCAATTCTGGAGCGGGTTCACCCTTACAGTCTTTGTCCCAACTTTCTTCTATCCAACGTCTGTTTCCATCTTGATGGGTGCGGTTCTCCCGTGGACAGATTAATAGGTCTTTACAAGGCAGGTCAGACTCTCAAGCGGCGATGTCACAGTACCTAAATTCTACTGCGGAGAACACCTCCGCCACACTACACCTCCAGCCCTTCCCTTAAGAACCTCACCGTTCCAGGGTTCAAGGTGGCAAATGAATGATGTCTGTCCCTATCGTGACCTAACCTTATCCCCATTCACACAAAATACAGGTCACATCCCTCCCAACACCCCCAAAATCATTATATGTATGTGTACCCATAGAGACTCATGCAACCTGGCATATCTCTACACCTCCAAAGACACAGGTAGGTCGCAGACCCCTGTGTCAATGGGAAACGACTATAGGATGCAAATGTGTACAGCCGAATATAGGCTGTCACACATTTGTACCTAGAGTGTCTATGGGTACACCATCGAACAACAAACACAATCAATCAATAAATACAATGTGCTATGGGGTTTCGGGGTAGTACAAGTTATACGTCCCGAACCCTCATAGGAAACAAAGTGTGTCCATACAATATTTGGCTACAGGAACAATGTTTGAGTTATGTCCTGAGCCTCCTCCTCCGGATAGTTCTGTAAAGTTCTGTCTGGTTCTGGTGTATTTGGTCAGTAAGTCCCTTGACCCTCCGATTACGATGACCAGAACCAGAAGAAGTTTCACTGGGTGAAACAAGTGATAAGTTCTTCCACCCGAACGTCTCCCAAGTCTTCCTCCAGAGCCTTAAATAATGCTCCCGCTGGATTGTGGCACAGTCTTCTCTAGAACACCTCTAGGTAGAGGTCACTTCGTTGCCAAAATCCAGTGGGATCCTCTGGAGCCTCACAAAAGTGTCAGGGGGAATAGCTGGTCTCTTCTGTGGCATCTCCTGAGTTTTTCTTCTGCTCCATATAAAATCACACCTATGGCAGGAGAAAACACCAGGCGCTCCCAGGGGAATTTCTCCCCTAACAGTGCAATTAATGTGAAAATTTCCAGCACCAATACCTTTGACCCATGGGTAGAGAAAGGTATTGAGCTGCCCTTTATCTCACAGGACCCCTCGTTATCCCAACACTGGTGTCTGAACACCCTACCTTCAGAGGATTGAGTCCTCTGCTGCACATCCCTCTGCACCAACAGATAAGGATGGCCACCCTACTAGGTTAGGATAACTGGAGCTCTGTGGACAAAGCACCATCTTGTTATTGATGGCACCGTATCCCCGTCCCCTCGTGTGTACCCAGGCCGATTTCCCCCTGTGATCCCATCTTGTGGAGGCCCGCAGAACCAATGGCATAGGCATGCCCTGGCTCCCCAGGCCCCCACAACACAAGAACACAGTCCACATTCTGCTGCCAAACACTCTGCTTCCAATCCTTATCAGAGCTGTGCTACCTGACCGGACTAGAATTAAGTGCACAGCACAACATTACACCAAATTTGTTGTCTGTACGCCCCAGTCCCCAGCGCAACACAGTCCTACCGAAAACCTTGAGCAAAACAGTGTTATCTGTATCGATCTGAGACCCTGGCTGCCCAGAATAATATCACATCATCCTTTGTGTAGGATTTCCCGTGTGAAATTATCTGCTCGCAAGCCTATACGTCCTTGATCCACAGTACAACACTGTTCCACTGCAAGGGGACACAGAATGAAACAGACAGCAGATGGGTCTTACACCACTACATAAATCAGCATGGTAGAACACATCCGCAGACAAGGACTACCACCATAAACATCAAGAAAAACTTACAAACAGATAACAAAAACACACAACATGGACATACACAGGGAACAAACGGTGTAACAAATAGTACAGGGGTGTCAAGTGTTGCCTAGCCTAGCCTGGCCACTCTGACCCCTCAGCAGCTGGTGATGCTGCTGAGAGGTAACCCCGTTATGGCCAGGCTGACTAGACCCTACTGCACAATTTGTTACCTGGCTGATACTGTTGGACACATTGCAATTACTTGCACAAGGGCAATTCCTTGCAATGTGTCCTTTGTTCCCACACCTGAAACACGTGACTTGGTTTCCTGTCCTGTGTGTTATGTTCCCATCTGTTTCGCAGTGTCTCGCTATGTGACCTAGGCCACCACATGCAAAACATCTGATGTTTGCTCTGCATGGCCCAGGTCCATCTACACTGCATCCGTGCTCCCTTCTCCTGAATTGTTCAATCCTCAGGGACGCACTCTTCACCACAGTTGTTTTTCCCAAAGTCAGGGAAAAATCTCTGTTAGTCTGGACCGGCTTGACCTGATGATCAGACCGGTCACAGACTACTCTCCCCCCTTGTGGCCCTGCACAGGGCAACGTTTTGGGAGATTCCGACCCTGGCTTTACGGAAAAAGAAAGGGCCGGCACCAACTTGGTGATAACCTGTTGCATGCCAGACATTAGCTGGGACCTTACAGCAACCTGAGCCTTCAATTTGGCTACCGTCACGTCAGTAGAGGCAGTCCGCCTCTGCAGCTCTACCAACTGTGACTCTATCCTAGCCACCTGCGCATCTCGGTCAACAGTAGACTGCACATTCTCTGCCAGCTGTGCCCGCAATGCCGAAACCTGGTCCGAATTACTAGCACAGCATTGGCAGTGAATGGCCGGAGGAATTGTCTCCGTTGACTGAGACACCAGCGCCACTTCCTTTGGCTTACAGATGCTAGCCTCAAACGTATGAACGAGTTTGGCCAGCATCCGAAGCCGTTTGGTGGCCTTGTTCAAAACCGTCCGTTTGTTAACACAAAGCTTGTCGTAACTACAAGCCTGTGCTAACAAATCGGACCACAGCATTTCTGCTGACTTGTAAGTAGTGGGGAGGATGGGGTTAAATGTGCTGTGTCTGCTCAAGTGTTGCAGTGTGGGGAAGTCCATACTCACCGTTTGATGAGTGTCCATCTTCTCCTTGGCGCCGTATTTCGCAGCTGCTTGGAAGAAGTCCATTTTCCCGGATCGCCTCTTCCCGACCAGCCTGACTTGTACGCCGCTCCCCCGAAGATGGATCTCCTTCAGTGATGTGTCTTCTCCCTTGCAATCACTTGAGCGATGCTTGTTGGTGCTGTACTTTTCCGTGTACCCCAGCGACGGTGACCGTGTAAAGCAAATACAAAAGTATTAATTCACAGAACAATTATAGATTCTCTGCAAAAGATTTTGTTTTAATTCTGGTACTCTAAGGGAAGTATCGCTTCTCCTGTACGAATTATCGGGTCCTAGACGCCCAGACACTCCGCTGACCGCGTCTCTCCTGCCCGCTAATTCACAGTACTAGCGACCCTCAACCTTAAGACCAAAAATAAGCGCAAAATCCACGCAGTGGGCCTGGCTCGCCAATGTAAAGGGGGAATATTAATCACCAATATTTATGCAAATATCGATAATTAATATTCATAAATGGGAGGAGCCATCTAGTGATAACTCCGCCCATTTATGCCTTTATATAATATCAACAATACCTTCGCTATACTTTACACTGATCACTATGCTAGCTGCATGCGCCTTACTAAACTAACTATCGCCAATAACCACACGCCACACAGATAGTTATAAACCAAACACAGTATTTATTACTAACAATACACTACGCACGCAATACTAACAATACAGCACTAAATATACAATCCTAAACTACACTACACGTTCCCAATTCCACCCATCAACTAACTAGACAGTTCACACATACAAGTAATATTAACAATCTCCCACCCATCTGTACTCACTGTCCCTACGGGGTTAACGGTGGCACTGCAAGGGAGTGCAGGCCACAGACACTATAGATTCAGCACTGCAAGGGTTACTTGCAAGTGAGTGCTGAGGTTTACCAGGGGTACAGCAGGGATCAGGGACACAGCAGGGAGTGGGGGTAATCAGGGGTGCTAATAGGGCCACAGGATCAGGGGTACAACAGGGGAATACAATAAGGCAAGGGTTTGGGGGATCACAGGGTCAGGGGTACAAACAAGGATACAATAAGGCAAGGGTTTGGGGGATCAGGGTGTCCAGTAACCAGATACAGTGGGGGTAACCACAAATACAATCAGGGGAACCAGTGGCACAGGATCAGGGGTACAAACAAGGATACAATAAGGCAAGGGTTTGGGGGATCAGGGTGTCCAGTAACACGGCAAGGGTAAATCAGGGCCCAGGGTACACATCAGGGACAAGGGTAAATCAGGGCCCAGGGTACACATCAGGGACACAAATATAGGGGTTACAGGACCAGGGGTGTGGGTTAACCAGGGGAGAGATATAGCGGTCGGGGGTCAGGGGATATACTTAATCCTTCCAGCGTTAGTAGGCCATTTCCAGGCGGTCATCATGGAGCTGCACTCTCCCATGTATCTAGTCTGGTTGCAAGAGAGCGCACCTCTGGCCGGTTCGGGGTTTTATAGCCCAAAAGCAACCCCCTCCTCCTTCCTCAGGCATGTGACATCATAGTGTGCCTTAGTCCCCCCTCCTAGTCCCAAAAATGCTGGGAGTAATGGGCATGGCCATGGGGCAGAGGTGTGGAAAAACAGGTTCTCTGATGAGAAGGTCCCCTCACAAACGGTGCCAAAGCGTCTGATTGCTTTGGGCCTGAACAAAAGGGGACTAGATGCTAATCAGCTGTTATCCTACAGGCTATAACAACTCTGTTGATAACAGTTGGAATTGCATATATGCATATATATATCCACAGATGCTTGGGGGCTCATCTATAAACACATACAAAACTGGGGGTATGAATGGGCAGCAATAAGCCCACATACATACTGTCATGCTGACATAAGTGTATATACATAGACACGTGTGCAAATACATACACACATATCTATATATACACACACCCTCGCATATATCTGGGGCATACAGGGGACATATATAAGGGGGCACATATATATACTAATATAAGGGGGATTATAAGGGGGCACAGCTTCCAGGGACCACATATTTCCCACAGGGGCCACCATGAGCCCCTGGGGATCACCATGGGCATCACCCCATGATGCGGTGGTTAATGTATGCATATATATACCATACATGCCCGCACGTGTTTGCAGGCATGCATGGATATATATGCACACGTCTCAACCGTTCCTCAACAATCCCCCTGTTGTCGGAATATAATACGACAATATAATGAGGGAACGGGTTGAGATATGTTTGCCCCCCTTCAACCCCATCTTTGGTGGAAGTTCAGGAAGAACTGTAGTGCACACTGTTCTTTAGGTACTTAGACATCCCCAATCCAGCTTCCTCCGACCTGCCCTTCTGTCTTCTTCTTGACATCTTTAGGATACCACACACCCACAGTCTCTTGGTTAGCTGGTCTTTCTTTAACAGTCTTAGTGTCGGCCACCCCCACTTTGGAGTGACCACACCCCCACAGTCTCTCGGTAATTCTGCCGATCTTCAGGTATCTTCGTCCCCCCCCAATTCTGGAGTGGGTTCACCCTTACAGTCTTTAACTGGCCTTTCTTTAACAGTCTCTTGGTGTCGGCCACCCACACTTTGGAGTGACCACACCCCCACAGTCTCTCGGTAATTCTGCCGATCTTCAGGTATCTTCGTCCCCCCCAATTCTGGAGCGGGTTCACCCTTACAGTCTTTACCTTTCTATAACAGTCTCTTGGTGTCGGCCACCCCCACTTTGGAGTGACCACACCCCCACAGTCTCTCGGTAATTCTGCCGATCTTCAGGTATCTTCGCCCCCCCCAATTCTGGAGCGGGTTCACCCTTACAGTCTTTGTCCCAACTTTCTTCTATCCAACGTCTGTTTCCATCTTGATGGGTGCGGTTCTCCCGTGGACAGATTAATAGGTCTTTACAAGGCAGGTCAGACTCTCAAGCGGCGATGTCACAGTACCTAAATTCTACTGCGGAGAACACCTCCGCCACACTACACCTCCAGCCCTTCCCTTAAGAACCTCACCGTTCCAGGGTTCAAGGTGGCAAATGAATGATGTCTGTCCCTATCGTGACCTAACCTTATCCCCATTCACACAAAATACAGGTCACATCCCTCCCAACACCCCCAAAATCATTATATGTATGTGTACCCATAGAGACTCATGCAACCTGGCATATCTCTACACCTCCAAAGACACAGGTAGGTCGCAGACCCCTGTGTCAATGGGAAACGACTATAGGATGCAAATGTGTACAGCCGAATATAGGCTGTCACACATTTGTACCTAGAGTGTCTATGGGTACACCATCGAACAACAAACACAATCAATCAATAAATACAATGTGCTATGGGGTTTCGGGGTAGTACAAGTTATACGTCCCGAACCCTCATAGGAAACAAAGTGTGTCCATACAATATTTGGCTACAGGAACAATGTTTGAGTTATGTCCTGAGCCTCCTCCTCCGGATAGTTCTGTAAAGTTCTGTCTGGTTCTGGTGTATTTGGTCAGTAAGTCCCTTGACCCTCCGATTACGATGACCAGAACCAGAAGAAGTTTCACTGGGTGAAACAAGTGATAAGTTCTTCCACCCGAACGTCTCCCAAGTCTTCCTCCAGAGCCTTAAATAATGCTCCCGCTGGATTGTGGCACAGTCTTCTCTAGAACACCTCTAGGTAGAGGTCACTTCGTTGCCAAAATCCAGTGGGATCCTCTGGAGCCTCACAAAAGTGTCAGGGGGAATAGCTGGTCTCTTCTGTGGCATCTCCTGAGTTTTTCTTCTGCTCCATATAAAATCACACCTATGGCAGAAGAAAACACCAGGCGCTCCCAGGGGAATTTCTCCCCTAACAGTGCAATTAATGTGAAAATTTCCAGCACCAATACCTTTGACCCATGGGTAAAGAAAGGTATTGAGCTGCCCTTTATCTCACAGGACCCCTCGTTATCCCAACACTGGTGTCTGAACACCCTACCTTCAGAGGATTGAGTCCTCTGCTGCACATCCCTCTGCACCAACAGATAAGGATGGCCACCCTACTAGGTTAGGATAACTGGAGCTCTGTGGACAAAGCACCATCTTGTTATTGATGGCACCGTATCCCCGTCCCCTCGTGTGTACCCAGGCCGATTTCCCCCTGTGATCCCATCTTGTGGAGGCCCGCAGAACCAATGGCATAGGCATGCCCTGGCTCCCCAGGCCCCCACAACACAAGAAAACAGTCCACATTCTGCTGCCAAACACTCTGCGTCCAATCCTTATCAGAGCTGTGCTACCTGACCGGACTAGAATTAAGTGCACAGCACAACATTACACCAAATTTGTTGTCTGTACGCCCCAGTCCCCAGCGCAACACAGTCCTACCGAAAACCTTGAGCAAAACAGTGTTATCTGTATCGATCTGAGACCCTGGCTGCCCAGAATAATATCACATCATCCTTTGTGTAGGATTTCCCGTGTGAAATTATCTGCTCGCAAGCCTATACGTCCTTGATCCACAGTACAACACTGTTCCACTGCAAGGGGACACAGAATGAAACAGACAGCAGATGGGACTTACACCACTACATAAATCAGCATGGTAGAACACATCCGCAGACAAGGACTACCACCATAAACATCAAGAAAAACTTACAAACAGATAACAAAAACACACAACATGGACATACACAGGGAACAAACGGTGTAACAAATAGTACAGGGGTGTCAAGTGTTGCCTAGCCTAGCCTGGCCACTCTGACCCCTCAGCAGCTGGTGATGCTGCTGAGAGGTAACCCCGTTATGGCCAGGCTGACTAGACCCTACTGCACAATTTGTTACCTGGCTGATACTGTTGGACACATTGCAATTACTTGCACAAGGGCAATTCCTTGCAATGTGTCCTTTGTTCCCACACCTGAAACACGTGACTTGGTTTCCTGTCCTGTGTGTTATGTTCCCATCTGTTTCGCAGTGTCTCGCTATGTGACCTAGGCCACCACATGCAAAACATCTGATGTTTGCTCTGCATGGCCCAGGTCCATCTACACTGCATCCGTGCTCCCTTCTCCTGAATTGTTCAATCCTCAGGGACGCACTCTTCACCACAGTTGTTTTTCCCAAAGTCAGGGAAAAATCTCTGTTAGTCTGGACCGGCTTGACCTGATGATCAGACCGGTCACAGACTACTCTCCCCCCTTGTGGCCCTGCACAGGGCAACGTTTTGGGAGATTCCGACCCTGGCTTTACGGAAAAAGAAAGGGCCGGCACCAACTTGGTGATAACCTGTTGCATGCCAGACATTAGCTGGGACCTTACAGCAACCTGAGCCTTCAATTTGGCTACCGTCACGTCAGTAGAGGCAGTCCGCCTCTGCAGCTCTACCAACTGTGACTCTATCCTAGCCACCTGCGCATCTCGGTCAACAGTAGACTGCACATTCTCTGCCAGCTGTGCCCGCAATGCCGAAACCTGGTCCAAATTACTAGCACAGCATTGGCAGTGAATGGCCGGAGGAATTGTCTCCGTTGACTGAGACACCAGTGCCACTTCCTTTGGCTTACAGATGCTAGCCTCAAACGTATGAACGAGTTTGGCCAGCATCCGAAGCCGTTTGGTGGCCTTGTTCAAAACCGTCCGTTTGTTAACACAAAGCTTGTCGTAACTACAAGCCTGTGCTAACAAATCGGACCACAGCATTTCTGCTGACTTGTAAGTAGTGGGGAGGATGGGGTTAAATGTGCTGTGTCTGCTCAAGTGTTGCAGTGTGGGGAAGTCCATACTCACCGTTTGATGAGTGTCCATCTTCTCCTTGGCGCCGTATTTCGCAGCTGCTTGGAAGAAGTCCATTTTCCCGGATCGCCTCTTCCCGACCAGCCTGACTTGTACGCCGCTCCCCCGAAGATGGATCTCCTTCAGTGATGTGTCTTCTCCCTTGCAATCACTTGAGCGATGCTTGTTGGTGCTGTACTTTTCCGTGTACCCCAGCGACGGTGACCGTGTAAAGCAAATACAAAAGTATTAATTCACAGAACAATTATAGATTCTCTGCAAAAGATTTTGTTTTAATTCTGGTACTCTAAGGGAAGTATCGCTTCTCCTGTACGAATTATCGGGTCCTAGACGCTCAGACACTCCGCTGACCGCGTCTCTCCTGCCCGCTAATTCACAGTACTAGCGACCCTCAACCTTAAGACCAAAAATAAGCGCAAAATCCACGCAGTGGGCCTGGCTCGCCAATGTAAAGGGGGAATATTAATCACCAATATTTATGCAAATATCGATAATTAATATTCATAAATGGGAGGAGCCATCTAGTGATAACTCCGCCCATTTATGCCTTTATATAATATCAACAATACCTTCGCTATACTTTACACTGATCACTATGCTAGCTGCATGCGCCTTACTAAACTAACTATCGCCAATAACCACACGCCACACAGATAGTTATAAACCAAACACAGTATTTATTACTAACAATACACTACGCACGCAATACTAACAATACAGCACTAAATATACAATCCTAAACTACACTACACGTTCCCAATTCCACCCATCAACTAACTAGACAGTTCACACATACAAGTAATATTAACAATCTCCCACCCATCTGTACTCACTGTCCCTACGGGGTTAACGGTGGCACTGCAAGGGAGTGCAGGCCACAGACACTATAGATTCAGCACTGCAAGGGTTACTTGCAAGTGAGTGCTGAGGTTTACCAGGGGTACAGCAGGGATCAGGGACACAGCAGGGAGTGGGGGTAATCAGGGGTGCTAATAGGGCCACAGGATCAGGGGTAC
This sequence comes from Bufo bufo, assembly GCF_905171765.1. Classification (NCBI taxonomy): domain Eukaryota; kingdom Metazoa; phylum Chordata; class Amphibia; order Anura; family Bufonidae; genus Bufo; species Bufo bufo. Next base: position 629,251,499 of record NC_053391.1, read on the forward strand.
AACAGGGGAATACAATAAGGCAAGGGTTTGGGGGATCACAGGGTCAGGGGTACAAACAAGGATACAATAAGGCAAGGGTTTGGGGGATCAGGGTGTCCAGTAACCAGATACAGTGGGGGTAACCACAAATACAATCAGGGGAACCAGTGGCACAGGATCAGGGGTACAAACAAGGATACAATAAGGCAAGGGTTTGGGGGATCAGGGTGTCCAGTAACACGGCAAGGGTAAATCAGGGCCCAGGGTACACATCAGGGACAAGGGTAAATCAGGGCCCAGGGTACACATCAGGGACACAAATATAGGGGTTACAGGACCAGGGGTGTGGGTTAACCAGGGGAGAGATATAGCGGTCGGGGGTCAGGGGATATACTTAATCCTTCCAGCGTTAGTAGGCCATTTCCAGGCGGTCATCATGGAGCTGCACTCTCCCATGTATCTAGTCTGGTTGCAAGAGAGCGCACCTCTGGCCGGTTCGGGGTTTTATAGCCCAAAAGCAACCCCCTCCTCCTTCCTCAGGCATGTGACATCATAGTGTGCCTTAGTCCCCCCTCCTAGTCCCAAAAATGCTGGGAGTAATGGGCATGGCCATGGGGCAGAGGTGTGGAAAAACAGGTTCTCTGATGAGAAGGTCCCCTCACAAACGGTGCCAAAGCGTCTGATTGCTTTGGGCCTGAACAAAAGGGGACTAGATGCTAATCAGCTGTTATCCTACAGGCTATAACAACTCTGTTGATAACAGTTAAAAATTGCATATGTGTTAAGGCTGGCCGCAGGCTAGCCTGGATTTGTGGGAGGGGCCGGTACCTGTCTTAAGCAGTCTGGCTCTCCCAGGCAGCCTGGATTTGTGGGAGGGGCCGGTACCTGTCTTAAGCAGTCTGGCTCTCCCAGGCAGCACGTCGGCATTCGGACGTCTGCTACTTCCGGGTGTGACGTCATCAGCAAGCGTCCTGCACAAGTCGGATCTCAGAGAAGCGGGTGTACCTTTCACTTCAGTCTGCAAGCTGTTCAGGTCGTTTTCCATGATAACTGCTTTGTTTGGGGAGCGTGGCATCGTGGAGGAGGGTAGGAGGGTGTGTAGAGAGGGGGAAGTGTGCCGGAGGATCGCTTCTCCTCACTGCGTTCAGGCACATGCAATTCAAGTTTTGGCACCAATGGGCAGCATTGTCACATAGTCTCAGCATAACCTGTATCTAAGTTCATACAGGGGCTGCGAGTCATCTGGGCTCAGCAGGTTAAACTCTGGCAGCTGGGTGCTGGTGCCATTACTGAGTTGATTACTTACAAGGTTGCTGCTTGTGCACATGTTTGACACTCATCACATACACTACATACATACCTTAGACACATAGTTCGCACATCAGGCAGTTTGACGAAAAAAAAAAAAAAAAAAGGGTACAAGTGGATTGTTAAATAAAGTAAAAAAAAAAAAAAAAAAAAAAAAAGTGGGTTGTTCAAATAAAGAAAGAAAAAAAAAAAAAAAAACTTTATCCACCAAGCTGCATCCATACACCTCTAGCACAGGTTCATCCACCAACACAGCTACACGCTCGCACGACATACACACCCCGTTTCATCTCGTAGACTAGTGTCATACGTCATACGGTCTGTTTTCCACAAATCCTATACTTACATACATCACCTACCACGTCTGTAGGTTCTTTAGCCCGCAGTATTCGTTTTAATTAATCTGCCACGTCACAGATTCACACAAACTCGGGCTCGCTTCATACGTCAGTGGAAACGACTATCATACTCCCTGTCAGCCTCGAAGGCTTTTCGTTCAATCGTTTCACGCTGCTGGGGGGGGAAGGGGAGGGGCTTAGATTCCGTCATCTTGTTTGTCAGCTTACGGGCAGCAGGTCGTAGGGTTAACAGGTTGTTTTTTTTTTTTTCCCTTTTCTTTTTTCTTTCCCCTCTTCTTTCTTTCCACGTTTTTTTTTTATTTTATTTGTTGTTTGTTTGTTTGGTGTTTTCTTTCTTTTGTTGTGTCTTTAGTCATGGGCACACATTGACTTCACGTACATATACCACCTACTTACCCCATACAGGTAGTCTGCACATATGACAGCGGCGTAAAAAAAAAAAAAAAAAAAATGAAATGAAAGTTCTTCCTTTAGGGGGCGTGGTTACTATTAATTAAAGAAAAAAAAAAAAAAAAAAAGGGGGCTTTCTAAAGGAAGGATTTTCATGTTGTCCTGGTGGTAATCTTTCCACTAGCCTTTTGCATACACCACTAGCATAGATACATTCACCAACCACTGTCACACTCTCGCACGACAGTCAGAGACACTTCGTTTCATCTCGTAGTATAGTGTCATACGTCATACGGTCTGTTTTCCACGACTCCTATTCTTACATACATTCACCTACCACGTCTGTAGGTTCGTTAGCCCGCAGTATTCGTTTTTAATCAGTCTGCCACGCCACAGATTCAGTTAAACTCGGGCTCGCTTCATCCGTCAGTGGAAACGACTATCATACTTCACGTGAGCCTCATCGACCGCTCCTCATACGTTCATACTGTCGGGGGAGGGGGGTTGGCTTCTGTCAGTTGTCTGTCGGCTTAAACGGGCTGCCCTGTCACGGTCTGCATCGTGAAGCCGGCATGACTGAGCCGGGTGAATGTCGAGGTCCTTGACCGCCTGCTGCGGCTTCATCCCGTTCAGCCGTTCCGCGCTTTTCTGGTGGAAGGTTTCCTACGGGGATTCCACACTGGGCTCATAGCCTTGCCTCAGCAGACACACGAGTGCCCCAATCAAATCAGGTGTCCGTTCCTTGCTCATGTCTCAGGTTTGCACCAAGAGAGAATTGCAGTCTCTGTTGGGCATGTTATACTTTGCCATGAGGATCATTCCTCAGGGTAGATCATTCATTTCAAGATTGCTAGTCTTATTACAACAGACCAGTGATTTGGACGCATCAGTGCATCTTAATGCTAACGCCCGAGAAGATCTGTTCATGTGGGACAGATTTCTCAGTGGGTGGAACGGCATTTCCATGTTTATTCCGAGGGCCACTTCTGATTCTCCACACGTATTTTCAGACGCAGCTGCCTCGGTAGGTTTCGCGGCCATATCTGCTCACATTGGTTCGCCGGCTCATGACCCACACACGTGCTACAGTTGCCGGGGTTTTTTCAGATGTCGGCATTGTTCGAGATCTATCCTATCGTGGCAGCTGCTATAGTCTGGGGGCATAGGTGGTCGGGTCACACGGTGGTTTCCACACTGACAACATGGCGACCGCAGAGATCATTAACAAGGGCAGATCTAAATCGTTACTTATCATGTCTTTCATGCGTAGATTGACCTGGATAGCTCTGGAACAGGGGTTTCATTTTCATGCCCGGTTTTTGGACGGGGTCAGCAACGTTGCAGCTGATGCTTTATCTCGTTTTGATTTTTCTCGCTTTTTCTTACAGAACCCAGAAGCAGACTCAGTGGGCACCCCGGTACCGGACTGGCGGCTGCTGGTCTTGGATTAGACTCTCTGATGATGGTCGCCAGTTCACTCATTACCAAGTCTTTGTCGGCCAGTACGTTGCGGTCGTACCGCCGAGCGTGGGTGTTTTTTTTTCGAACTTTAAGTTGGCATATCCTAGAGGTGACACAGGTCAGGTCAAGTATATGGTGGCTTTCGTGCCTTATTGTCATTCGGTATTGGCTTTATCCTACAACACCATTAGGCTATATTTGGCTGGGGTGCTGCATTTTTTGGCACTTCAAGAGCCAGACAGACCCTCTATATTTTCAGCTCACCCGATCAAGGCCATCCTCAGAGGCATTCAAAAGAGCCAGGTCACGGTCAAGTCGGTCCGTCGACCTATTAAGGGGGACACGTTTCTTAGCCTGTCGGAAGTTCTCACATTCTCACCATTCAGAGTCCTTCCCAGCCTGGTGATCAAGGCGGCGATGTACTTGGCGTTTTACGGGTTTTAAGACCAGGTGAAGTGACACAGGCCAGACAAGGGGCGGTGGCTCTCCGCAAGGGAGATTTAGTCAGGATGGGCAGTAACTCATTGCAGTTGCCTCACAACAAAACAAGGCAGGTAGGTCCCGGCCATGTAGTTAAGTTCTTCCAGACCACAAACGCATGGTGTCCAGTGACAGTCTTGGACAACCTCTTGCTGGCCCTTAGTCTTCACAGCCCCACCGACCCATTACTTCCATTCCCTGTTGGTCCACTGACGTCCAGCCAGTTCATCAAACATATTCGCATCCTGTTGACCAGTGTAGGATTGAATCTGGCTCAATTCTCGGGGCATTCTTTCCGCATCGGTGCGGCATCCGCAGCGTCCAAGCATGGAGTCCCTGTGCATATCATTAAACACTTGGGGCGCTGGCGCTCGGGGTGCTTTGTACGGTATATCCCGGAGCCACAAGCGGAGCTGGTCCAAGCATTCAGCACCTAGCACCTCAGGCCTATCCTTCCCTCACTGGTGGGTTTTGCCCCCTTTTTCAGGCATACCGACCTAGTGAGGCCAAGGCACACCTCAGGCCAATTAGGTAGGGGGGTGGTGGTTGGGCATCTTCCACTCGTTTAGGTCCTGACCACAAGTGTTAAGGCTGGCCGCAGGCTAGCCTGGATTTGTGGGAGGGGCCGGTACCTGTCTTAAGCAGTCTGGCTCTCCCAGGCAGCCTGGATTTGTGGGAGGGGCCGGTACCTGTCTTAAGCAGTCTGGCTCTCCCAGGCAGCACGTCGGCATTCGGACGTCCCCTGCCCACCCATTCCCATTCTTCATTCAGTCATTCAACCATCACATTCAGGGTATGCCCCCTTTTTCAGGCATACCGACCTAGTGAGGCCAAGGCACACCTCAGGCCAATTAGGTAGGGGGGTGGTGGTTGGGCATCTTCCACTCGTTTAGGTCCTGACCACAAATGCATATATATATCCACAGATGCTTGGGGGCTCATCTATAAACACATACAAAACTGGGGGTATGAATGGGCAGCAATAAGCCCACATACATACTGTCATGCTGACATAAGTGTATATACATAGACACGTGTGCAAATACATACACACATATCTATATATACACACACCCTCGCATATATCTGGGGCATACAGGGGACATATATAAGGGGGCACATATATATACTAATATAAGGGGGATTATAAGGGGGCACAGCTTCCAGGGACCACATATTTCCCACAGGGGCCACCATGAGCCCCTGGGGATCACCATGGGCATCACCCCATGATGCGGTGGTTAATGTATGCATATATATACCATACATGCCCGCACGTGTTTGCAGGCATGCATGGATATATATGCACACGTCTCAACCGTTCCTCAACAGTTTCTATTATGTAAGCCTCACAAAGTGACTTCAGACCTGAACTGGACATTGAAAATAGTGTTGAGAGGGAGGTGCCATATTCGATTTCGCAATATTTTGCAAATATTCGCTTAAATATTCGTCTTCGTCGAAATCGAATATTCGTCATTATTGTATTTATCGCGATTAATATGTGATTTAATCATTCGCATATTGTGATTTTTAAGCTTAGAATTAGAAGTTATAAATTATAACTTCTAATTGTCTGTGAATAGAGTTGAGCGAACACCTGGATGTTCGGGTTCGAGAAGTTCGGCCGAACTTCCCGGAAATGTTCGGGTTCGGGATCCGAACCCGACCCGAACTTCGTCCCGAACCCGAACCCCATTGAAGTCAATGGGGACCCGAACTTTTCGGCACTAAAAAGGCTGTAAAACAGCCCAGGAAAGAGCTAGAGGGCTGCAAAAGGCAGCAACATGTAGGTAAATCCCCTGCAAACAAATGTGGATAGGGAAATGAATTAAAATAAAAATAAAAAAAATTAAAATTAACCAATATCAATTGGACAGAGGTCCCATAGCAGAGAATCGGGCTTCACGTCAGCAGAGAATCAATCTCTTCATGCCATAGCAGAGAATCTGGCTTCATGTCAGCAGAGAATCAGTCTCCATGTCATAGCAGAGAATCAGGCATCTCGTCACCCACCACTGGAACAGGCCACTGTCACATATTTAGGCCCCGGCACCCAGACAGAGGAGAGAGGTCCCGTAACAGAGAATCTGGCTTCATGTCAGCACAGAATCAGTCTTCATGTCATAGCAGAGAATCAGGCTTCAAGTCACCCACCACTGGAACACGCCACTGTCACACATTTAGGCCCTGGCACCCAGACAGAGGAGAGAGGTCCCGTAACAGAGAATCTGGCTTCATGTCAGCAGAGAATCAGACTTCATGTAATAGTAGAGAATCAGGCTTCACATCACCCACCACTGGAACAGGCCACTGTCACATATTTAGGCCCCGGCACCCAGACAGAGTAGAGAGGTCCCGTAAGAGAGAATCTGGCTTCATGTTAGCACAGAATCAGTCTTCATGTCATAGCAGAGAATCAGGCTTCACGTCACCCACCACTGGAAGAGGCCACTGTCACACATTTAGGCCCTGGTACCCAGACAGAGGAGAGAGGTCCCGTAACAGAGAATCTGGCTTCATGTCAGCAGAGAATCAGTCTTCATGTCATAGCAGAGAATCAGTCTTCACGTCACCCACCACTGGAACAGGCCACTGTCACATATTTAGGCCAAGGCACCCAGACAGAGGAGAGAGGTCCCGTAACAGAGAATCTGGCTTCATGTCAGCACAGAATCAGTCTTCATGTCATAGCAGAGAATCAGGCTTCACATCACCCACCACTGGAAGAGGCCACTGTCACACATTTAGGCCCTGCCACCCAGACAGAGGAGAGAGGTCCCGTAACAGAGAATCTGGCTTCATGTCAGCACAGAATCAGTCTTCATGTCATAGCAGAGAATCAGGCTTCACGTCACCCACCACTGGAACAGGCCACTGTCACATATTTAGGCCCTGGTACCCAGACAGAGGAGAGAGGTCCCGTAACAGAGAATCTGGGTTCATGTCAGCACAGAATCAGTCTTCATGTCATAGCAGAGAATCAGGCTTCACGTCACCCACCACTGGAAGAAGCCACTGTCACACATTTAGGCCCTGGCACCCAGACAGAGGAGAGAGGTCCCGTAACAGAGAATCTGGCTTCATGTCAGCACAGAATCAGTCTTCATGTCATAGCAGAGAATCAGGCTTCACGTCACCCACCACTGGAACAGGCCACTGTCACACATTTAGGCCCAGGCACCCAGACAGAGGAGAGAGGTCCTGTAACAGAGAATCTGGCTTCATGTCAGCACAGAATCAGTCTTCATGTCATAGCAGAGAATCAGGCTTCACGTCACCCACCACTGGAACAGGCCACTGTCACATATTTAGGCCCAGGCAGCCAGGCAGAGGAGAGAGGTCGCGTAACAGAGAATCTGGCTTCATGTCAGCACAGAATCAGTCTTCATGTTATAGCAGAGAATCAGGCTTCACGTCACCCACCACTGGAACAGGCCCCTGTCACATATTTAGGCCCCGGCACCCAGACAGAGGAGAGGTTCATTCAACTTTGGGTTGCCCTGCAATATAATGGTAAAATGAAAATAAAAATAGGATTGAATGAGGAAGTGCCCTGGAGTACAATAATATATGGTTAAGGGGAGGTAGTTAATGTCTAATCTGCACAAGGGATGGACAGGTCCTGTGGGATCCATGCCTGGTTCATTTTTATGAACGTCAGCTTGTCCACATTGGCTGTAGACAGGCGGCTGCGTTTGTCTGTAATGACGCCCCCTGCCGTGCTGAATACACGTTCAGACAAAACGCTGGCCGCCGGGCAGGCCAGCACTTTCAAGGCATAAAAGGCTAGCTCTGGCCACGTGGACAATTTGGAGACCCAGAAGTTGAATGGGGCCGAACCATCAGTCAGTACGTGTAGGGGTGTGCACAGGTACTGTTCCACCATGTTAGTGAAATGTTGCCTCCTGCTAACACGTTCCGTATCAGGTGGTGGTGCAGTTAGCTGTGGCGTGGTGACAGAACTTTTCCACATCTCTGCCATGCTAACCCTGCCCTCAGAGGAGCTGGGCGTGACACAGCTGCGTTGGCGACCTCTTGCTCCTCCTCTGCCTTCGCCTTGGGCTTCCACTGGTTCCCCTGTGACATTTGGGAATGCTCTCAGTAGCGCGTCTACCAACGTGCGCTTGTACTCGCGCATCTTCCTATCACGCTCCAGTGTAGGAAGTAAGGTGGGCACATTGTCTTTGTACCGGGGATCCAGCAGGGTGGCAACCCAGTAGTCCGCACACGTTAAAATGTGGGCAACTCTGCTGTCGTTGCGCAGGCACTGCAGCATGTAGTCGCTCATGTGTGCCAGGCTGCCCAGAGGTAAGGACAAGCTGTCCTCTGTGGGAGGCGTATCGTCATCGTCCTGTGTTTCCCCCCAGCCACGCACCAGTGATGGGCCCGAGCTGCTTTGGGTGCCACCCCGCTGTGAACATGCTTCATCCTCATCCTCCTCCACCTCCTCCTCATCCTCGTCCTCCTCGTCCTCCAGTAGTGGGCCCTGTCTGGCCACATTTGTACCTGGCCTCTGCTGTTGCAAAAAAACTCCCTCTGAGTTACTTCGAAGAGACTGGCCTAAAAGTGCTAAAAATGACCCCTCTTCCTCCTCGGCCACCTCCTCTTCCATCATCGCCCTAAGTGTTTTCTCAAGGAGACATAGAAGTGGTATTGTAACGCTGATAATGGCGTCATCGCCACTGGCCATGTTGGTGGAGTACTCGAAACAGGGCACACAGGTCTCGCATGGAGGCCCAGTCATTGGTGGTGAAGTGGTGCTGTTCCGCAGTGCGACTGACCCGTGCGTGCTGCAGCTGAAACTCCACTATGGCCTGCTGCTGCTCGCACAGTCTGTCCAGCATGTGCAAGGTGGAGTTCCACCTGGTGGGCACGTCGCATATGAGGCGGTGACCGGGAAGGCCGAAGTTACGCTGTAGCGCAGACAGGCGAGCAGCGGCAGGGTGTGAAAACCGGAAGCGCAAACAGACGGCCCGCACTTTATGCAGCAGCTCTGACATGTCGGGGTAGTTGCAAATGAACTTCTGCACCACCAAATTCAGCACATGCGCCAGGCAAGGGATGTGCGTCAAACCGGCTAGTCCCAGAGCTGCAACGAGATTTCGCCCAATATCGCACACCACCAGGCCGGGCTTGAGGCTCACCGGCAGCTACCACTCGTCAGTCTGTTGTTCTATACCCCGCCACAACTCCTGTGCGGTGTGGGGCCTGTCCCCCAAACATATGAGTTTCAGAACGGCCTGCTGACGTTTACCCCGGGCTGTGCTGAAGTTGGTGGTGAAGGTGTGTGGCTGACTGGATGAGCAGGTGGAAGAAGAGGAGGAGGAAGCTGAGTAGGAGGAGGAGGAGACAGGAGGCAAAGAATGTTGCCCTGCGATCCTTAGCGGCGGAAGGATGTGCGCCAAACAGCTCTCCGCCTGGGGCCCAGCCGCCACTACATTTACCCAGTGTGCAGTTAGGGAGATATAGCGTCCCTGGCCGTGCTTACTGGTCCACGTATCTGTGGTTAGGTGGACCTTGCCACGGATGGATTGCGCAGTGCACACTTGATTTTATCGGACACTTGTTTGTGCAGGGAAGGCACGGCTCTCTTGGAGAAGTAGTGGCGGCTGGGAACAACATACTGTGGGACAGCAAGCGACATGAGCTGTTTGAAGCTGTCTGTGTCCACCAGCCTAAATGAGAGCATTTCATAGGCCAGTAGTTTAGAAATGCTGGCATTCAGGGCCAGGGATCGAGGGTGGCTAGGAGGGAATTTACACTTTCTCTCAAATGTTTGTGAGATGGAGAGCTGAATGCTGCCGTGTGACATGGTTGAGATGCTTGGTGACGCAGGTGGTGGTGTTGGTTTTACATCCCATGTTTGCTGGGCGGCAGGTGCCAACGTTCCTCCAAGGGCGGAGCAAGAGGCCGAGGCGGCAGCAGCAGAAGAGGTAGCAGGGGGAGCCTGAGTGACTTCCTTGTTTTTAAGGTGTTTACTCCACTGCAGTTCATGCTTTGCATGCAGGTGCCTGGTCATGCAGGTTGTGCTAAGGTTCAGAACGTTAATGCCTCGCTTCAGGCTCTGATGGCACAGCTTGCAAACCACTCGGGTCTTGTCGTCAGCACATTGTTTGAAGAAGTGACATGCCAGGGAACTCCTTAAAGCTGCCTTTGGGGTGCTCGGTCCCAGATGGCGGCGGTCAGTAGCAGGCGGAGTCTCTTGGCGGCGGGTGTTCTGATTTTGCCCACTGCTCCCTCTTTTGCTACGCTGTTGGCTCGGTCTCACCACTGCCTCTTCCACCTAACTGTGAAAGTCAGTGGCACGACCTTCATTCCATGTGGGGTCTAGGACCTCATCGTCCCCTGCATCGTCTTCCACCCAGTCTTGATCCCTGACCTCCTGTTCAGTCTGCACACTGCAGAAAGACGACGCAGCAGTTGGCACCTGTGTTTCGTCATCATCAGAGACGTGCTGAGGTGGTATTCCCATGTCCTCATCATCAGGAAACATAAGTGGTTGTGCGTTAGTGCATTCTATCTCTTCCACCCCTGGGGAAGGGCTAGGTGGATGCCCTTGGGAAACCCTGGCAGCAGAGTCTTCAAACAGCATAAGAGACTGCTGCATAACTTGAGGCTCAGACAGTTTCCCTGATATGCATGGGGGTGATGTGACAGACTGATGGGCTTGGTTTTCATGCGCCATCTGTGCGCTTTCTGCAGAAGACTGGGTGGGAGATAATGTGAACATGCTGGATGCACTGTCGGCCACCCAATTGACTAATGCCTGTACCTGCTCAGGCCTTACCATCCTTAGAACAGCATTGGGCCCCACCAAATATCCCTGTAAATTCTGGCGGCTACTGGGACCTGAGGTAGTTGGTACACTAGGACGTGTGGCTGTGGCAGAACGACCACGTCCTCTCCCAGCACCAGAGGGTCCACTAACACCACCACGACCATGTCCGCGTCCCTTACTAGATGTTTTCTTCATTGTTCCCGTTCACCACAATAAGAAAAATATTATTCGGGCCAATGTATTGAATTAAAATTCAGGCCTTTTTTTACAGACACCTAACACTGTCTGGCTATCTATTTAGGTACCGTATTACACTAATACAGGCACATCCGTAATGACAGATTTAGCTGAATATAAATGTGAGGCCTATTTTTTAGGCGCTGTGTGACAGGTATACGTTTAATCACAGAATTAGACTTGTATCTGCACTGTAGCGTGTGTGTTAAGTTTTTCACAATGACACTATCAGCACCTTGAATCTAATATACCCTTTTTGGGATAGATTTAAAGTAGGCCTGATATAGCAGAAACTACTAATTTTGAGAATGGCAAATTTGGGAATAGTTTTTCAACCCAGAACAAAAACTGTGCTTTTACGGTCACTACAAATAATTTGACCAGCTAAAACAGTACTGATTTGGAGGAATATAAATGTCAGGCCTATTTTTTAGGCGCTGTGTGACAGGTATACCTTTAATCACAGAATTTGACTTGTATCTGCACTGTATTTGTGTGTTAAGTTTTTCAGAATGATACTATCAGCACCTTGAATCTAATATACCCTTTTTGGGATAGATTTAGAGTAGGCCTGATATAGCAGAAACTACTAATTTTGAGAATGGCAAATTTGGGACTAATTTTTCAACCCAGAACACAAACTGTGTTTTTACGGTCACTACAAATAATTTGACCAGCTAAAACAGTACTGATTTGGAGGAATATAAATGTCAGGCCTATTTTTTAGGCGCTGTGTGACAGGTATACGTTTAATCACAGAATTAGACTTGTATCTGCACTGTAGCGTGTGTGTTAAGTTTTTCAGAATGACACTATCAGCACCTTGAATCTAATATACCCTTTTTGGGATAGATTTAAAGTAGGCCTGATATAGCAGAAACTACTAATTTTGAGAATGGCAAATTTGGGAATAGTTTTTCAACCCAGAACAAAAACTGTGCTTTTACGGTCACTACAAATAATTTGACCAGCTAAAACAGTACTGATTTGGAGGAATATAAATGTCAGGCCTATTTTTTAGGTGCTGTGTGACAGGTATACCTTTAATCACAGAATTAGACTTGTATCTGCACTGTAGCGTGTGTGTTAAGTTTTTCAGAATGACACTATCAGCACCTTGAATCTAATATACCCTTTTTGGGATAGATTTAAAGTAGGCCTGATATAGCAGAAACTACTAATTTTGAGAATGGCAAATTTGGGAATAGTTTTTCAACCCAGAACAAAAACTGTGCTTTTACGGTCACTACAAATAATTTGACCAGCTAAAACAGTACTGATTTGGAGGAATATAAATGTCAGGCCTATTTTTTAGGCGCTGTGTGACAGGTATACCTTTAATCACAGAATTAGACTTGTATCTGCACTGTAGCGTGTGTGTTAAGTTTTTCACAATGACACTATCAGCACCTTGAATCTAATATACCCTTTTTGGGATAGATTTAAAGTAGGCCTGATATAGCAGAAACTACTAATTTTGAGAATGGCAATTTTGGGAATAGTTTTTCAACCCAGAACAAAAACTGTGCTTTTACGGTCACTACAAATAATTTGACCAGCTAAAACAGTACTGATTTGGAGGAATATAAATGTCAGGCCTATTTTTTAGGCGCTGTGTGACAGGTATACCTTTAATCACAGAATTAGACTTGTATCTGCACTGTAGCGTGTGTGTTATGTTTTTCAGAATGACACTATCAGCACCTTGAATCTAATATACCCTTTTTGGGATAGATTTAAAGTAGGCCTGATATAGCAGAAACTACTAATTTTGAGAATGGCAAATTTGGGAATAGTTTTTCAACCCAGAACAAAAACTGTGCTTTTACGGTCACTACAAATAATTTGACCAGCTAAAACAGTACTGATTTGGAGGAATATAAATGTCAGGCCTATGTTTTAGGCGCTGTGTGACAGGTATACCTTTAATCACAGAATTAGACTTGTATCTGCACTGTAGCGTGTGTGTTAAGTTTTTCAGAATGACACTATCAGCACCTCGAATCTAATATACCCTTTTTGGGATAGATTTAAAGTAGGCCTGATATAGCAGAAACTACTAATTTTGAGAATGGCAAATTTGGGAATAGTTTTTCAACCCAGAACAAAAACTGTGCTTTTGCGGTCACTAAAAATAACTTGACCAGCTAAAACAGTACTGATTTGGAGGAATAGAAATGTTAGGCCTATTTTTTAGGCGCTGAATGACAGGCTCAACTTGCCCCTGATGTAGTATATGGCCAAAAAATAACCACACTATTGATGGTTAAATGCACTTGGGTGACACAGGCTCAGCCTGCACCTGATGTAGTATATGGCCAAAAAATAACCACACTATTGATGGTTAAATGCACTTGATGAAAGCTTGACTCTGATGTAGTATATTGCAAAAAATAACCACACTATTGATGGTTAAATGCACTTGGGTGACACAGGCTCAGCCTGCACCTGATGTAGGATATAGCAAAAAATAACCACACTATTGATGGTTAAATGCACTTGGTGGTAGCTTGTGCTGGCGCACCACAAGCCAGAAAATGGCCGCCGATCACCCCAGAAAAAAGTGATAAAAAAACGCTCTGGGCAGCCTAAAAAAAGTGAGCAATTCAATATCAGCACTTCAATGATCCACAGCTGGAGATCGATCACTGAATTAAGTCTTTTGGAGGAGTTAATCTGCCTAATCTCGCCCTAACGTCGCAGCAGCAACCTCTCCCTACGCTTGTATCAGCAGAGTGACGTGCAGCGCTACGTGACCCAAGCTTATATAGAGGCTGGGTCACATGCTGCACTGGCCAATCACAGCCATGCCAATAGTAGGCAAGGCTGTGATGGCCTCTTGGTGCAAGTAGTATGACGCTTGTTGATTGGCTGCTTTGCAGCCTTTCAAAAAGCGCCAAGAAAGCGCCGAACACCGAACCCGAACCCGGACTTTTACGAAAATGTTCGGGTTCGGGTCCGTGTCACGGACACCCCAAAATTCGGTACGAACCCGAACTATACAGTTCGGGTTCGCTCATCCCTATCTGTGAAGGTTATCATTTATCCAGGTCATGGTATATCTGTAAAGAATATATCAAAGCAACTGGACTTACTGTAGATTTCTTGAAAACGTTTCACTCGTTCTTCCAATGAGCTTTCTCAATTCTGAGTGACTGTACAAGAATTCTCTGGGATTAAATATGTAACTGAATCAACATCTGGTAATTATACCCAGCATGGGGTCAGAGGTAAATATACCCAACATGGGGTCAAAGGTGTTGATTCCATTATCCTAATTGGAGTCAGTAGGTGATAATGACCTCTGACCCCATGCTGGGTATAATGACCTCTGACCCCATGCTGGGTATAATTACCAGATGTTGATTCAGTTACATATTTATTCCCAGAGAATTCTTGTACAGTCACTCAGAATTGAGAAAGCTCGTTGGAAGAACGAGTGAAACGTTTTCAAGAAATCTACAGTAAGTCCAGTTGCCTTGATTTATTCTTTACAGATATAACTTCTAATTGCCTTATAACTTAATAATAAGACAACTTTCCTATTCTTTAATCTTGGAGATCTAGATTTAACAAGAATATAGCGCTATATTCTATGTCTTTGTTAATAAAAGAATCAAGAGAGCGAAGTATTCTTTATTCTACTTCAACGAAGATAGCGAAATATTCTACATCAACGAAGATAGCAAAGTATTCTACATCACTGAAGATAGCGAAGTATTCTACATCGCTGAAGATAGCGAAGTATTCTACATCAACGAAGATAGCGAAGTATTCTACATCAACGAAGATAACAAAATATTCTACATCAACGAAGATAGCAAAGTATTCTACATCTTCCTCAATTTAAGTTATCGCATTGCGATTACAACTTAGGCGATTTTGATAATGGTGGTATTGGGAGAATTAACGGTCGGATATAACGAATATAGTACTATATCTAAGAATAATGGATTATAAAAGTTGGATTCGCAATGCGGTTAATAATGATAGCAAATATTATCGCATTGCGATTAAAAATTAGCATTGCTAGATTCCATATTCGTTAACTTCGTTAATTCTAGCAAGCTGACCCATTCCATTAGAGAGTCGAGACCCAGCAGCAGCTACAAGTTAAAATCGCAATGCGATTAATATAACTTGTATTAATTGCATTGCGATTTCAACTTAGACATGGTTTACTAAATTACTTTAAATTAGCGAGGATGACGAATATATTTATTAGTCAAAACAAAATATTCTCCATCTTCGCTAATTCAAGAAAGCCAACCATTGTAAACCAGGTACAAGTTAAAATCGTTATGCGATTTATTCAAGTTATATTATTTGCATTGCGATTGCAACTTGATTCTCACATCCGACAGTACATTCTAGCATGGAGGCATTCCCATGGTGATGGGGACGCTCCATGCGCATGGGAAGTAGAGAGAGGCGGCAACGGGCACTGACTTGAGCGGGCAGGGAGCAAGGAATCCTCTCTTAAAAGTACTGCTTTTGGACAAAGCTAGGGTAACAATAAAAATAAAAAAAAACGAATATTCGAAATAATGAATATATAGCACTATATTCGAAATATTTGTGAATTAGCGAAGTGCCGATATTCGCAAAAAAAATTCGATATTCGAATATTCGCACTCAACACCACTTGAAAAGTGGGTTTTTAAAAATTTCTGAGAATTTTCAAGATTTGCTTCTAAACTTCTAAGCCTTGTAACATCCCCAAAAAATAAAATGTAATTCCCAAAATTATCCAAACATGAAGTAGACATATGGGGAATGTAAAGTAATAACTATTTTTGTAGGTATTACTATGTATTATAGAAGTAGAGAAATTGAAACTTGGAAATTTGCAATTTTTTACAAATGTTTGGTAAATTTGGTATTTTTTTTATAAATAAGTATTTTTTTTTACTTCATTTTACCAGTGTCATGAAATACAATATGTGACTAAAAAACAATCTCAGAATGGCCTGGATAAGTCAAAGCATTTTAAAGTTATCACCACTTAAAGTGACACTGGTCAGATTTGCAAGAAATGGCCTGGTCCTTAAGGTGAAAATGAGCCCGGTCCCTAAGGGGTTAAAGGGGTTCTCCGGGAATTAAGAAAATGAAAATACTTAAATTACTTTATTATAAATATATTCTCAAAACATTTCATTAGTTATAATAGATTGTTTTGCCTGGGGAGCAATCATTAGGAGAAATAAAATGGCCGCTGTCCTATTAGAACATATAAAACCAGTCCTAATCACATAGGAGGACTAGTTTCTTCACAACACTGAGGTAAAGAGCTGCCTCATCCTCCTCTCCTGTTTGTCAGGGATTATGATCCTCGATACAGATGATAAGATCTTCAGTTGAATCTCTGTAGGAATCAAGATCATGAGGAGACATAAAGTACAGAAAGGAGGTGGGGATGTAACTGATGAGCAGCAGCTCTTGTATGCAGTCTCCATTGCCACAGTCATTCCATTCCGCCCTCTCTGTACTTCATGAAGTAACTTGTCCTGCTGTTTGATTAGGACAGGTTTTGTGTGTACGAATAGGACGGCGGCCATTTTATTTCTCCTAATGATTCCTCCCTAGACAAAATGAGCCATTATAACTAATGAAAGGTATTTGGGAATATATTTATAATAAAGTAATATTTAAGTATTTTATTTTCTTAATTCCCGGAGAACCCCGTTAACTCTAAAAATGCTAAAAGGAAACATATGGTGGATCTGTTCATCATCAGACTGTCCATCTATCTAGTAATATATATATATCTATTTGCAAATTATCTATCTATCCTAAGATGAGTGAGGTGAACTGTTTAGGAAAAAAAAAAAACTTTGCATTACTCACAACACCCCAACTCAAAGGGTACGTTACCCCTCGACAGATTTCGAAAACAGGCTGAGTTTCTGTGCAGTTTTGGTGCAGTTTTTGGAGTGTTTTTTTCAGCTTTCTATTTTTTTCAGCTTCCCATTCATTTCATTGGGAGAATCAGCATTGATTCCACTCCAAGAATCCAAGATAGAGCATGCTGCTTCTTTTTTTCAGTGTGGAAAAAAAAGCAAGTTCTGCCTGCCATTTAAATTAACGGGAAGCTTAGATAACTTTTTGGCATGGATTCTGCATGGAAAATGCGTGAAAACCAGCGCCAAAAACATGTGAATGGCCCAAAAGGTTTGTTTTTTCAAAGCTTCTCATTTTGCATCACTCATCTCAGGATATCTCAAACCAGGCATCCTTAAACTGCGGCCCTCCAGCTGTTGCAAAACTACAATACCCAGCATGCCCGAACAGCCTACAAGTATAAGCCTACAGCAGGGCATTGTGGGAGTTGTAGTTTTACAACAGCTGGAGGGCCGCAGTTTGAGGATGCCTGTCTCAAACCATGGGAAAAGCTAATCCTTTAATGACCATCCTTAAATGGTCCCTAAATGTTATCAAAACTTTGCATAAATCAATAGATAGATTGACCCTGTAGATTCAGGTCAATAAACAGTAGATAGTTTGTTAACCAGTTCAAAATCAGGCAATTTATCTCTTCCTGACCCAGGGACTTTTTCTGTTTTGTTAGTTCATTTGTCTTGGTGCTTTTTTTTACGTCATTTTTTGTTTAGTATTTTTTATCTTTATAAATAGGAAAAATGTTTAAAAAAGGGAAAATAGCCAGTTTTTTGCATTTTTACAATTTCTATTTGATAATAGCACAACGGGAAACTAAAATATTTTAAAAATATTTTCAGCTGTTTAAATCCCCTTACCTTAACAGTCATGTTTAAATATGTATTATGACGAGTTATGGCAACTGGGGGTAGGGTTAGAAGTTGTGTTGCAGTGTGTGGTGGTAAAATAAATTACAATAATCCGCAGCACTCGCCGGTAGTTGGTGAAAAATGGTGATTTATTCACTCAGACAGCCAGATTACAGCGACGTTTCGACCTTGGTCGACAAGGGGTTAAAGAAAGGATATACTTACATATGTATATCAGCCGGCTGCGCGTATCATTTTTTTTAAGAGTGCTAACGCCTTGCCTGAACAACATGGTTCTCCTTTAATGTTAAAACCATAGCAGGTCATTTATTAAGAACGCCATTTTAGATGCCAGTCCTAATAACCCCTTAATAACCCCCACTGGCAGTGGATCTGCCAAAGTTATGAAGAGGCGCTGACCTCTACATAACTTTGGTGCATCCACCACCGGTCTAAGTCTACATCAGCTTCCTTGCTGGCTTAAATTTAGACCATTTTCTAAGCCTAAAAAAGGCGTAGAAAATGATAAATGAGACGGGCCTACCCCTTCCCCACCCACTCCACATTCCCTTTTTTAGACCTGGCATGAGTGGGGCAAAGTCACAGCTTGTGGTGCAAATAACCTTTACGATGCAAAAGTAGGCAAATTTTTGTTAGTAAATGACCCCCATAGTGTTAAGGTGAATAGAGACAGGCAGATAATCGGGCAGATTATCGGGAACGAACGTTCTTGCGAACGCTCGTTCCAGTTATGGCCGAACTGGGGGCAGAGCTTTAGGGGAGGCCAGCATGATGGGGGGTTTGGCTCAGGGAGACCCCAGATGTAGGGATAGGATAGTTAGTCAAGGGGGCGGGTTTTGGGAGATCATGGGGGGATAGGGTTTGGGTAATGTGAGTTTAGGGGTGGGGGCCGAGGGGTTAAGAGATTGAGACAGGGAGAAGAAGGGTGCCATTTTAGGTAGAGCAGAAAGAAGTCAAGGAGTCTACGCTGTTCGAGAAAAAAAAAAACTTACCAGGATGGAGCAACTGGAGGACACCATCAGGAGACAGAGGGAGGCTGCCGGGAGAATACAGAAGCGCACGGCGCAGGCGCGGGAATTGGTACGAGATACTGAGAAGTTTCACGTCAATCAACAGGAGCGGGGCGGGCTGGAGGGACGCGATGGGCGGCTGAAATGGTTATTGGACGAAGCCCTCTAGGTGCTAATGACGCCCACATAGCACCTAGAGGCTCATTAGCATACCTATAAAAGTAAATTTTTAAGGTGAACGGCAGCAGGCAGATGATAAGTAAGAACACTGTTATGGACTGCTGACATTAGCACATCGTTAGTGTCAGTCAGCTAAATAGGACCAAATCTGGTGATAGAAGCCCTTTAAGTCAGGGCAGCCCTTTTGGGGGGAATCAGGAAGTGGGGGTCAATCCAGTGTCGCCGTTGCATCCGCAAAGGGCCTGTGCTTCTCATTTAATGATGGGAGCTGTGAATTCGGAGCTAAGTGCAAATTCAAGCGTGAATGCTCCGTATGTGGGGGATCTCATGGGGCGGCGGGGTGCTTTAGGGGAAACAGACAAAAAGGGTGGGATAGCAATAGCAAAGGGGGAGACGCCGGGCCGTCTGGAAAGGATGGATCTTTTCCTAGATAGATACCCAGATAAGGGGGTGGCGGCATTGTTGTGGGGGGGTTTTCGCTGGGTTTTAAAATTTAATTTGTTCCCGGGGATGCAGTGCTGTTAAAAAGGAATTTGAGGTCGGCCAGAGAGCATCCGGAGGTAGTGGCAGAGAAACTTAAAAAAGAGATTGCGTTAGGTAGGATGGCGGGCCCGTTTTTGGATCCACCATTTGTAAATTTGCGAGTGTCTCCACTGGGAGTGGTTCCGAAGAAGGAGGTGAATAAGTTTCGTCTTATTCACCACCTGTCTTTCCCAAACGAAACCTAGGTCAATGACGATATTGATCCGGCCTTGTGTTCTGGGGTCTATACCTGTCACGGTAAGTGGGGATAAGAGGAACACCAAATAAACAAACAGCGACAGGAAAACAGACTAGGCCTCAAAGCTAGGGAAGAGGGAATGGTAACCTCCTAACAATCCTTGAGCTTCTCCCTGACTGCTGAGAGTATGAGCAAGTCCTGATGGTGAACGAACTCATACGCTGGAACCTATGCCCTGCTGATATTGTCGCAAACCCTAATTTAGGGAGCGGGGAATGAGACAGCAGGTACCTTCCACCGTGAAGGGACCAGCGTCTCCCTGAGACCTAGAAACAACACACACACCAAGGAGAAATAGGAGAACTTATCTTGAGACGAGAGGAAAGCAGATGATCCACAAACAACCAGCATAGAACTCCAGAAGGAAAACATTAACCGCAAAGTCAGCAGTAAGAGGCGGACTTAAATAAAGCCTCTTCACAGATAACGAGCAGAACCTGTGGAGAGGTGGGATCCAGCCAGCAACAACAAACAGAAAGGAAACACAGAAAGACCTGTCAAATAGACCCACGTGCCGCAAGTCTATCCGATCTTCTCAGATCTCTCACAGGGGAGGCAGTGACAATACCTCATTTGACGCGGCAGTTGCGTGGGTTAAGAAGTTTGGGAGGGGGGCGCTGCTAGCGAAGACTGACATTGAGGCGGCTTTTAGCTTGTTGCCAGTACATCCGGATTGTTTGCATTTATTGGGGTGTTCTTGGGATGGGGGATTGTCGATAGGTGTTTGCCTATGGGATGTTCCTTGTCATGTGCATACTTCGAAGCGTTTAGTTAGTTTTTTGGAATGGGCAGTGGTGGATTCGTCTGGTTGTGAATCTATCATTCACTACTTGGACGACTTCCTTTTTATCGGCCCTCCGGATTCGAATGTGTGTGCATTATTGCTGCATACATTGAGTATGGTGTTTGTGGCGTTTGGCGTCCCATTGGGGATTGTCATTGATACCATTGAGATGGAGCGTAGATTGCTGAGGGACAATTTGGAGGACCTAAAAAGGGAGGTTGCGAGGGCGGCTCGGTTAAAAAGTTTAAATTGCGTGAGCTTCAGTCACTCCTGGGGAAACTAAATTTAGCGTGCCGGATTATGTCCATGGGGAGGGTTTTCTGTAGGAGGTTAGCGGGGGCGACGGCGGGCATTGTTTTACCACATCACTACATTCGTTTGGGAAAAAATTAAGAGCGGATTTGCAAATTTGGAGTTCCTATTTGGAGAATTATAACAGTCACTCGCTATTCATGGGTGAGGTGGTCAACTCGTTCGATTGTTTTCGGACACGGCGAGGGTTGTGGTTTTGGCGTTTACTGGGGGGGCATTGGTGTGCTGGAAAATGGTCAGAGTTGGGCAGAGAATGGCTGGTTTTTCGGGACAAAAAGGTTCGTTTCCATTGTGATAACTTGGGAGTGGTTCAGGCAATAAATGGGTTGTCGGCCTCGTCGCCTTTAGTGGTACGGTTGCTACAGCGGCTGGTTTTGGAGTGTTTATCGATCAACGCTTGGGTGGTGGCGGTGCATGTGTCGGGGATTGACAACTGTATCGCTGACGCTCTCTCTTGTTCACAGTGGAATCGATTCTGGCAACTGGCCCCAGAGGCAGAAGAGTTTGGGAGGGAATGTCCGAGCTGTCTCTGGGATCTTCTGGAGTGACCGTAGCAGGGCTCGTTCAGGCATAATTGTCGCCCGGTACGTGGGCGACATATTTAAAGGTGTGGGGGTACTGGGAGGAATGGTGTAGGAGGCTGGGTGTTGGGAATGGGGAGTGGGAAGTTCCACTGTTGTTGTTCGTAGGGCATTGTAGGAAGAAAGGGTGCATAGCTGTATTGGCCTTTGGGTTCAAGTTAAGAAAGATGACAGACTTTATTACAGTAAGTCCTTTTTTGGTCACAAGGGCCTTAAAAGGTTGGCGTCTGTTAG